>NC_041402.2:41440587-42040587 GCF_900747795.2 Erpetoichthys calabaricus
CGTACAGCTGGCCATATGAAAAGCAGTCCTGCCTGAAATCAATGCCAACCTTTTGTAGGGTCTGTCCCTGAGACTTATTAATTGTCATTGCGAAGCAGAGCTTTAGTGGAAATCGGGGGCGTTTGAATTGAAATGGGAGATCAGAGGGTATAACGGGGATGCGAGGAATAAAAACTCTCTCCCCTGAGCCACCGCCAGTAAAAATAGTTGCCTCAATGAGGTTCTTTTGCAGAGACGTGACCTGAAGTCTCGTGCCGTCACAAAGTTTCAGTGGCTGAACGCAAATCTACAATCGGTTTCATATTGTTTTCGTACCTTATCAATTGTGTAATGTGTTTTTTGAACAGGTTTGATTCATCGAAGTGATCACTCCTTCTGCATTCAGTCACCTCACGTGAGCCGCTCTCTTGTGTGATGTTGCGATGTCCACGGGTTTATTTAATGTTAGCTAAGACCCGGCAGTTAAAAGTTTCTCGCTACAGCAATTTTAACTCTGTTACACAGTGATCCAAACTGTCGTTTATACCTCGTGTCTTCTCATTAAACTTGTATCTCGCGAATATGGCATTGCAAATGGCAGCAGGTCAGTTCAGGTGCTTACGTGGGAGGCGTGATGACGCGATATATTTTGATATATATCAAACTACCCACGCTTCGCAGCGGTGAAGTACTGCTTTAAAATTTTTATTAAGAAGAAAAGTAAACCTTTTTAAACTGAGGGAAAATGAATCAATAATTATTTGTTAAGGATCTCTTTGTATACCACGTTGTTAGTTCGCCCCTCCGGTTGTAATATGACCAAGCTGTGTGCTGAGCTTACTGGTGAGCATGAAATCTAACGTGGTTTGTGCCCTTCAGAATGAAAACAGTTTGCATTTACCTTTTAAATAAAAGGCGAGCTTTTAAGCCTGAGAAATCACCCCGTAAATGCACACGTTTAATTGCATATGTGTTAATATGTATGCTTACACAGTATTAAAATACACTCAACAATTAATATCATTTACCATCGTTCCCGCGTTTGACTCGTGCTGTAAATCTCTTCCTTGTTTTCAGTTCATGTGATTACGTAGGAGGCGTGATGACGCGATACGTGACTCCGCCTCCTCCATTTGAGTATATGGACAAAAAACAGGTTCCAGTTATGACCATTACGCGTAGAATTTCGAAATGAAACCTGCCTAACTTTTATAAGTAAACTGTAAGGAATGAGCCTGCCAAATTTCAGCCTTCTACCTACACGGGAAGTTGGAGAATTAGTGATGAGTGAGTGAGTGAGTGAGTGAGTGAGTGAGTGAGTGAGTGAGTGAGTGAGTGAGTGAGTGAGTCAGTCAGTCAGTCAGTCAGTCAGTCAGTCAGTCAGTCAGTCAGTCAGTCAGTCAGTCAGTCAGTCAGTCAGTCAGTCAGTCAGTCAGTCAGTCAGTCAGTGAGGGCTTTGCCTTTTATTAGTATAGATATAGGGGGCTCTGCCACCTGCTAACTTCGCTTGCCCACTCTGAGGTTTGGTTTACCAGATATACAATTAAAAGAGATTGTTATTTTTATGGGAATTGTTACATATGCATTATTTTCACTTTTACTTTAAAACTTTTGTAAAAACAATTCTTGTCCTTTATTTCCGGTTCCGGGCGTATTTACATCTTTTTCTCTCGGGACGTATAACGCTGCTCCCGTTGTGAAGGGGGTGCGGCTGAACGCACGCTATTGAGATGCTGTCGGATCATTTGCTGTGTTTCTGCTGCTGGCAAGCTGCCTGTTCTGCTTGTCTCACTGCTCGATCATTTCAAAGCCTGTACAACAGCTGTCCTTTTGCCACTTTGTGTCTCTGTCTGTCGCGTTGTGAATGGGGGAGGGGGGGTTTTGGTGGCTGAACGCATGCTAAGGAGATGTGGTCGGATCATCTGCTGGCTTTCTGCTGCTGGTGATCTGCGTGTTTTGCTTGTTGCTTGTCGTTGTTTTAAGAGCTGAGAGCACATGAAGCGTGTCTGACGAAAGCAATCCAACAACTGGTAGGTTAAATGTCCGTGGACTTGTTTAAAATGATGTCTCACTGCCTTGTCTAGTGTGACGTTGCAAAAACAATACTTACCTTTATTTCCGGCCCCAGGCGTGGTTAAATCTCTTTCTCGCAGGAATGTATAACGCTGCTCACGTTGTGAAGGGGGGGCAGCTGAACGCATATTAAGGAGATGCCGTCGGATCATCTGCTGTCTTTCTGCTGCTGCTGTTGCGCTGCCCATTGATCATTTTAAAGCATGAACAGGAGCTGTTGTTTTGCCACTTCGTGTCTCTGCCGCTCGCGTTCTGGGGGGGGGTTGAGGGGGGATGGTATAGAGTGGCTGAATGCACGCAAGGAGAAGCGGTTGGATCATATGATGGCTTTCTACTGCTGGCGAGCTGCGTGTTTTGCTTGTCATTGTTTTAAGAGCTAGGAGCAAGTTAAAGTGTCTCTCGTGGGACTTCAAATTATCTTCTGAGAAGATGACATCTTGTCTCCCTCCCCAAGATTTTACAGTAATCCCTCCTCGACCGCGAACGGTGAAAATCCGCGAAGTAGAAACGATATGTTTATATGGTTATTTTTATATTGTCATGCTTGGGTCACAGATTTGCACAGAAACACAGGAGGTTTTAGAGAGACAGGAACTTTATTCAAACACTGCAAACAAACATTTGTCTCTTTTTCAAAAGTTTTAAACTGTACTCCATAACAAGACAGAGATGACAGTTCGTCTCACAATTAAAAGAATGCAAACATATCTTCCTCTTCAAAGGAGTGCGCGCCAGGAGCAGAGAATGTCAGAGAGAGAGAGAGATAAAAGCAAACAATCAGAAATCAATAGGGCTGTTTGTGCTTTTAAGTATGCGAAGCACCGCCGGACAACGCAGCTGCTAGGAAGGGAGCAATGTAAAGGTAGCCTTTCAGCATTTTTTTAGAGGAGCGTCCATATCGTCTAGGTGTGCGAACAGCCCCCCTGCTCACACCCCCTCCGTCAGGAGCAGGGAATGCCAGAGAGAGTGAGAGAGAGAGACAGAGAAAAACAAACAATTAAAAATCAATACGTGCCGTTCGAGCTTTTAAGTATGCGAAGCACCATGCAGGAAGCATATCACTTGGCAAACCAGCTGCAAGAAAGGGAGCAACGTGAAGATAATCTTTCAGCATTTTTAGATGAGCGTCCGTATCGTCTAGGGATACGAACAGCCCCCCTACTCACACCCCCTCCGTCAGGAGCAGAGAATGTCAGAGAGAGAGAGAGAGAGAAAGGCAAACAATCAAAAATCAATACGTGCTGTTTGATCTTTTAAGTGTGCGAAGCACCATGCAGGAAGCATATTGCTTGACAAAGCAGCCACATTTAAGCCCAGCAAGGAAGAGAGCAATGTGAAGGTAATATTTCAGTGTTTTTTGAGGAGCGGCCGTATCTTCTAGGGGTGCGAACAGCCCCCGTGCTCACAATATATTTGAGGAGTTTTATTTAATAGGTAATATGCTCTCTGGTTCGGTAGCTTCTCAGCCATCTGCCAATAGCGTCCCTTGTATGAAATCAACTGGGCAAACCAACTGAGGAAGCATGTACCAGAAATTAAAAGACCCATTGTCCGCAGAAATCCGCGAACCAGCAAAAAATCCGCGATATATATTTAAATATGCTTACATATAAAATCCGTGATAGAGTGAAGCCGCGAAAGTCGAAGCGTGATATAGCAAGGGATTACTGTATTTTTATAAAAGATTATAAAAAAAATGGTGTAAACAAAGAATGCTTTCAGAAATATAAATAATGATTGTTTATTGTTACCAATTTACAAAATGCAAAGTGAGCGAACAAATCAAAAATCTAAATCAAATCAATATTTGGTGTTACTACCTTTTGCCTTCAAACCAGCATCAATTCTTATAGGTACACTTGCACAAAGTCAGGGATTTTGTAGGATTCTAGTCAGGTGTATGATCAACCAGTTATACCAAACAGGTGCTAATGATCATCAATGTCACACGTAGGTTGAAACACGGTCATTAACTGAAACAGAAACAGCTGTGCAGGAGGCTTAAAACTGGGTGAGGAACAGCCAAAGTCTGCTACCAAGGTGAGGTTGTGGAAGACAGTTTCATGTCATGGCAAGGTTGAGCACAGCAACAAGACACAAGGTAGTTATACTGCATCAGCAAGGTCTCTCCCATAAAATGATTTCAAAGCAGACTGGGGTTTCAAGATGTGCTGTTCAAGCTCTTTTGAAGAAGCACAAAGAAACGGGCAACGTTGAGGATCGTAGACGCAGTGGTCGGCCAAGGAAACTTAGTGCAGCAGATGAAAGACACATCAAGCTTATTACCCTTCGAAATCGGAAGATGTCCAGCACTGCCATCAGCTCAGAACTGGCAGAAACCAGTGGGACCCAGGTACACCCATCTACTGTCCGGAGAAGTCTGGCCAGAAGTGGTCTTCATGGAAGAGTTGCAGCCAAAAAGCCATACCTCCGATGTGGAAACAAGGCCAAGCGACTCAAGTATGTACGAAAACATAGGAACTGGGGTGCAGATAAATGGCATTAGGTGCTCTGGACTGATGAGTCAAAATTTGAAATATTTGGCTGTAGCAGAAGGCAGTTTGTTCGTCGAAGGGCTGGAGAGCGGTGCAATAATGAGTGTCTGCAGGCAAAAGTGAAGCATGGTGGAGGTTCCTTGAACATTTGGGGCTGCATTTCTGCAAATGAAGTTGGAGATTTGGTCAGGATTAATGGTGTTCTCAATGCTGAGAAATATAGGCAGATACTTATCCATCATGCAGTACCATCAGGGAGGCGTATGAATGGCCCCAAATTTATTTTGCAGCAGGACAACAACCCCAAACATACAGCCAAAGTCATTAAGAACTATCTTCAGCGTAAAGAAGAACAAGAAGTCCTGGAAGTGATGGTATGGCCCCCACAGAGCCCTGATCTCAACATCATCGAGTGTGTCTGGGATTACATGAAGAGACAGAAGGATGTGAGGAAGCCTACGTCCACAGAAGATCTGTGGTTAGTTCTCCAAGATGTTTGGAACTACCTACCAGCTGAGTTCCTTCAAAAACTATATGCAAGTGTACCTAGAAGAATTGATGCTGTTTTGAAGGCAAAGGGTGGTCACACCAAATATTGATTTAATTTAGATTTCTCTTTTGTTCATTCACTGCATTTTGTTGATTGATGAAAATAAATGATTAACACTTCCATTTTTGAAAGCATTCTTTGTTTACAGAATTTTTTTCACACCTGCCTAAAACTTTTGCACTGTACTGTATATATATAAAGAGAAGACTTCTGAAATACCTTTTTTGACAGGTGCTGTCTGCTCATCATTAAAAAAAACAGTTCCCAGAAAGAGAGAGGTAATAATAGTTGGGACTCAATCATTAGGGGGTTTGAAGCACAGATTTGCTCTATAGACAGAAAATTTTACATGGTATGTTGCCTTCCAGGTGCACAGGTTTGAGACCTCCCTGGAAGGGTGGAGAGGCTCTTGGCAGAACTGAAAAAGTAGTCTTCTCCAAAGTTCTGCCTGTGCCATGCGCCAGTCCAGGTAAGACAGAGGATATTAGTAGGCTTAACATGTGGCTGATGTGGCCCAGTGTGTTGGGCAGGTGTATGAGTAGATTAGTCAAGGATTGTTTAAACTAGGGCAAGTGGGGCAAAGAGTTCAGGACAGACCAGGTTTAGAACTGTACCTGGAGGAACAAACAATAGTGTACAAATAAAAATGCACAGTAATGTAAATTCTCACCCAGCATTTAAATGCAAAAGTAAAAGTTAAAAATAAAACAAGTGAGTTTGAGATGTACAGTATGTATAGAAACATAATTATGATATTATAGCAATAACAGAAAACCTGTCTGGATTTAATATTTTGTAATAATCACGATGGAATTTAGTGTGTAGAGGGTGTAGAGACCATAATATAATACAATTTTCAGTGTTTTGGAAGAGTGAAGGTGGAAAGACTAAAACTGTCAAGTTTAACTTTGGTAGGACAAAATTTGAGCAGATGTAGCAAAGACCTAAGGAAAATAGACTGGGATAAGCTTTTAAGTATGGAGACAGCTGAGGAGCAGTGGAAGAGGTTTATAAATGTTTTACATGTAATGCAGGACAGGTACATACCTAAATTCTGAATTAATAGGAAATTAAAAAAACTCTGCAGTGGGTTAATAAAGAGTTAAAAGAGAAGCTGCAAAGGAAAAAAATGTATAAGGTTTATAAAACTAATAACTTCAGTGTGAATTGTAGGGCATATGAGAACTTGAGAGCAACCATTAAGAATGGTATTAAGGAGGCTAAAGAGATTGCAGTATAGCAGATAAAGTGAAAAATTACCTGAAGAGATTCATTGTGCATTTTAGTAGTAAAAGAACAGTCAAGGAGGAGGTAAAGTGCATCAAGAATAGTAAAGGGGAATTAATAAACACAGACAGTGAAAAAGCAGATGATCTAAACTCGTATTTTTCTGGTATCTTCACATGTGAAGATTGAGCCTCATGTGTAAATGGTGCATATGTACAAAAATGTTATGTAGGTCCATTTCCACACAAACTTCGAGATATATAAAAACTAAACTTGGCATAAAGTCATGCACATTTTCACAGCAGCCTCACACCTTGCTTATACACTTTTCTGCTCGATTTTGCATACTGATGGCACCCAGCATCAAAGCAATGCTACTGTTTATGTGTCATTTACCTTTCTTTTTCATATTCGCATCCATGACATGGGCATTATCAAAAAAACTGAAATTAATTGCATATTGTTTACAAATTTAATTCACTTGATTGTAATCATTCTATAACAATATAATGGTGCATGGAATGGCCAAACTATTTCAACTATCATGACTGCTTTAGCCTTATTAGAAGACATTGCAAGTGGAAGAATTAGAAGTGAGTGCATATTTATAGATGATGTTGACTGGCTTCTAAGTTGATTTCGATTTCAAGAGCTATATATCCTTTTGGAGCTGTGTTCTGAACTGGCGCTGGCATTACAAAGACAGACTTTGAGGAATAGTGCTCTACCTGCTCCTTTGCAAGTTCTGTTCTCTCTTGGGGTTTTAGCCACAAGTGCTTTTCAACATTTAATTGCTGGCCGATCGGGTATTTCACAAGCATCACTGAGTTACGCCATGGCAGCTGTATAGGAGGTTATTTTCCGTTTGTCATCCAGATATACAAGGTTTCCTTACACTGTGGTTGAACTGAGAAACATCAAAGCACACTTTGCAACAATGTCTGGTTTCCCAAATGTAATTGGAGCGGTCACTTGCACACACATTGCTATTGTAATGGAGCTGGACAAGTTACATCAGCCAGGGGTGAATCACCAAAAGAATGAGGTGGCATTGCATCATCAATAGCAGGTGAGCCTATAAAAAGAGCAACTCCACACAGTCGCAGGTGCTTTTTCCAACTAGTGTGTCAAAAGGCAAGTAGTCTTTTTAAGGATAGCAAGTCACCTCAAAGAGCCATGTAAAAAACAGAGAATCTATCTGTTGTGGTGCTCAGTGCTGACTCTGTACTATAAAGGTGCCTTCAGAGAATGGATTTGCTTATGTAAATTTAAAGCATTTCTACTCTTAATGTTCTGCTCTATAGTGCACAGGAAGTGTGTTGCATTGCGCAAGCATGTAGCGTGCTGCATAATGTGGCACACAATTGTGGCTTGCCTGTACCTGAAGTGAAGTGGTATGATGAAATTGACCCTGACTCATTACAGAGGTACTTGGACAGCATACAGGCTTGGGCAGACTTTTCGCAGATGAAATTTAATGTCAGTAAATGTGAATTGTTACATGTAGGAAGTAAAAATATTACGTTAGAATACACAATGGAAGGTCTGAAAATCAAAAGTACACCTTATGAAAAGGATTTAGTAGTTGTAGTGGACTCTACACTATCAGCTTCCAGACAGTGTTCAGAAGACATTAAGAAGGCTGACAGAATGTTAAGTTATACAAGTATAACACGATGTGTAGAATCCAAAACCAAGGAGGTTATGCTCAAGAATGATAGAATTTGGGTTCCCACATTTGTTAGACTGTTATACTTCCAGTAATTATTCCAAACCAGTGTTGTTGTCAGGGTGGGGGAGTTGGGATTGGGCCAGACTATACCCTTCAGTATTGTGGTAAAACCTGGGTATATTCACTTACAAATACCTACATATATCTCTTAGCCTGGCCTTTTAAAGTATGGGCTATACCTTTTTGCATTTCCAGTATGTTAAAAAAACACTTTTGTTTTACAGTATATTCTTTCTCACATTTTCCAGTTAAATCTTCCTTTTCTCAGGTAGCCTTCCCTTATCTGTCTCTCTATAGGTCATCATAAGGGATTTTTTTTTGTAGTTACATATTACAGTAATCCCTCCTCCATCGCGGGGGTTGCGTTCCAGAGCCACCCGCGAAATAAGAAAATCCGCGAAGTAGAAACCATATGTTTATATGGTTATTTTTATATTGTCATGCTTGGGTCACAGATTTGCGCAGAAACACAGGAGGTTGTAGAGAGACAGGAACGTTATTCAAACACTGCAAACAAACATTTGTCTCTTTTTCAAAAGTTTAAACTGTGCTCCATGACAAGACAGAGATGACAGTTCTGTCTCACAATTAAAAGAATGCAAACATATCTTCCTCTTCAAAGGAGTGCGTGTCAGGAGCACAGAATGTCACATAGATAGAGAAAACAACCTCTAGCAAACAAATCAATAGGGCTGTTTGGCTTTTAAGTATGCGAAGCTCCGCGGCACAAAGCTGTTGAAGGCGGCAGCTCACACCCCCTCCGTCAGGAGCAGAGAGAGAGAGACAGAGTTTGTTTTTCAGTGAAAAATCAATACGTGCCCTTCGAGCTTTTAAGTATGCGAAGCACTGTGCAGCATGTCGTTTCAGGAAGCAGCTGCATAAAAGATAGCAACGTGAAGATAATCTTTCAGCATTTTTAGATGAGCGTACGTATCGTCTAGGTGTGCGAACAGCCCCCCTGCTCAATCCCCATACGTCAGGATCACAGATAGTCAGCGCAAGAGAGAGAGAAAAGTAAGCAATCTAGCTTCTCAGCCATCTGCCAATAGCGTCCCTTGTATGAAATCAACTGGGCAAACCAACTGAGGAAGCATGTACCAGAAATTAAAAGAACCATTGTCCGCAGAAATCCGCGAACCAGCAAAAAATCTGCGATATATATTTAAATATGCTTACATATAAAATCCGCGATGGAGTGAAGCCGCGAAAGGCGAAGCGCGATATAGCGAGGGATCACTGTAATATGAATTGTGAATTTCCCATTGGGATTAATAAAGTATCTATCTATCTATCTATCTATCTATCTATCTATCTATCTATCTATCTATCTATCTATCTTTAGATGCTTCGTCAGGAACATTTGTACCGATCTCTCTTTTGGGCTCCTGAAAAAACAAAAATGATGTTTTATGATGGATTTTGTGCCATTTGTATTAATTCATCTCTGCTTTTCAATCTTCCCATATTTTTTTCTTGAACAGTTTGTTTGGTTTTTTTTAAACTGCATGTTTTTCTCGCTCCTGGTACAAAGTAGCCCTACCCGTTGATTCTGTCAGAAAAAACGATAAAAGTAAAAAAGTTTCAGTTATCTCGTGGAAGACACACGTTTTATTAATGACACATCATTATCTAAGTCTGTAACAACCTCCCAAATTGCCGATCATGATCGTCCAAAAAATGCCCTGAACAGTATAAGCCATCAGGTCGACCTGTCATCCAGCTTGAAGTGGAAAAGGTGTTTGAATTTAGATTTGATTTTACTCTTGATCCACATGACTGATCGTGCTGATTTTTTCAAAAAATGTGTTAAATACTTGTATCAAGACATGTGCAAAGTATTATGTAATTTGGTTTTATATTTTTAAAGTTATTAATATTTTTTAAATTTTAACTGCCCCAGTTACTAATGGTCCACATTTAAATCTATAATAAATCGCGATTGAATTAATGGTGACACTTAATAACCTTTAGTATTTGAAAAAGGGTGTTTTGATGTACCATCTTTCCTTTTTAAATCATAATTATCTTCTTTTATCTGCTCAGAAAGCAAAAAAATACTTTCGGGAGCATTTGTGTCTTCTATTCTTAATTAAGCATATTTTGGAATAACTGATCAGTTTTTAAAAGCTGGGTGTCGTTTATTTATTAGTACATAAATGTCTCTGAACGTCCTGATCATTTTGATGGTCCGTGGTGAGCAGAAAACAATCCATTCAAGTAGCGGCACTTCAGCAAAAACTCGCAAGAGATAATGCATGTTGAGACGGCTTTATGAGCGCTCATTTCCCGGTGGAGCGCCCCCTAGATGGTTCTATTTTTTTTTTTTCTAGCGGCACTTGATCAAAAACTCGCAAGAGATAATACATGTTGGGACGTGTTTATAAAGCGCTCAGCGCCCGGTGTAGCACCTGCTAGATGGTTCAATTTTTTCCGTTACCGTTGTACTATACTGTACATGATTTTAATATTTAATCCGTTTCAGAATATTGCGTGATATGTGTAATGAGTAGATATTTTTGCCTATTGATTTTAAATGTCTCTTATTTTTACTGCTTTGTTTTACAGAAGCAATATGTTTTTACGTAATGGTCGTGCACGAATATTTTTTTAAATTTTATTTTAATAATAAATATAAGTCGCTATATGAAATATAAACTGATAGTTTTGATATGCAGAGAAATGGATTTCAGGTATGAAGAGCCTTGCTTGGACATCGAGAAATGGAGCTTTTTCACCTATAAATAATATACATATATATGTATATATAATAACAAACGTGATTTTTTCCGTTAGCATCTTATTAAATAGAGATGGGCGTGTTAATCTTGCTATCCGGAAGTGAATGAAATGACCGCTGCTGCGAGTTTTCAAGCACACTGGATGAAGACCTGCGAAAACTTGGAAGCTTCACTGATCTTTGACATCATATATAAGGTAAGATTATTCATGTTTTGTGCTTTCTGTACATTGTTTAAGTGTTTTTTTGGTACATATTTAACTTGTGCATGTAATGTATAATATAATTAAGATACATTGTGATGTGAACTGATTAATCAATTAATTGTCCTTTCATTCTTTTACTTAACCTGCTTCCTATGGTCTCATTAATAACAGTGCACTGTTTAAAAATGCAGAAATATATGCATTTGAAGCATAAGGTAAAGCTATAACAAAATCCAATACTAATCAATTTTTCCATCCAGCCACCTTCCTAACCAACTTATATAGGACAGGGGACAGCTGAAGTCTATGCCAGTCCTTCACAGGGTGAACACACACACGCACACTCTCTTCCTCACACACACACACACACACACACACACACACACACTGAATGTGAACTGAACTGAATAGATGCTGTTCCTGCCTCTAGTCCTTGCTTGCTGGGATAGGCTCCTGCTACCTGCAACCTTGTCCTGATTTAGAAAGTGGATGTTTAAATGGATGGATGACATGATTGCTTTGTGAGAGTGACTGTATACAGCAATGGGGTCTGTCAAATTCAGATAAACAATCAATCAAGTAACCCACAAGAAAACAAAATCTTAGTTAGACCTGAAGCCTTTCGATACAAAACAACTACTGAAAATATAGAGAGTACAAACAACATAACAAGTATGTTAATGAGTTAACGTATTAGAATACAAACTTTAAAGATGACAGGTTCATTCCGAACTAACAACATACGACTGTAAAATCATGAAATTCAGAGGTCAGACAATGTAAAGATGATCCTCTGATTAGAGAGCATGCTGGCCTTGTAGAAGAGCAGGGCCAAGATGGGCTCATGCTGTACACTTTTTAATGGAAGAGAGAAATTGATCTTTAAACCAAATCACATTTTTTACATTGCATTAAGAAAAATGTTTAAATGTTACATTGTACAAGTCAAAATGACTGTGATTGTAAACTTGGATAAGCAGGTTCTGTAAATGAGTGGATGAACAAATAAAATAATTTAAATTTCACATATTCTTTAATTTGTCAGGAAATGGAAAGAACAGAAAATTAACAATATATCTAATTGATGTTTTCAGATACTGTATTCTTGTGGGAGACACAGCTTCAGAGTTTTGGGAACCACAATTTGCACAGGTTAGTAGAATCAGTTCAGTATGGGTGTGGTGTCAATAGCAAAGAATAAAACACAAATTAGAGAATCGCCTTTGATTGCACACAAATAAAGATATAATATTTAAGGAATGTAACAATTGCCTCTAATATATTATAAAACCATATATAAATTAATTTTGTGGCATTAGGCCTGTGTTATTGTATTAACGGCAATTAATATTTTAAACAATAATTTGAAATCGTTTTTTCTTTTGGCTTCTAGAAAGTAAACTATGGAGGAGAACTTCTTGGGTCAAAACCAAACAGTAACACAGACTGGAGAGAAAAATCTGTGATCAGCTGAGGAAAGAGATCTCCTGTGAGCAAACATCTAGCTCTCCATGTCAAGAGAATCATCTTCTGTACGAGAGCAAATCCCTCAAAGAAAGAGTGTGGAGGACAGTTAGAGACCCCCCTTCTACATCAGAAAAGCAGCACCCCCAGAAACAACACCATAAAGGGCAGTGTGATAATGGAGAAGTGCCACCACATCATGGCATCGGGCCCAATAGTACAAGAGATGGTGAAGAAAGCTTTAGGCAGCTGCCCTGAAGGAGGGGAGATGGCAGAGAAGTTTCAGATCACTCAGTCTGACAAGAATAAAATATGAAGGCAGAAACACAAACGTGGAGTACTTCAGAATCACAAGCTGTCAACTGAATGTATGGATTTAACATTTGGTCAGAGTTTGTTACTGTTATTTTGAAAATGTTTATTTCACTGATTTCATTATTGCATTTTGAATGAAGTATTGTTTTGTTTAATAAAAAAAACTACACTGACATTTATAGTTGTAATATTCTGTTCAATAAAAATATTTTTTCCTGAATTGTGTTTTTGTATTATTTTTTCTCTCTTTTTCACTTTTTTGCATTTAAAACTATTTAGTCTTAGTCCCAGTGGCGTGCTACACACATAAAGCAGTCACACTGGTCGTGTGGTGGGGCCTTAGAGAGGAGCAGAAACAACTCGAGACACAAATCAGAATTGTGTTAGGCCACTGACACTTTACTGTTCGTTAATAAGAAAACCTTCATACCTTGTTAGCAATCAATCGTTATTGCTAGGATTCCTTATATTAATTTTTACTTTTTATAAAACTCACATTAAGTTACTAGGCCTTTGATTTCCTACTTTCACATAAAACTACAATATTGTTAATCATTATTAATGTTTTTGTAGTGACCTAATCCTCCTGACAAATTTCTCTTTCTTGAAATTGCATCTTCCCGCAAGCCTCAGAGGGGAAGCAACATTTACCTTTAGAACAAATTGAAATTACTTAAGCAACAACATTTTTAAAAAGCAGAAATACACCAATTCTGTCAAATCAGCCCTGTCTTTGTGAGACTTCAGGATGTTTGCAGGTATGCCCTTCGATCACAAAAATACACAAATACAACATAGAATTTACCAGCAAAACACACTGACTTTTAAAATTTGAAAGCCTCAGATCTCAGCTCATGTATCAGACATCAAGACCTGAACAACAATCCATCAGGATTAGAGCTCGGCCTAACAGTCCACCTCATCTTATCTTGGCAGTGAAGAGAAAAGGACAGAAGGAGAGGATGCAGGAGTGACATTAATGATTCAGTATAAAATTTAAATATGTCTGTATAGTTTAAAAAATTCACATCTATCTGTTTATTAAAACGGTAGTGTATCCAGCATGAAGTATTATGGTGCTATAGCCTTTCAACAAACAATGTGCTAAAACCAGGAACCTACTAAGGTTAAGATTAATGGTCAAAACAAATATAAACAGAAAAATATTTTAAAAACAATCACCTTTTTGTGTGACAAAAGTGCCAGTTGTGTTGCAAAATTACCCTTTTTTGGCATGTTACTTAAAAGCCTGACTTGTGTTACAAAAAGGCCCTACAAGTTACAAATGTTCCCTGTGTTGTGGTACAAATGTGCCTTAAAGTTACAAAATGTCCCTATTAGAGTTACAAATGTTCCGTGCAGGTTACAAATGGGCCATTTAGTAGTTACAAAAAGGCCCTAACATCTATCTATCTATCTATCTATCTATCTATCTATCTATCTATCTATCTATCTAATAGCTCTAGTTTTGAAGTGACCAATATTTAGCTTTTCTTAAATAGTAATATATGACTACATCTCAGTACATAACAATTTATACGTCAGTGTGTTTAATCAATTTACTCTGACCTCCATATGTAGCAAATAATGAATCCAAAATCTGTGTTTTTGAAGTATACTTGACCTACTTTGATTTTAGATAAAAGGATTAATGTGTAAAAAGTGAATGCCACATTTTAGGTTATTGGTGAACAAATATGTTTTAAATAACACCTTGTTTTCTTTTCCTTCCACCCACTCCAGCAATCATACAAAAGGAAGTCAACAGTGTAAAGATTGTGATATGAATCTTACAAAGGATGATCTTACTCTTCGCATGACAGAAAAGATTTAATGCAATCAGATTCTGTCTCCTGCTTGACAGCTTTTAAACAAACTGTTGCATTTTTAATATTGAATAATTGGAAGCATTTCAGAATAAATAAATAAACTGAAAGGGAAATATTTTTCAATTAGCTGATTTTAAATTATAGTAGACACAATCTCAGTACAACTATTTAAAACCTTCAGCATAGTAGGAGGTATAATGGCTCAGGTTTTTGATGGACAGCTCATTAGTAATGCGCCAGAAGCCTGTTGCTAAGCACTGAGAATTTATTCGCTTTGAGCAGGACTATTATTAGTCTTTGAGCAGGTTTACACAGACAATAAAGATAGCAGTCTTCAGTGTTATGTGGTCATTAGCATGGTAGTGATGAAGCAACAGGACAGGGGTCCATAAAAATACAGGGTTTTAATATGCATATTGTTTTTTATGTAATTGTGCAACAATAATTTTAAAGACTTTATTGGGATGAGCAATTTATAAAAAATTCTTAATCACAGTCTGCAATGCTTATTTAGAGGGAATGTACATTTTTTGACATGTGGGCTCATTATAAAACCATGACTCAGTGTTGATATTTGAAACTGTCTTTGTGTCTTTTGATTGTTCAGAAAGCTGTACTTTAATAAGCCTAGCCCACTAGCAGTAATAGTAGAATGTAATTACATATGTTTATAGACCACATTAAATATGTGCTTTTTAACAGTACTTTATGCATTGTTAGAAATGTAGCCTTTATAGGCTTGTGGTGGCTTTTATACACAGCAGATTACAAGTCAAATTATGGAAAAATGGCATTGATTGATGTGTGTTAGTGCTGGAAGTTCTGCTAATACAGTAGTACCAAATAATTACCAAAAGAAAAATAACTATTAAAATTAAATGACCAATGCTAACATAAATCATTATTAATATTACCCTTTGAAAGGAGAAAAATTTAAATAAATTCCCATCAAGCTATTAATATTAGTTAAAATCCAGTAATTCATTTACATAATATAAATAACTTAGACCTTGGAAAGGAGATGCTTTGTTGTGTAATGGGAATACTAAGGGTGACAATTATCAAAAAAATATTAATTCAAGTCTGAAGATACACGGAAGCATAAACCATAACCCCAGCTCACTCTTTTGTATTTTATACCACTAAGTAACTCCTTCATCATGTGTGAACCTTAATTTTCTTCAGTCCTTGCTTATTTTTGGAAAAATCTGCCTCTGTGCACTGTAGAAACTGTTAAACACAGTGCGGTCCTTGTTGTGCGCAGATCAACTGCAGTCCCATTTCTAAACCCATACAATATGTTAACTAGGGGAGCTGCACCTTTCCTTTGTATTTAATTTGTTCAGACACCTTTTAGCTGCAGGTTGATAATGAGTTCTTCACAATAAGTAATCTTCAGATTATAAAAGATCTGTCAATTCAGTGATATATACAGTATGTTACATAATTTATTTTCTCTTCGTCATTTCCTGAGAACATTTGTATGGTAATTTTATGGTTAACTTACCTAAAGCAGCAGGAGATGGATGCTGCTGTATGAGCTGCTTGCAAGCGTGTCCTTTGCTTGGTGTTGTATTAGTGGTCCAGGTGGCTGGCAGACGAGTAAAAGAGGAAAATATGCTAAATTTACAAGTTGGTGTAACCACTGTCAAGGTAAAATTAAAACAGTAATTCATAGTTGAAATCGCATAAAATGTTTCTGTTTTTAAGATAGATGAGTTTGCAGATTCACCAACCTGAGATATTGAAATTTCAAACTGTGTACAGCGTGATCTGTTTGAGAGATCTCAACAAAACTGAACTATCTTGAAAAAATTCTTTGAAGAATTCAACAATTTTTGTCCTTGGAGTGATTGAGTTGTTTTATGTAGACAGATAGACACATGGCTATTGCATTAGGTGCTTCTCACATTATATTTAAATACATCTAAAAAAATACTATAAATATAATTTAGTAGTGGTGATTAATAACTACACAGTGGGTAATTGAAAATTCTAGTACAGTTTTCATCACTTTGAAAAGAAGGTTTTTTGGAGATAAAACTCAAGAGATACAAAAAAGATCCTGAGATAGCAATTTTTTCTGAAACTGTATACTCCCAGCAGTTTTGTCTCGAACTGAGAATAATACCTTTAAAACTTGTATCTTTACAAAATAGTAAATAAAGTTTTTGTAGATTTTTTTTTTGTATTTGCACACAAAAGTAGAGCTCTTGAGACTTTCATATTAGTACCACATCATACTAGTACAGTATAATGACTTAAGCAAAAACAATAATGTATTCTTTCATTTTGTATGTTAGGTATTTCTAAAAATAGTTTTCAATATGGCACATATGTTACTGTATTAAAGTTGAAGGAACAGTGTTGCTGCCTGGCATAGGAGTTCAGATACTCCCTTCAGATAAATATTCTGATCTAGTTTATATCTGCATATCCAAAAAAACAGAACTCCATTCCCAGTGATATTTTTGGAAGTACTATCACTCTGAACAATAAGTTTAAACACTTGCTTTGGTTGTTTTTATTGGGTTTTATGTGAAATGGAGTCATAAATTCAACTGACAGTGCAAGCTGTTTGCACTGATAATAGTGCATAATACAACTTGCAAACTTTGATCTGTAATGAGAAAGCTTATTGGTATACATTAAAGAAAATGGAATAGTTTTGCATTGTGAACAATGTACAACAGTGTAATAAAATCTAAAGATTATTTAGCTTTAGTATTTGATATTTTCTGCAAGTCATGCTTCCTTTACTAATATTTTGGCTTGACATTTCCTAAAGATGGTGGGCTACCTGGACTTTATTTGCTCAAAAACCTTTTGAGCCTACGGTTTTGCTTTCTTTCATTTTTGACAAATAATTTCATCCTGATCTTATCAGCTACTACTAGTTAGTTCTAGTTGAAAAGTAGTACAACCTCAAATCAGAAAAAGCTGGAATGGTATGGAAAATGCAGTGATTCTTAAATTAACTTTGAACAGTATGAACCCAAGATATTTCATGTTTTGTCTGGTCAACTTTATTTAATTTGTTAATATGCACCCATTCCTGTATTTCTGGCCTGTAACACATTCCAAAAGTTGAGACGGTAAAACATTCACCACTTTGCAATGTCGTCATTCCTTCTCACAACACATAAAAGATGTTTTGGTAGTGAGAATACCAAGCAGTGAATCGTTTCAGATGTTTTTTTTGTCCCTTTCTTTCTGTAAATACACCTTAAAGTGTGCAGCAGTATGAGGTCGTTGCATTTTTCGTTTCAAAATTCACCACACATTCTCTATTGGGGACAGGTCAGGACTGCAGACAGGCCAGTAATACCCATACCATACCCTCTTCTTCCACACCCATGCCTTTGTAATGTGTGCAGAATGTAGTTTTGCATTGTCTTGTTGAAAAATACATGGATGTTCCTGGAAAAGATGTTGTGTTGAAGGTAGCATATGTTCCTCTAAAATCTCAATGTACTTTTCTGCATTAATTCTGCCATCATAGAAGTATAAATTACCTTTGCCAAGCGGCAGTGACACAACCCCATACCAAGACAGACCCTGGCTTTTGAGCTTGTTGCTGATAACAGTGTGGATGGTCCTTTTCATCTTTTGTCTGGAGCACATGGCATCCAATTCTTCCAAAAAAGATCTGGAATAATGATTTGTTTGACCACAGTACACATTTCCACTGTGTTATGGTCCATCCCAGATGCCTCCGGGCTCAGAGAAGTTGATGCTGCCTCTGGACATGGTTAACATCATTATTTCATTATTTTATCTCATTACTGGCCCTAATTTGCCTGCATTCCAACCTTTTTTTAAATGTGTTGCAGACCTGAAGTTCAGGAATGGATGTATATTAACAAATGAAATGAAGTCAACCAGACAAAACATGAAGTTTCTTGGGTTCATACTGTGCAAGGAAAAGTCAATTTGAAAATCTTTTTTTTTTTTTTTTTTTAGGTTTTTTTTTTTTTTTTTATTTGCATTTTCCATACAACCCCAACTTTTTTTGATATAGGGTTGTAGTACATATATGTATGTAGTGTGTATGTTTCTGTGTATGCAGTATATATATTTGTAAATGTATATAGACCTCTAAGTTTTTTGTTTGTGTAGCCTAAGGTATTTACTGTATGTATCTACTGAATACTTTGAAGTTCTCCTGAAAAGGTTAATGCCCATAATAAGAATTAAATAAATAAATGTTTAATGAAACTCTGTTCTGGCCTCTAAATTTTGGGAGGGGTAGACTCCAGAGTTTTTTGGGTTAGTGCTTTTGTTCAAAGTCACATTTCATGCAGTAAATATATTTTGACAAATGCTAGGCCCACCTAAAGTGACCAACAATAACAGAACATCCTGCTGTTAAGAGATGTGCTGGAATTGATCAGCACTGGTACATACCTGATTGAGTATGACAGCCTCCTCTGTGTGAAATGTAGTTAGTTCAGATAATGATCTCCATGGAATACTATAATAGTATGCTTTCTAGCAGACAACTCGAAATTTGTTAACGTCTTTGTCTTTTAGAGCAGAGTTCATCCATTTTCTGGATTTGGATACAACTGAATGCTTTATGCAGATAAACAAAACAACAAATTTATTTCAGAACTAGGAGAACAATTTTTAATTCTTTGTTAAATCCTCACTATTAATGTGTTTGTACATATGTTGTGTTGTTGTGAGGGAGACAGAGAAAGTAAGATTAAGGATTTATCCATGTAATAGACAAGGTTCACATTGTTAACACTAGACTTACCAAAGCCTACGATAAAACTCGTAAATCCCTTCGCACTTCTCCGTCAGCGACTTTTGTTTTGTAAATGTGTCGATAAGCACAAGCAGCCTGCTATACCATCCCACCCACCGCTGCAGAAAGGGCAAGAAGTTCTCCCAGCTCAAACCTTGATGTACATATTTCATCAGTGGAAGAGTTCACCTACTAATTTGTTCAATTTTAGATAGTGTGGTGTAATGACTCAGACATTTCAATCATAATTTTTCTATTTTACATTGCATGACTATGTGACTCTGAGCAAGTCATTTTAATAACAATTTGATTTGTTTTTTAAAAAATGTATATGCCCTCTGTTGGAGTGACACTCTGTGCATGGTTGCTTATGCCCATTTTGTCTCCTATGAAAGTGAACTAGGCTGGGATGGGAATCAGCACCTCCAAATCCGAGACCATGGTCCTCAGCCGGAAAAGGGTGGAGTGCCCTCTCAGGGTTGGGAACGAGATCCTGCCCCAAGTGGAGTAGTTCAAGTATCTCGGGGTTTTGTTCACGAGTGAGGGAAAAATGGAGCGTGAGATCGACAGGCGGATCGGTGCAGCATCCGCAGTGATGAGGGCTCTGCATCGGTCTGTCGTGGTGAAAAAGGAGCTGAGCCGTAAGGCAAAGCTCTCAATTTACCAGTCGATCTACGCTCCTACCCTCACCTATGGTCATGAGTTATGGGTAGTGACCGAAAGAACGAGATTGCGAATACAAGCGGCTGAAATGAGTTTCCTACGCAGGGTGTCTGGGCTTTCCCTTAAAGATAGGGTGAGAAGCTCAGTCATCCGGGAGGGGCTTAGAGTAGAGCCGCTGCTCCTCCGCATCGAGAGGAGTCAGATGAGGTGGCTCGGGCAACTGATCAGGATGCCTCCTGGACTTCTTCCTGGTGAGGTATTCCGGGCACGTCTAACTGGGAGGAGGCCCCTGGGAAGACCCAGGACACGCTGGAGGGACTATGTCTCCCGGCTGGCCTGGGAACGCCTTGGGATTCTCCCGGAAGAGCTAGAAGAAGTGGCCAGGGAGAGGGAAGTCTGGGCATCTCTGCTCAAGCTGCTGCCCCCGCGACCCGATCTCGGATAAGCGGAAGAGGATGGATGGATGGATGAATGGATAGATGAATGGATGGATGGATGGATGGATGGATGGATGGATGGATGGATGGATGGATGGATGGATGGATGGATGAAAGTGAACTAGATTAAGCAGGTTTTAAATTTAAATAGAATTTTAGGCAATTGTACTCTTAATTGTCGGTCTCTGTAGCATGACAAACATTCAGTATGTTTATGTCCGAACCAGTTCACATATTAAGCATTTCTGTGCAGAGTCTGGTTTGTTCATATACAGTTGTTTCTTTTGATGTTACAGTACACCAGTGTAGTTTTTTTTCCTAAGTAATATCATTGCCAAAGTCCTTTTGGAAAGAGGGGTGATCAAAAAGTTTCAAGTCTCTCAATTAAAGTAACACCAATAAAACCCAGAAAAGTTTTAATTTTCAAAATGATGCTGCTGAGCACTAGTGCACATGTAATAAAGTTAACAAAGCTTTTCTGTGGCACTCAAATACAATGCTTTGTCTTGCTTGTGACTCCACTCTTCTGCAACTGGTTCAGCATCTTCATCATTAATATGGCTGTTGAGGTAGCCCATCAGATTGGGAAGCAAGAGTTAGTCACACAAAACCAGATCTGGATAGTAAGCTTGATATGGAATCTCTTTGAATCCAGTTTCACATGGCAGTCTCTGCAGCCTGTGCAATGAGAGTGATGACATTATTGTGAAGTTGAAGATGGACCTTGACAGCTGCAAATACCCAAGCAAATCAGTGTAACAATCAAGAATTATGTGGGCCTTCTGAGACATGTAATCTGTATGGACTACAACCTCAGTATCATAATAATGCACATATGTTTGCTGTCAGTCACCTGTTCATAAAGAATGAATGCACTTGTATCATAATTAATCCCCGATTCAGCCCACAGTAGCAGCATTTTCTTCTCTCATTAATTTTGAAGGCTGGCCAGACCGTGGGTCTATTTTAAGAGGTGTATTGTCATAATGTAACACTGCAAATTATCCATCCATCCATCCATATTCCAACCCGCTGAATCCGAACACAGGGTCACGGGGGTCTGCTGGAGCCAATCCCAGCCAACACAGGGCACAAGGCAGGAACCAATCCCGGGCAGGGTGCCAACCCACCGCAGGACACACACAAACACACACCAAGCACACACTAGGGCCAATTTAGAATCTCCAATCCACCTAACCTGCATGTCTTTGGACTGTGGGAGGAAACCGGAGTGCCCGGAGGAAACCCATGCAGACACGGGGAGAACATGCAAACTCCACGCAGGGAGGACCCGGGAAGCGAACCCAGGTCCCAACTGCGAGGCAGCAGCGCTACCCACTGCACCACTGTGCCACCATTGCAAATTATCTCTTGAGTATAACATAGACACAGGTACATGTTGACTGGGAAAGAAGAAATCTCCAGGAGTGTACAAGGTTCTCTAACACTAGAAATTCAGTGATAGTAGAATTACTTATTTTTCTAAACCTGCACCAAACTGCTATTCAAATTATGTTAAGTCAGTATGTTGCTGAGTATGAGTGAATTTTTATTTTATAGCATTGCTTCAATGATTCACTCAGTTTGTATAGCAAAAGTATTTAATATTAATTATTGATTGATTGTTAAAGTCATTATTCATAAATATTTCCTGCCAGTTTTTTTTTGTCTTTCCAAACATTTTTGGTCATATATACAATAAAAGGTCTTGTGAACTGATGTTCTTCTAATTACTCCTTTAAGATACAATTTATTGTTGTTCTCTGTGTTTTATTGTTCTGTTGTGACAATAGCTCCAATAGTTCTATAATAGTGGTGTTTATATAAATAGATATAGTAATTGCATCCTTTCATCTGATAGTTTGCTTGTAGGGACAAGTAAAGTTGAAAAAAGAAACTTAATTGCAATTTAAATTATTGCAGTTCTGGCTGAGATATTTGTATCATCCCTCACAGATACAGTATTAATGAAATGTTATTCTGCAACATAATTTAATTTAAATTTAAGATGCTCTGAAGTGACTTATGATTTGTGCTTTCTAATTCTTAGTCAAGATGTTATTTTAAAACAAACATTGGTGTCCAATCTATTTAATTACATCATAATAAACAGTTCTGTTATGGTTTCTTGTTAGCTTACACTGAACAGTTTAACTGTTAAACTCTGCAGTCCTAAAACAAAGTGTAGTAGAAATCTCCTAGCCTTTCCTTCACAAAGAGAAAAAAAAATGTGCAGCATTTCACATGCATTACAAAACTTAAAGATAAGTTTGATTGTCAGTAATCATCTCACAGTTTGCCCCAGTGTGCTTTTAACCATTTTGATTTTCTCAGGGCACAAATTTCTTTCCTAATTTGACTTATACTACAAAGCTCTCTATGTGCCTACTTCCCCAGCTTTGTCCAATGGTGTCTTACTGCAGTTTTTAATGTCAAAAACCTTTTTACTACCCTAAGTCTATATGTAGAATTCTTCATAAGAAAAGTAGAAAATAAAAAGGCACATTCCTCCAGTGTATGGTCCTGTCTACAAAGAAAATGCTGTACTCAGTCCTTTTTTTAAAGTCGTTTCATCGTTTTATCGTTTCCATCAGGAGTGCCTCTTGCTGCCATGAACTATACTTGTGCCAATTTGCACAGAAGAGCTCATTGGCATTTTCCAATGAGAATCTGAACAACTTAATATTGTCTGAATAGTAGGGGCATATTTATAAAACTTGCATATGTACAAAAAGAGGCTTGAATTGTGCATATGTAGCTTTCCACACAAACATTAGGATTTATAAAGTAAAAACTTGATGGGAGAACTTGCTTATACGTACAACAACTCTGATCCATCTGTACACAACTTTTTGGAAAAACTGGGAAATGCTAATACCCTTGATCAAGTAGGGATATGCAGCCAAACCAGATAAATAATGACTCAAACATAAAATAATTAATATCATTGAGCTGTTACTATAATGTATATTAATGTGACAAACATTTTAAAATTTAAAAGTGATGAATATAATGTACAGACATTGTTTTAGTTCCCTTTTAGGAGGACCAGTGGTGCATATTTGCATTGAAGAACTTTTTTTTTTGTTTTCCATTAGTTTGTATCGGCTAGGGAACTGGTCAACAGTTTAGGAATATTATTTTCATGCGCGATCCACACAAAATTTTAAGACTCCCAAGTATGCTGTCATTCAGTACTCATGTAAAAGTTTTGCTCCCGCAAATCATTTTACAGTAGTATGGATAAAAACGGATCAAAAACAAGTAACAGTATTTAATACTCGTAAGTTAATAAACATACACTACTTCTTCTTCTTCTGGCTTCTCCCATTAGGGGTTGCCACAGCAGATAATCTTTTTCCATCTCTTTCTATCCTCTGCATCTTGCTCTGTTACAGCCATCACCTGCATGTCCTCTCTCATCACATCCATAAACCTTTTCTGAGGCCCTTTTCTCTTGCCTGGCATCTCTATCCTTAGCATCCTTTTCCCAATATTCTCTGCAACTCTCCTCAGCACATGTCTAAACCAATGCCATCTTGCCTCTCTAGCCTAATCTCCAAATCTCTGTGCTGACCCTCTTATTTACTCATTTCTAATCCTGTCCATCCTCGTAACACCGAATGCAAATCTTAACATCTTTAACTCTGCCACCTCCAGCTCTGTCTTCTGTTTTTTGGTCAATGGTACCATCTCCAACCCATGTAACATAGCTGGTCTCACTACCATCCTATAGATCTTCCCTTTCACTCTTGCTGATACCCGTCTGTCACAAATTACTCCTGACACTCTTCTTACCCATTCCACCCTGCATGGACTCTCTTCACCTCTCTTCCACAATCCCCGTTACTCTGTAATGTTCATCCCAATTATTTAAACCCATTCATCTTCGCTAACTCTACTCCCTGTATTCTCACCATTCCTCTGACCTCCCTCTCATTCACGCACATGTATTCTGTCTTGTTCCTACTCCCCTTCATTCCTCTGTTCTCTAGAGCATATTTCCACCTCTTCAGGGTCTCCTTGCCCTGCTCCCTACAGATCACAATGTCATCAGCAAGCATCATACCATGGGGACTCTTGTCTACTCTCGTCTGTTAACCTGTCTATCACCATTGCAAATAAGAAAGGGCTCAGAACTGATCCCTGATGCAATCCCACCTCCACACTAAAAGTATCTGTCACTCCTACTGCAGACCTTACCACTGTCACACTTCCCTCGTACATATACTGTACAGCTCTTACATACTTCTCTGTCACTCCAGACTTCCCTCATATAATACCACAACTCCTCTTGAGGCATCCTGTCATGTGCTTTCTCCAGGTCCACAAAGACACAATGCAGCTCCTTCTGGCCTTCCCTATACTTCTCCATCAACACCCTCAGAGCAAACATAGCATCTGTGGTGCTTTTTCCTGGCATGAAACCATACTACTGCTCACTAATCACCTCCCTTCTTAACCTAGCTTTCAGTACTCTTTCCCATTACTTCATGCTGCAGCACATCAATTTTATCCCCCTGTAGTTACTATAGCTCTGCACATCCCCCTTATTCTTAAAATAAGGTAGCAGTACACTTCTTCTCCACTCCTCAGGTATCCTCTCACTTTATGTAGCATTATTGAAATGCTGTCTTTGCTATCTTTGTGTGAAGGCTTGTTATCTAAACATATTTTTTGTCATAATTTTAATTGTTTTGTTAGTTATCAGTGTTGTTTTGTTTCCAGATTACTTTTATGTGGGCTAGTTGATCTTGGTGATGCCTTCTGACAATGCAATTGTGACTAGAGTGTTCTCTTGAATCCAGAAAAAAGTCACTATCTTGCATCATTTTGGAACGCATTCTGTTAGTTAAAAAAAAAAAAAAACATTTCTTGCAGTCAAAAATGAGACTGATTTGATAGTAGGGTTTACAGTATCTTTACCAATTTTTGAAATCGCATTGATGGTGTATGCAGGGATTCCTCTGCTCCATCCAATGTCGGGTTGACACTTAAGAGCCTTGGCACACATTTTTTCATCAGTGGCTTTCTTTGCTACATTGCTGTTCGATTACGATTTAAGACTCGCAAACAAGCGACTAAAACATGCTTCTTTCTTTCCATGTTTTTCTGCATGTTCCTTTTTTACTGGTCATTCACAAAATGTGTACTTCTCTTCACATAGTTATCATAAAAGCTATCATTATACAAACCATCAGAGCCCGAGGGACTTGTTTAGAAGTCAAAATGGTTGTCAGTTCCTGGAGTCTTTTTCATGTATCTGTTAGCCTGGGAATCACTGCCATGACCGTACCTCCATTTGCATTCAACATGTCACCTAAGTAGCAGAAATTAACTTTCTTTAAATTTACACTTAATAATAATAATAATAATAATAATACTTATGTAGTGCCATAGTGTCCTGTCATAGGAACCTCCTTCATACTTTCTACAAACAAAAGGATGCACTTGACACCTGCAGACTTCACTTCACACCAATACCCCTTTACCAAAGACAGTGCATGGCCATGCACACCTTTTACATCCCTCCAGCCCCTTTGCCTCCATCATCTTGATCTTGTCTGTATTTAACTTGAGGACTTTTGCTTCCAAACTAGCTTTCTATTTCTGTATCCCCTCTTTCATTTCAACATACTTCTCTGGTCACTATCTCCATCACTATCACACATAATCACACTCAGAACAGATCCTTGGTGTATCCCATCTTCATTTCAGAACTTTTACTATTACCATCTGCTGTCCAGACCACTGATTATTTTTCTTTATACATTGACATCAATGCAGAAACTTATAATTTTTCCACACCTTTGTCAATGCTCACCTCACCACCTCTCCTGGCACCCTGTCAAATACTTTATCCAGATCTAAATATGAATATTGCAGCTTCTTTTCCTTTACTGGATACAGTTCTTTAATTTTACTCTTGTGTGTTTTTCCTCTCCCAGACATGAAATGAAACTTCATTTTTCTAAAGTTCACTTGATCTCTGGTTCTTTTCTGTAGTTCTCCATCAACAATATTCATTACCTTCTCCAAAAACCTGATCTCTTGATATGAGCCATACTGCAGCGGATCACTTCTACCTTTTTGCTCGATTTTCCCATCATACTCCCAGTGATCGGGATACAATAGCATGTGGTTTGATTCAGTTCCTTAACTTTCTCTTTGATTTAGGCAGATTGGAGGTTCTATCATACATTGCTCTGTAACTATCTTCTTTTCATCTGATCATAAAGGGGTATTGGAGAACAATTTTTAGGGCTGGGTGTCCTTCCTCACATTAACTTCCTTAGGTCACCTTTTATGACACACGAGAGGATGATGTCCTTATACCAACTTCAGGTCAAAGGGGTTGAATTTGTTTTAGATTACAGTGATAATTGTTGATGCATGATCAGGATTTCCTTACATAAATATACTAAAAAGCAGAGTGTGCACAGACTAAGAAATAGGTCAGTTTTATTATTTAGATCAACTTATTTATTATTTGAGGTGAAAACTTAATATAATTATTGAAAAGCTCATGCAACACTGACCTATAAACTTCAATGTCAGTTTCAAGTGTATTCATTAAAACTTAATTGACTAGATTCAGTGTGGAAGTGAAAACAGTGCTTAAGAGCTGAATCTTCTTTACTTTCTTTAAGATTATGAGGCTCACCAGAGTCTTCAATTAACATCTCAATGTAAAATTTCAGCTGCATGCATAATTACTTGGATAATAATCTTCTTTTATTCTGGAGTCTGCCTTCAGTTTCTCTCCTCTTGGTGTTTTATACATTTAAGACTATTTTAGCGCTCTTCAGCCTTTGATACCTGAATTACTATGCACGCAGATAAGAAGTATGAATTCATTTTCAAGTTGGAATGACTTAATTTTGAGTTCTGCATTTTTTAAATTCATAACAGAAGAAATCCTCTTACATATCTGTCAGTGCTATTGTAGTTATAAATGCACACTCCCCATTCAATTACTGTGGCAAAATTGTTGCCTGACAAAACTAAATTTTGTGATTAATATACTTAAAATCTGGAATGTATCATTTTTTATTTTTAGACATTAAATACGTAAAGATTTTAAACCTACTTCCCAACAGTATAAACCTCATATGGTGCTTTACTGATTAAAAATAATTAATATACACTATCAAACTAAAAACCTATAACAGGGAAAATGATAAGCTTGTCGTGAGTGTGTATGTATGTATGTTATGTATGTATGTATATGTGTGTACATGATGTATGTCATCACTCAAGCCTCTTATTATTGGTTTACTTGTATTAACATTAGTGTGCTTTAATAAATGGCTTTGTAATATTCTGAAAACTTGACCCACACAAGTCTAAACACAACAGAGCAGTGAACAACCAGAATTCTTAATAGGTGTTGACTTGAGTAAATGTCAGAATATTTTTTCTTGACTGTGCAATGTATGAGCAGGTTATTGGAATAGCTTTTATATATAATATTGGCTACTACAAAATAAAGGTCACAATTCTTTGAGGCACTCATTATGGCTAATCCTTCTAAAGACAATAACAAGACAACAGAGCACCATTCTTTCCTTATATTTTTTTCCAGAATGTTTTGGATCAAAATTTAAACTGAATTTTCAATGAGTTACATATTTTGACAATCCCTAACTACGGGTATGTCCACACTATGTCATTTTTATTTAAAGTTTATTGATCTCTGTTCATACTAATGTTTTCACATCATTTCTGAAAATATCTCCTAGTGCTGGGTGGTATACCGGTTCATACTGAAAACCGTTTTTTATTTTTGTTATGATATGGATTTTTCTTATACTGCAACACCGGTTTAAATTGCCTAAACGACGACCGGAATGTGGAGCAGCAGGAAACTGCTCAAGTGGGGACCTTTTTCACTGCTACACCACTAATCATATACAACGGAGTACATGCGTTAGTGGAAGTGTTGCACAGGGGCTCTTTTTCACTGCTACACTGCTAAATAGGCATGCACTGGGTACTGTGTAATAGTGTGATGACATGTTCACTTTATTCTCGACATTTCCACTTTAATCTCGACGCTTATGACGAGAATAAAGTCGACATTTCTGCTTTATTCTCACTGTTTATGTCAAGATTAAAGTCGACATGTTGACTTTATTCTCGTAATTTGTCATTAAAGTAGAACATCGTAAACTAAACTTTATCGTAAAATGAATATTTAATTTACTAGATTTTCTCAAACCCCGTCATAAGTTACATAGCACATTAAATGCTTTGTGTTAAGTGTTCCCCGAGCCATTTTAAATCGGTACGTGCTACTTAAACTCCTTCTACTGAGGAGGCGCCCGCAGCGATTGCCGCACAGAATACATTCACTTCATGATATTCCTGCTCTCTGAACATTTAGAATGCTAAGATAAATACTTGATATCATTTTCATGATGAAATGCATTAAAGCAGGTATTAAACATGCACGGTATGTTTTGGGGTTTTGTTATGCTCCAGGCTGGATGGAGCGGTGTAGGGCATTTCACTGCCCGCCCACTACACACTGCTCCCCCCCAAATTGTTTTCGGTCGCCGGCTGGTAATGCTGCAAGCGGTGACCCAGTTGTGGCTGAACGGAGGCCATTGAGAGTTAACGGGGTGGCGGGGGGTAGCATTGTAGTGTGCTTTGGGTGGCTGCTTGTTGAATGGGGGCGGTGGTGGGTGATTCTCTACACGCCTTTGGCCGCACCGTGTTCGTTCTTGGTGGGAGGACGCACGCTGCATTCTGTAGTGGAGGTGACTGTGTGGTGGGTGGGTGGGTGGTCAACCACCCCTCGCTACTCCCATTCATTCTCAATAGCAAGCCTGTTTGTACTGTTACGCACATAGCAGGAAGTTGTCTATTGTCAGTACACCAGACGTGCTGACGAGGGATGCCTGCCTGCTGTGATAGCTGTACAGTGCTTTGCAGAAGATCTCATCTTAACCTTTTGTCTTCACCCTTCAAGAATGTCTCTGAAACACAAATCTGATGCAAGTGCTAGTGATACAGTAAAGAAGAGAAAACCATCACCATTGAAAATAAAGTAGAAATAATAAAAAGGTCAGAGAGAGGTGAAACTCCATCATTCATTGGCAGAGCACTTGGTTACAATTGGTCAACAATAGCATTTATTAAAATAATGTACCTGTTCCGACTTACATACAAATTCAACTTAAGTACAAACCTACAGTCCCTATCTTGTACGTAACCCGGGGACTGCCTGTATTAATAAAGGCAATAAGACAGAGTAGTCAATTGGAGAACTTTTGTTTCTTGGTGCAAAGAAAATTATCTGTATATTAACATCAGCAAACCAAGAAACTGGTTATTGACTTTTGCCTCACCAAAGAGCCTCTATGTTCAGTCACTGTTCAAGAAGTGAATGTAGAGGCGGTACACTCCTACAAGTGCATATGCGGGTGGGGGCGGGGAGGGGTTGGGGTCGAAATTAATGACCGGTTGGACTGGTCTCAGAACACTCAGGAACTATATAACAATGGGCAGAGCAGGTTCTTTTTTCTTAGGAGGATGCATTCCTTTAATGTGTCAAGCAACATCATTCACATCTTGTATAACTGTGATGGTCAGTGTGAATTTCTATGCTGTGGTGTGCTGGGCTGATAACATTACTTCAAGAGAGGCCTACTGAATCCACAAGCTAATCAAAAGGTAAGGCTTTGTTATAGGAGACATTCTGGACCCCCTGGAGGTAGTAGTGAAGAGGAGAATTAAAACAAAACTGAGTGCCATTATGAACAATACTGCACCTGCTCTCTGTGACACACTAACACTGCATACTTTCACCCGCTACTAGGGCTCCTTTATACCAACAGCAATACATCTGCATAATGCCTCACTGTAACTGACAGCCAAGTGAAAACTTTTCTTTCTTTTTAATTTTCTTTCTTATAGTCATTGTGGTGTGTTTACAGACCAAAATGTGTGAGTGAGTGAGTTTGTTTGTTTGTTTGTGTGTTTGTTTATTTATTCCTAGTTAGTAGCTTCTGTAAAACCCAAATTCCCCCCTGGGGACAAATAATGTTCTGTTTAATCTAATCTACAGGCAAGCAACACAACAAGTGCCATGGAAAGCAACTCTTCTTTGCCCATTGTGTTGGCATATGGTTTTCTTTCATGAAGGGTAATCAGTCAGGGGATGAGACATTGTATTGAGCTGAATCCAGTAAGGGAAGGGCCACATAAAAGGCACAAACCAATCAGAGTGTGATTAGAGTCTGCGTTTTCAAAAATCTGTGTTTTTGATTCTCCATATTACAATTCTAAGGCTGCATTTTCAGAAGTATATGGCTCCTTAGAGCACTTTCAGAAGTCTCAGTTTTCAGGAATTGAAAACACCAGGGTAGTGCAGACGAAATGTGAAAACAGAGATTAACGTCTTCGTTTTTTTAACAAAAACAGAGTAATGTGGGCAGGGGCCTGAGATTTGATTGTTTACTTTGTTGTGCTGTATGTATAATAATGAAACACTATAATCACAATTATTTAGAACAAAATAAGTTAATGTGAACTTGTTTTAATTAATGCAGTTTCTCACAAAGCTTTACTATATTCACTTCACCACTAACAGACCCAGTGTTAAAACCTATTTTAGCAGTTGACAAGATCTTACTTAGGAAGACTGTGCATACATGTATATGTTTACATGTATTTATACAGTGTTTAAAATATGAAAGAGCATACAACTCAATATTTCTAGGTACATGTTTGTTTTTCTTTTAGCTGCATTGAAATCGTAAATGTGTGTAGACTCCCTGTAAATGAAAATATGGAATATTTAGCAGAACACAGTAAAATGAAAAATTTGAAGCTGAACTTTGCCTTTATACGTAGTGTGCTTGTGCGTCATGTCTTTTAATTCTGTTTAGAATTTTCCGGTAATTATGTTAAAATGTTTGCTTGATTTTTCACTCATTGTTTTCTTAACAATAGTGTAATACATTATCTGAAAAACAGTGCATTTAGAATTTGAAAATATATGTCTTCCACATGTGCTTTTCTGTTTTCTATATTGTTAGTCAAAGCTTTTATAGTAGAAATAGTACCATCATGCATTTACTTTAAATGAGAAGGAGGTGAATTTGATTTAATTCAGTCATCTGTTCTAAAATGACACAAATGATGCTTTTAGTAATTTCAATTTACAAAATGTTGATAAATAGTAACTTGTTTTTTATTCAGATTAGTTCAGCTTTTCTTTAATGGTAATAAAAACAATGTAGCCTCTCTTGTCACTTACTGCAAGTAGGGTAAAAAAAGGAGAGAAATAAGCTCCAAACAGAGCACCACTAGCTTTTGGTTTGGTACGTTTATTTGTGTTACATATTTATGGCAGTCACTTATTTCTTCTGTTCATTTTAGTTAACAATGGTTGGTTTCTTTATTTCTTAGTTAATTTTCTTTTTATGCCCAATTTGTCCAGTTTACTTTTATGTTCATATTCTAACCAAATATCTAACAAGGAAGGTTTAGTTTAACATTGACATATATATATATATATATATATATATATATATATATATATATATATATATATATATATACACACTTAACAATTGCTTTTATCCAGAGCAGCTTACAGTAGAAACACTGGAGACTGAATTTTATAATGACAAACTTCTGTGCAGACATTTTCTTTAAAGCCTTTCTTGCACTTATGACCTACTACTAGGATTTATGTAGCTAACAATACATTTCCTTTAGAGCATCACCTGTAGTACATAGAAAGAGTCAGGGAACTAAAACATTGCACTTTCCACAATACCGTTCTTATTTAGTGGCTTTGCTTCTGATTCTGTCATTTTCTTACATGCTGCACGGAAGTCATGACATAGGGTGCTTTATTTGTTTTTTCTTAATTTTCTAATGTTTTAACCATGGCATCCAATCTCCTGACCATGGCTATGTACACAGTCTTTAATATGTCTGCTATATTTATTTATCTCTACATGTGTATCACAATTTTTGTACTGTTTAAGTGTATGTGCTTGTGGAACATGACCCGGACACAGGCAGGCAGACACGTTGTAATCACCCCACACACATTTATTTAGGGCTTCCATATTTACAGAGTCACTACACACAACCCCAATACCCCTCAGTCCAGGCCAACACAATGCCTTCTCTCTCTCTCTCTGTCTTCAGACCGCCTCCTTCTCTCCTCCAGAAACCTTGTCCTTCTTCCACCCGACTCAAGTCCATCTCTGAAGGGAGGCGGCCCCTTTAAATAAGCACCCGGATGTGCTCCAAGTGTGTTCCTGGCAATCTCCCACCGACACGCCCCAGTGTGGCGGAAGTGCTGGCTGTCTCCCCGGAAGCACTCCAGGTGTCCCTGTTCCTCTTCCCCCAGCACTTCCTGGTGTGGCGGAAGTGCTGAGGTCCAGGGTCCTCCAGGTATTGGGGTCCCCCTGGCAGTGACCACGGGCCCCTACAGGGTCGAGCTTCCCAGCTCTGTACCCGCGGCCCCCAGGGCTGTTGCCCCCTCGAGGTCTGGAGGAGGCACAAGCCCTCCTCCGATCTTCTCGGGCGTCCCGGCTGGGTACCACCCCCATCTGTGTACCACAGTGTTATAGAAATTTTATTTCTTTTGGGAATTCACTTCTCAGCTTCCAGTGTCTCCTAAAGAGCTGCTTGGCACATACTCGCAAGGAAGAATCAAAATGTTTTTTCCACTTAAAAGTCATATTGAGGCAATTGTTGTTTCTGCCTGTAAACACAGGATGTACTGCACCCAACTGGGATCACATAAGTTCCCCCACACCTTACTCAGAGTCTCCCCAGCTGGGCTGCTCCAGAGTAGAAAGGATACAGCGGCATGCAAACGTTTGGGCACCCTTGCTTAAAATGTCTGTTACTGTGAATAGATAAGTGAGCAGAAGATGAAATGATCACCAAAAGGCATAAAGTTAAGGATGACACATTTATTTTAAGCAAGATTTCATGTTTATTTCCATCATTCACAAGTACAAAAAGCCAAAAAAATTAAAAGGGCCTGAACCAAATATTTAGGCACCCGATATGTTCAGTATTTAGTAAGACCCAGTTTGGCAAGTCTCAATAAATCTGTAAGAGGGTAGAGCATTATCCTGCCCTACACAACTCCCAAACACCCACAAAATAAGTAAAATCATTTTGACACTTCGTGTTCAGATCTTGTTTTGGTTTTACATGAGAAAGATGGTGGAGTAGGGAGGGGAGACAATTATGCTTGGGCATAGTTCAGAACAAATGTGCTTAATGTGAATACACCCTTAACGCTAGAATCCCTGAAGCCTATGAAAAAAGTAATGCTGGACCAGCTTAAATTCCTTTGCACCTTTTCATCAGCGTCTTTGTTTTGCAAATGTGTCTGCACAAGCAGCCTGCTATCCCATCCTCCAACGACTCAGCTGAAGTTCACCTAGCTCAAGTCTGTTTATCTGGGTGTGAGGTGTCTGGAATTATATAGGGTAAATAATATATTGTTATTTGAAGTACATACATTTCATGTGTGTTCGTGTCTACAACGATCTGGGTAAATGTAGGATGATAGGAAATGTGAGGCAAGAAATGTTAAACACATAACTAAAACAGAAGTTTTTTTTTAATGTTATAGTAATGACAAAATTCTGATGTGAACACCGAAGTCCAAATATCAAATAAAAATTTTCACAAAAGGTATAACAAAACAAGTGTGCCTTTATTCAAGGATGCAAGTGAAGAAAAATAAATGATTCAATTTATATGTTGCTGTTAATATGTAAAAACCTATCCCCAAATATCAATTGCATGGCTGGTTTAGAGGTAAGAACGGCTACTGCTAAATCGAGAGGTAGCCGGTTTTCCTTGCATTTACCGTTTTGAGTAGTGAGCTGCTGTTATTATTACTATTATATAATAATAACATAAATTGATTTGAGTCTGTAACAGCCAGTGTAAAGTTTTGCTACTTGTAAAAGATATCACTGAAGGAATATAAACTGCCATTCAAACATTGGTGAATCATGTTTTCTTGGTATCATGTTGTTACTTGAATTTTTTTTTCAGTTTTATTCTTGAATGAAAGCACACTTGTTTTGTTATACCTTTGCGAAAGTGTTTGTTTTATATTCCAGTAACCACTTGAATGATATCAAATCTGTCTCTGCCTCTCTCATGCATGCATACACGCATCCATGCATGAAAATGCTATGTTATTTGAACATTGTTTTTTTTTTTTCTTCAAACTTGCCCAGTCTCCGCGTTATGGTGCATGGTACTGGGATTGCAGACAGACTTCTTCTTTTTGGGCACATACACCGTCAGCATGGCACTCCCAGATCCAAATAACTGGCGTGGAAAATTGTACGTGTACTGAAGTGACTTTAGCTTCAGATGGAAGTTCCCGTCCCACTTTATGGTGCCAAGCAGAGTTGTGTTGCGGTTCAGCAGTTTATTAGTCAGTGAAAGCGACGTGAAAAAGTTGTCTGTTGTTACGGTTCTACCTTTGTCCAGAAACGGCTTAATGACCACAGTCTCAGAAAGTCTTTCTCCTGTGGGACGACTGGGATCTTGTCCTAAATAAGGAGTAGCATTGCACATGCACATGCAAATCTGTAATTTTTCACGTTATGCATGGGTGTCTTTGTTTTCAAAGCAAAAATGCCACATGATAGTCTGATAGGGGTCACCGTACCTTTGATTGCCGGTACAACAAATAGTTCTGACCAGGCATCAACCACAGCACCAACTGTGGTCATCGCTGCTTTCATGTTAAGAATGGAGATGAATGTCATCAACTCAGAAAGTGAGAGAGGCAAGTTCGTTTTACCACGAGAATGTGACTGAGAGAATAAAACTGAATTAAAAAAAAACACTAACTTTTACAAGTAGCATAAATTTACAATGTGTGTTACAGACTCAAATCAAATGTATGTTTTTATTATATAATAGTAGTAATAATAGCAGCTCACTTCTGAAAATGGAAGACCCAAAATCGAAACCACAACCTCTTGAATTAGAGGCAGCCATTCTTACCTCTAACCCACCCATGCGATTGATAAATGGGCTTCAGTTTTTACATATTGGCAGCAACATGTAAATTGAACAGTTTCTTTTTCTTTGGTTATATTCTTGAATAAAGGTGCAGTTGTTATACTTTTTGTAAAAGTGTTTATTTGATAGTTGGACATCAGTCTTTACACATTATATGCTTCACGTCAACATTTTATCAATTACTACTAAAACATAAAAAAGTTTCAAAACCTTGAACTATTCCTGCCTAAATTAATAGATATAGGGGTATCAGTTTGGCACTGGTCATCAGCTCTGTGAAATTTATACTTTGTTCTCTTGTTCAGTATGCCTTTCTGTGGTTACTTCACTTCACTGCTATGTTCCAAAGGTGTGTATGTTTGGTTAATTATTGATTCTAAACTAACTTGCTGTGAGTGTGTGGCAGTGTGTCCTGCAGTGCACTGACATTTCTGTCCAAGGTTGGTTCCTAGTGGGCTTCATATAAAAGTAACAGAATAAATCACTGTAGGTTCAGAAAATATATAGATTGATTTTTTTTTTAGTTTTAAATACATTTTTGTTATAACCACTGTATTATATTCACAAACTGCTTTGATCCTACATTTGGGAAGCTACATGAAAATAAAACAAATGATATAGTCTACATAGAATTGATAATGCAGAACTATACTTTTGAATCACAGATAATCATCTTCTTCTTCTTTCACCTGCTCCCATTAGGGGTTGCCACAGCCGATCGTCACAGTTAATAACAAACCATTTATTTTCAAATCTGCTTAATACACATATTAGCTACATGGCAGCAACTAGCTATGATGTTCCAGTCTACAGGAGTGGATCCATGTTTATTCAGAGCCAATTCAGAGTCTCCAAAACATGTGCTCCTCATCTTTTGGCAGGAGAGCCTTAGAAAAATCCACGCAGAAATAACACAATTGTGCACACTCCACAAATACAATAGCTGGACCAGAGTTTGAACTTCAGAATCAAACTATAACCTTATTTCTTAAAGAAAACAAAACTGTCTAAGGAGAAGGTTATTTTGGGGATAATCTAGCTCTTAGTCCAGGCAGCATTGTGCTGAATTTTTGGCACCTACTGTTTATTTACAGAAATTTCCACTCAGTCTTTGGCACATTGTAGAGTCACGGCCTATTTCAAAGAATCCACAGTCATCTCTTTTCCTAATAAGCAAAATATTTTTCTTTCTAAATGATTAGAAGATAGTGGTGCCGACCTCTGTAATGATGACGATATTTGCATCTCATATCTATCTCAAATTGTTTTCCTTGACCCACAACAGATTTCTTACTTTGCCAATAGGTCAGTTGAGAATGCAGTAAGCATGGCTCTCTAATACATCTTGCAGCTTTAGGTACCTCATCTGCTTACACCAGGATCTTATTTGTGGATTTCAGTTCTGCATTTAACACAGTCATAACAGAGCTTCTCTCCATAGAAAACTTCTCATTGTGAATCTGGACTAGGCCATATTGGCTCTGAATCGCTGTCTTTCTAAGGAATAAATATCAGACAGTAAAGATTGGTGAATATCAGTCAGGTCCCTCATCCTGAGCACAAAGTCTCCTCAGGGATTTCAGTCTTCTTTCCTTTTCTCTGTTTATACCAATAATTGCATCTACCGTGACCCTTCTGTTAAATTGCTGTAATTTGCTGATGACACCACCCTGATTGGCCTGATCACAGACAGGGATAAGGTGTCATATCAGAGAAAGGTGGATTTTCTGACCATTTGGTGAACCTTCACAAATCTTAACTGGAATACCTTGAAAAGAGTGGAAATGGTTGTGGATTTTAGGAGACACTCCTCATCCCATATACCTCTAGTTATAAATGATGTTACTGTGAACAGAGTGGAATCGTTTACATTTTGTGGAACAACTACAGTATCATTCACCATCTGAATAGGGATGAAAATGTAACTACTTTTATCAGTGAAGCTCAGCAACACATTTTTTTTTCTCCAGTTAAAACAGCAGAAAAGATTGTAGGTCTGAAACTGGACTCCATTTAGGTCCTTTATACATCACGGGACAGGAAATGTGCTGGAAATACAGCGCATCCAGAAAGTATTCACAGTGCATCACTTTTTCCACATTTTGTTATGTTACAGCCTTATTCCAAAATGGATTAAATTCATTTTTTCCCTCAGAATTCTACACACAACACCCCATAATGACAACGTGAAAAAAGTTTACTTGAGGTTTCTGCAAATTTATTAAAAATAAAAAAACTGAGAAATCACATGTACATAAGTATTCACAGCCTTTGCTCAGTACTTTGTCAATGCACCTTTGGCAGCAATTACAGCCTCATGTCTTTTTGAATATGATGCCACAAGCTTAGCACACCTATCCTTGGCCAGTTTTGCCCATTCCTTTTTGCAGCACCTCTCAAGCTCCATCAGGATGGATGGAAAGCGTCGGTGCACAGCCATTTTAAGATCTCTCCAGAGATGTTCAATCGGATTCAAGTCTGGGCTCTGGCTGGGCCACTCAAGGACATTCACAGAGTTGTCCTGAAGCCACTCCTTTGATATCTTGGCTGTGTGCTTAGGGTCGTTGTCCTGCTCAAAGATGAACCGTCGCCCCAGTCTGAGGTCAAGAGCGCTCTGGAGCAGGTTTTCATCCAGGATGTCTCTGTACATTGCTGCAGTCATCTTTCCCTTTATTCTGACTAGTCTCCCAGTTCCTGCTGCTGAAAAATATCCCCACAGCATGATGCTGCCACCACCATGCTTCACTGTAGGGATGGTGCCAGGTTTCCTCCAAACGTGACGCCTGGCATTCACACCAAAGAGTTCAATCTATGTCTCATCAGACCAGAGAATTTTCCTTCTCATGGTCTGAGAGTCCTTCAGGTGCCTTTTGGCAAACTCCAGGTGGGCTGCCATGTGCCTTTTACTAAGGAGTGGCTTCCGTCTGGCCACTCTACCATACAGGGCCTGATTGGTGGATTGCTGCAGAGATGGTTGTCCTTCTGGAAGGTTCTCCTCTCTTCACAGAGGACCTCTGGAGCTCTGACAGAGTGACCATCGGGTTCTTGGTCACCTCCCTGACTAAGGCCCTTCTCCACTGATCGCTCAGTTTAGATGGCTGGCCAGCTCTAGGAAGCGTCCTGGTGGTTTTGAACTTCTTCCACTTACGGATGATGGAGGCCACTGTGCTCATTGGGACCTTCAAAGCAGCAGAAATTTTTCTGTAACCTTCCCCAGATTTGTGCCTCGAGACAATCCTGTCTCGGAGGTCTACAGCCAATTCCTTTGACTTCATGCTTGGTTTGTGCTCTGACATGAACTGTCAACTGTGGGACCTTATATAGACAGGTGTGTGCCTTTCCAAATCATGTCCAATCAACGGAATTTACCACAGGTGGACTCCAATTAAGCTGCAGAAACATCTCAAGGATGCTCAGGGGAAACAGGATGCACCTGAGCTCAATTTTGAGCTTCATGGCAAAGGCAGTGAATACTTATGTACATGTGCTTTCTCAATTTTTTTATTTTTAATAAATTTGCAAAAATCTCAAGTAAACTTTTTCACGTTGTCATTATGGGGTGTTGTATGTAGAATTCTGAGGAAAAAAATGAATTTAATTCACTTTGGAATAAGGCTGTAACATAACAAAAAGTGGAAAAAGTGATGCGCTGTGAATACTTTCCGGATGCACTGTATAATCAAAGACTACATTCACCCAAATAAACATCTGTTTCCGTTACTACCATTAAGGAAATGTCAACTGGTCACTTAAGGCAAAGACCACTAGACACATAAAGCATTTTGTGTCTGGTTTATCTCTGACTAAACTTCATCCATCCAATATCTACCATTTATCCAGTTTCTATATATTTGTGTTTTGTATATTTTTCACTACTACTATATATGGCATGGGAAAGTTAACACGTTAATTTTTGAGCTTAATGTAGCCTGTTTAAAGCATTAAAAAATATTGTTGCATCCAGGGCTTACAACAAAGCAAATGTATCAGGCAGTGCTTTGGTAAGGGTGGCATTTTCGTGTAATTTTAATTACAAAACAATAATATAAAAAAGTGAAGTGTGTACATAAAGAATTACATACACATCCAGTACCGTATTTATATACAACCTTTAAAAATTTTTTGATATCACATTTTTATTTAAAGATTAAAAATTTCATATTATGCAGTTCATATTGATATGCCACATGTGAGTACTTAGCACTGGTGTTCATTTTCCTGATTTATACATATTGACATGGGTGCAAGGGAGTGGAAGGAAAGGGGATGGGGAGGGCGAGTTTATGGCAGTCCTGGTGCAAAGCTAGAGAAAAGTTGTAAAGGTAAAAATGGTGCTTTTTTCCCCATTTCATGTTTCTGTAAGAAGATCGAACAAATATCATATCATATAAGTGCTACATAAGTTATCTTTGAGTGACACTAAACCAAAGTAAATCTCTAGTATCTCTGTATTTAACTCGACGGTGTGTCAGGTAGCTTACAGTGCTGCCATAATATAATGACAAAATTCTACGGAATAGTAGTGTAATGATTATCCCTACCCAGTATCTTTGCTAATTTATGCAAAGAATGCAACATAACTGTCCAAGTAATGCACTGTGTCAGTTTTTAAGCAAGATAGCAGCTACGGAGATCTTTTTTAGAATGCCAGGAGAAAAGCTGTAAGTAAAGTAATGTTTTCCAACCTTTCTGTGGTGCCACACTTTTTGTAACCCAAAAAATCCCAAGGCACAACACAATTCTAAAAGCATTAAATCTCTTAAACATGCAAAATAAGGGCGACAAAATAGCAACTGCAACTTGGACAGTGGCAGCTCGTAGCTAAAATTAGTGGGGGTGCTGCTCCAGAAAATTTTTAGCCTTTGTTTTAAAATTGTGTAAAAGGAAACAAACATGTATAAAAAGAAAATTTATTCAGAAACTGAAAAAAAAATGAATCAAATAGAATAACTGGAAGCAGGATAATAATCTAATTCTACACTTTATCACATTCAAGAATATGGTACACGGTTTTTAAGCACAACACACGCGGAGTAAAAAAAAAAAAAAAACACTACCTTCCACCAGCACGGCAGGGTTGGCATTGCGAGAGCGACAGTGCTCTCTCTCCCTCGCAGCCTCGCGTGTAGCTTCCTATGTGCGCACGCGCACAACAACCAAACACCATGCCGCTGGAACTGTGAAGCGCACAGTTCCATACAAAGATTTTTGTATCTTTTTCATAAACTGGGGGATGGCTACTGACATTAAGCTTAAGGATTATATATTGTACAAGTATAAAGAAAGAATTAAAGAAAAAAGGACTCATTATATTAAATGTTATCGATAATATCAAGTGGAAATAGGGGGTTCTGCAGTTCCACAGTGCCTATATGCGAGCTGCCACTGAACTTGGAGATTGCAATTTGCTCTATAAAAGTCACTGGCGAACACGAACCCAGGCAGATGGACCCTGAAAACCTCTCCTGGCTGTTAAAGTGCTCTTAAGTGCTGTGTCTGCAAAACATTGATCACAGAGCTGTTTTTACTTCGGCTTCTCCAGGCAGTGCCATCCTCCAAAATAGGTCTTGACCACCTGAGGCATGTGTTTCTCTTAGGTCTAGACCCTGGGGCACTACATTTCCAAGGCACACCAGTGGAAAAATAGTTGTGTAGAGTATAATTATCAACTCACTGACGGTGATGAACAGTTGAGGATAGTATTTGCGGAGTTTTAACACAAGTTTTAATGTATGCCCATTTAAGAGATGCTTATTCTTTCAATTAGATAGATAGATAGATAGATAGATAGATAGATAGATAGATAGATAGATAGATAGATAGATAGATACTGTATTAATCCCAAGGGGAAATTCACACTTAAATTAATTTAAGTTAAATCAGTTTTTAGCTGTGCATTCAAAGTCAACAGTCATTTCAATCATTTTTTACTTTGACATGTCTGTGTCTCATGTACTATGCCAATTTGAGAATTAATACATTGGCCTTGTTTTCTTATTGCCTTCTTTTCAACTTGCCTTTTAGGAAGGCATTCAAATTCAGGTTGTACTTGTTCAAGTAGTATTTTGTTAAAAGTTCAGGTTTAATGTTTTTTTTGTTAATTTTTTACATTCCTTTGTGTTGATTTTGCACTAATTTTGTGATTCAGTGTGTATTTACTTCACAGTTTATGTATTAATTTTATAATTACATGTTTTAATGTTAGATGCGATTAATTACATACATTTATACAATAGTTATTTTTTTATACAATATATCCAAAGTCAGTTTTGTGGATGAAATTTACCGCCAACTGAAAAATTACCCCCAATTGAGTGCCTCGTATAGGCAGTAAACACAGGCAAGAGAACGTGTCAGTCAGTCTTCTTTATTACCTAAGTCTTGCAAGATGTAATCCTTAAATGAGCGCAAGTGCCTTATTAGCAAGTGTTACAAACGAGAGGTACCTGTAGGGCTCTATTGATACATTTCATTGATTAGATCACAATTCTAAGGAATTCATTGCATAATTAGAAAACTTTTAAGATGATTGGTTACATCCAGTTGCTAGCGGGACATAACATAGCATTGATCTGATTGACAGTCCTGTTAACTTAGGGTTATTTGACCTTTTAGGTGTTTTTAAAAAGTACACTATGTGCATGCGTCCATTATGCTCTCAACCCTTTGCATGGCCATATGTGCCCATATGTTTCCTTCGATTCCTTCTTAGTTCGTCAACTGGAAACTTAACTTGAGCATAACAATAGAGCAAGTTACTTAAAATGCCTTTTCTTAATAATTCAAACCTTTATCATAGAAAATATCAAAATAACACCTTCACTCTTTAAGCATAAGCTCAAAGGAATATGAGACTTGGCACAGATGCAGCAAATCTGAAGCTAGGTTCTATTTAATAGTGCACCTGCATCAAATGCTAAGTGCATATCGGACCGGGGTTCAAATTCAACTCCTGCACTTTCTGAATAGATTCAAAATTCTATGAGAGCATTTATGTGAAATCTAAATCAGCGGGCCCTACACGCTAGTCATTTCCCGGATCTGCCACTTGCGACGAATTGTGCTGTGCTTTTGGATAAACACGAATATCAACTCTGTCTTTGATATCTCTGTCATTCGAAACTATTATTACTGACATTTCGTCATGTTGGTTTATTATATATGCGAGCGTGATCTTTCAGATTCATATAGAAATCCAAGAAAACTTCTTCATCCGTGTCTTTCAAATAAATTTTGTGTAAAGTGCGATACTTTTGGACATATGGATTTGTATCCATTATTGACTGTAGAATGTCTAATACGTCTGATCGTTTAGCTCTTTTGATTGTATGTTGCATTGCTTCTCTGTGATCATAAATATAAACCTGACTGAATTATGGTTTCTTTGAAATTAAACTTGATTTTATGTTGCATCGCTTCTCCGTGATCATAAATATAAACCTGACTGAATTGTGGTTTCTTTGAAATTAAACTTGTAGTAGTTTTAATTGTTGTGGGACCACAGATTGTAATAGCGTACGGTCCTAAATCGTATAAATCTACGTTTTGAGCATTGAATGATGCAAATGCGAACAGATTATTGTAGATTCGGATATTTTGCCTGTAGTTTTTGTGGATTTCACTTTACCAAATAACAAATCTTTTCTTTCTCATGGACACGCCTCTTCATTGGAAAGAAACACTACTTTTCCATGATGGCAATACGAATTAGACGATCTATAAGTCTCCGACTTAAACTTTAAAGCCAACCAAACAATGTCTACATACTTCTGTCATGTCACCTATGTCCATATATTCAATCTCTTTTTGTTGTTTCGTTATTTCATTGAGTAATAATTTCTGTTTGTTATCGCTAATGTGATATTTAGTATTAGTTTTTTGAGACTTTTGAATTTTAGTACTTTCATAATCTCTAACCTGCTCTGCATGTGTATTGCAGCAATGATTTTGAACCTCTTTATAACATTCTACTTTGTCTTCTACTCCTTCTCTTTTATTTCCGCCCCTGCTTAGACCTGTTAGGTTTTCAATTCATCTCTTGGCACAAAGTCTCGTCTCGCGGGATGTGAAATTCTCTCTGAAAATGTATCATCTTGTCTCTCTGAAAAAGTCTTGTCTTGTCCCGAGATTTTTTTATATAATATAGAGACATATTGTATATACATGTAGTTTTTTAACCTATTTTGAGAGATTTTGTTTTAACTGTGCTTCAGAACAACAACATTTATGTTGTTTAGCACTCATCATGTCAGTTGTAAAATCTTCCCTTTGTGGTGGTGACCATGAATGATATTTTTAAACTGACAGACCTGAAGCATACTGAAGAGTAATTGCCTGAAGGCTGCACAAGATTAAACCTTCAGCCTGTTCATGTTTCAGAGATGAGCAGAGAATATTTTGATACCTTTTATTTTGTTCAGTCCTAATTACATATCTATAATTTGTAGGCTCATGAGCTGGCTGTGAGTAAGGGGAAGTGTGGTCCGATAATTCATTTACTATTTTATATTCCATCTTAGTCCCTGACTTTCTGTGTTATCCTCAGCGTCATGATCCAGCATTCATTTACATGTGTGCAAATAGTAGCAGCTGTTTGATGGTAAAACATAGAATTTCATTAATTCTATAAGCATTTCAGAGAGCAAACTCTTTAAAATAAAAGTAGAGTAGAAAGACAAATTGATAAAAGAAAAGATTTCACTTATGTCCAAGAATTTTGTCTGAAAAAATTGACACCTCAGAAACCCAGCTTTACACAATTTAATAACTCAGTCTGCCTTTTAAATATTCTTGGTACGTATGATATTACAGCCTTATACTTTTGAAAGCAACTGGATTATTTAGAACCATATTGCTTTCAACCACTTTGCAGTGTCTACCTGGGCCATCAGTAATGTCAGTACTTGTTGTATTATAAATTATGTACATTTTCCCATAGACTGGTGCCTTGTGATCCAATGTTAAACTGGTTTTCAACAAATGTCTCTTTTTCTGTTTCTTATAGAATGTCCAGAAGAAGTCTATGACCCTCGATCTCTGTATGAGCGTTTACAGGAGCAAAAAGAGAAGAAGCAATTGGAATTTGAAGAGCAATTTAAGTTCAGTAAGTGAATAGGATGATTTGTTCTTCACAGTAACACACATATGTTTGTGTATATGTATAGGTGCAAGATATCTTCTACTCACTATTGAAATGCATTTTGTAAGACATTTTATTGATTCACTATTGCCTAAATAAAGTTAAATGTTTTACTTAATAGTAAAAGTTGAATCAGTTTAACATAAAGTAATTTTATAGTGTTGAAATGAAGTTGTTCTTTTTCTTCTGTAGCACTCGACACATCTTAGTGTTATTAAAAGATATTACATATTCAGTATTTTTAGCCTACCTTTATGTAAGCTGGATCAAAGTTATTGGTATCCTATACATCATTTGTCTCGTTTCTTGTTTGTGTTTGTGAAATGTCACTTATGCTGTTGCTTTTATGTATTAAAAAATTAATGAGTAGGTCATTTTGCTTGTTACCTACATATTCCATTTCTTTGGAATTTTTTGACAATATTCTGGCCCACTGACCAAGGGATATTCACCATGCAACTTGTTCAGTAAATAAATAAATAAATGTTCATTTTTGGAACACTTTTTAAATGATCCAACTCGTACAGCATTATTCAGTTTGATTTGGCTTTTCTTTACAGGTAGATATGAAAAATTTACAAATGTATACCTAAAACCTTTACATAAATGATAACTGATATGTTTAATTCTAGTGTAACCATAATTCTTTGGCAAGTCCTAATGTTCAGATGTAAGTGCAAGTGTCCAGAGAATATTACTTAGCAGGGATATACAGTTAGGTCCATAAATATTTAGACAGAGGCAACTTTTTTCTAATTTTGGTTCTGTACATTACAACAATGAATTTTAAATGAAACAACTCAAATGCAGTTGAAGTGCAGACTTTCAGCTTTAATTCAGCGGGGTGAACAAAACGATTGCATAAAAATGTGAGGGAACTAAAGTATTTTTTAACACAATCCCTTTATTTCAGGGGCTCAAAAGTAATTGGACAAATTAAATAACTGGAAATAAAATGTTCATTTCTAATACTTGGTTGAACACCCTTTGCTGGCAATGACAGCCTCAAGTCTTGAACTCATGGACATCACCAGATGCTGGGTTTCCTCCTTTTTAATGCTCTGCCAGGCCTTTACTGCGGCGGCTTTCAGTTGCTGTTTGTTTGTGGGCCTTTCTGTCTGAAGTTTAGTATTCAACAAGTGAAATGCATACTCAATTGGGTTAAGATCAGGTGACTTGACTTGACCATTCAAGAATTTTCCACTTCTTTGCTTTAATAAACTCCTGGGTTGCTTTGGCTGTATGTTTTGGGTCATTGTCCATCTGTATCATGAAACGCCGCCCAATCAGTTTGACTGCATTTAGCTGGATTTGAGCAGACAGTATGTCTCTTAACATCTCAGAATTCATTTGGCTGCTTCTGTCCTGTGTCACATCACCAATAAACACTAGTGTCCCAGTGCCACTGGCAGCCATGCACGCCCAAACCATCACACTGCCTCCACCGTGTTTTACAGATGATGTGGTATGCTTTGGATAATGAGCTGTTCCACACCTTCTCCATACTTTTTTCTTGCCATCATTCTGGTAGAGGTTGATCTTGGTTTCATCTGTCCAAGTTTCATCTGTCCAAAGAATGTTTTTCCAGAACTGTGCTGGCTTTTTTAGATGTTCTTTAGCAAAGTCCAATCTAACCTTTCTATTCTTGAGGCTTATGAGTGGCTTGCACCTTGCAGTGCACCCTCTGTACTTACTTTTGTGCAGTCTTCTCTTTATGGTAGTCTTGGATATTGATATGCCTACCCCCTGTTGTTCACTTGGTTGGCTGTTGTGAAGGGGTTTCTCTTCACCATGGAAATGATTCTGCGATCATCCACCACTGTTGTCTTCTGTGGACGTCCAGGTCTTTTTGCGCTGCTGAGTTCACTAGTGCTTGCTTTCTTTCTCAGGATGTACCAAACTGTAGATTTTGCCACTCGTAATATTGTAGCAATTTCTCGGATGGGTTTTTTCTGTTTTCGCAGCTTAAGGATGGCTTCTTTCACCTGCATGGAGAGCTCCTTTCACCGCATGTTGTCTGTTCATGGCAAAACCTTCCACATGCAAGCACCACACCTCAAATCAACTCCAGGCCTTTTATCTGCTTAATTGATAATGACATAACGACGGACTTGCCCACACCTGCCCATGAAGTAGCCTTTGAGTCAATTGTCCAATTACTTTTGAGCCCCTGAAATGAAGGGATTGTGTTCAAAAAAATGCTTTAGTTTCCTCATATTTTTATGCAATCGTTTTGTTCACCCCACTGAATTAAAGCTGAAAGTCTGCACTTCAACTGCATCTGAGTTGTTTCATTTAAAATTCATTGTGGTAATGTACAGAACCAAAATTAGAAAAAAGTTGTCTCTGTCCAAATATTTATGGACCTAACTGTAGTAATAAATGCAATGCTGAAATTCTCTGAGCTTTCGGAGCTCAAACTTGTACCATTTCACGCTCCCACTTCAGTGCATTCCCATGAATTTCCAATCAGTCGTCTTGAAGAAATACTATGTATCTGCTTTTTTGTTACTTGCTCTGCAAAAACTCAATTAAAGATGAACAGTATGATTTTCTTATGATACTAAGGAGCCAATTAAACATATTAAACGTGTATCACTTTGCCCGAAATGCAATTCAACCACAAAATTTGCATATCTGGCTGATCAGGTTATATTTTTTACTTTATACAGTTGACTAAGGTGAGCGGTTACAGTTTCTCGCAGCTTAGAGAATTCGGCCAGCTTCATATTATCAAAATTGTCCCACCAAAAGTTCTAACTTTGTAGAGCATTCACTTTAAATTTCCAACTTGGAAGCTTGTATTTCCCACCTGTTCTTTAATACATGAGCACAGCAAAAGTGCTTATCAGGAACACTTTCCACCTCCATTTTAATGCTATGTTTGAAATACAGTGGAACCTCGGTTCACGAACGTCTCGGTACACGTACAAATCGGTTTACGACCAAAAAGTTTGCCAAACTTTTGCCTCGGTTCACGACCACACACTCGGTATACGAACAAGCCAGTTTCCCTTTCGGTTGGTACATGTTGAGTCTCTCCCTGTGCATTTCCTGTGCAGCGAGCGAGAGAGCGCAACACACACACACAGAGGCAGCGCCAGCACGAGAGAGACAGACGCACACACACAGGCAGCTTGAGAGAGACAGACGCACACACACAGGCAGCGCGAGAGAGAGACAGACGCACACACACAGGCAGCGCGTGAGAGAGAGGGGGCTAGATGCATAAGGTAGGAAGGCAGTTAAAGAATGCACTGGGCTTGATTTTGTTTTCACTTCCGTTTACTGGGATCGGTTCGTAGCATGCATTGTTGCAATGTTACTTTTCTTGGTGGTTTATTAAATTACGTATTTTTTCAAATGTTCGTTTTTTTTCCCTGTGCTTAAAACTCATTAAAAAAAATGTTTTTAGCCAGCGGTTGGTAGCGCTATAGCGCGAACTATTGCAGTGTTAGTTTTCTCTGTTGTTCAAGGTTTTTTTAAAAACTTACAAACTGTATGTAAATGTGTTTTTTTTTTATGGTCTGGAACGGATTAATTGTATTTACATACAATCCTATGGGGGGAAATTGCTTCGGTTCACGACCAAATCGGTTTACGACCAGAGTTTTGGAACGAATTATGGTCGTGAACTGAGGTTCCACTGTACTTAGTTACATTTTTAAAACTGCAGGTTGAAATGTTCCTTAGTTTTGAAAAAATTAAGTCTTTGGTTTATTTTTAGTTTTAGTATATGCATTCCTGTTTCATTGTTGTCCTGTATTATTATTTTACCAGTTTACATGAAATGTGAGAAGCAAAATTCTTTTGTGTAGAAATGAGTTCTCAGCAGCATTGCTTCTGTAGAACAGAAACTTATTTCATATATATGTTTTAAAATCTTTTGTATGAGAAAATTAACCATAAACAGAGTGTCTAGATTCTTATGTACTAAGAAGCTGCAATAAATAGAGTTTTGTAGGCTTTACAACTGTGGCAAACTGTAGCAAAATGAATGGATGTGTTGAGGTGAATGAGACTTAAAAGTAGATAAAACCTTGGCAACAATACACATAACAATTTACGGCTGTCTTTCTACTAGTTACATACTGTATAGACTTTTGGGTGAAATTGACTAAGCTGTAGCCTTAACACTTGTGTACTTCCTTGTGGGTTTATAAATATGCATATCAAGGTAACAATTGTTTTCTGTTTCAGATTTTTTCTTGTTTTTAATTTCACAATTTTTGTGTTTAACACTCAATGGTAAAGAACTAAAAAATAATGTTGAAAGCAAAACAATTATGTTCATATTTTATATTTCAGAAAATATGGTAAAAGGTCTTGATGAAGATGAAACAAATTTTCTTGACGAGGTTTCCAGGCAACAGGAACTTATTGAGAAGCAACGAAGAGATGAAGATATGAAAGAACTGCATGAATACAGAATATCCTTTCTTGAGTTCATGAGTTAGCACATTTTAAAACGTTTCTTGCAGTATACTTGTTATCAGATGCATTGAAGATCTTTCAGTTTCTTATTCATGTAGTACACATAGATCACTAATTCTCAGTCAATGTTCCATTATTATCAACCTCGTACAAGGTAAGTTATAATGAAAAGAAGGTGTTAGTTTTTTAGTATGGCATCTTTATTTTTGGATTTATTGACCTCTTCCAAAAGCAAACAATCACACTACTCATGTCTTTTTAAGCACATAGGATATAATTGTTTGTAGTAACATGCTTTTTGGCTATTTAAAAAATATAGTAGGTGCTCTGCCAGTTTTGACTTTGGAAAATTCGGTACATCTTCTTAAATTATTTAACAATATGCTGGATTAAGGAATACATTAAAAACATGCCGGATGTTGGGCGGCAAGCATATTATGAATCATCTTTGCTTGAAATGGATATTTAGACAGTTTCATAAAAAGTGAAATATGAGCTTTTTGTGAAGAAAATATAATAATACATTATAATCACATTATTTACTTTATATAATAAGTTTAATGATATAATTATACTAGGGGGTTCCCCCCTGCTCGCTTTGCTCGCCAGCCACTTCGTGTCTCTGCCGCTCGCGTTGTGAAGTGGGGAGCTGAATGCACCCCAAGAAGACGTGGTCGCTCCTCCGAAACCACCTCTTAAACGGTGATACAATGGGAAAGTTTTTTTTACCTCCTCTTTGCTATATCAGCTGCTGGCTTGCTTCCGTGCTGTGTGATCTGCATCTTGTGTGGCGCTTTAAACATTTAAAAGCCTGTATACAGCTGTCCTGCTGCTTGTGTTTTATGTCCAAATCTTTTGGCACAAAGACCTGTCTTGCGAGACGTGAGTTCTTGATATTTTTTAGTTTATAATTTAAAAACGGAATAAGACTCTGAAAATCTAACAACATCACATTAAAGTTCAATAAATACTGAAAGAATGATACCAAACATATATATGTAGGTTTCAAAAATAAGCCAGATTTAAAGCGTGACAAAAAACAGGACATTAAAAAACGTCATCGTTGCACTTTTAGGTTTAGGATTTTATACTAGGGGGCTCCGCCCCCTGCTCGCTTCGCTCGCCAACCCCTGGTGTTGGGAATGACAAAGAGCGTGATGTATGAATGAGATATAGAATAGTGTGACGGTGTAGATGATGCAAATAGAAAGCAAACAATAAAGTGTGTGGCACAGTGTAAAGGTTTATTGGAAAATTTCTTTGTACACGCCGTTTAAGTGTAAAAGGTAATTCCAGGTCAGAACTTGTAAGGTCAATGAAGATGGTCATTATCGTGATCAGAGTCAACTTTGTCAGAGCTTAGAAAGAGTTGTGTCTCTCCAGGAAGTAATGGAATGACTTGGGTATTTATGTTTTCCACATTAATATTTTTTGGACATAATATAGTGCGTTGTGTTAAAAGGGGCATTTGGTCTAATGAGATTGCTGTTCCAAATCTCTCTGTAACTAAGTCGTCGCAGATAAAGGCTTGAGGAATTGTAATAATATGTGGCTGAAGTCCATCTGTATTGGTGAGTGTACCATCTCTCAGTTGTAATAAGCAATTGTTACTGATCTGGTTCTGGACATCGTATCTTTTTTACTAACTGTATCTTTTGAAAGCAATGCCAATTGTCTGCGTATTTTAAGGTGCACTGAACAATAGCTGAGTGCATGGCATCTGGAAGAATAGCTAATCACTGTTTAAAATCTCCTCCTAATAAAAGTACCTTTCCTCCAATCGAATATTATTATTCATAAACGTTTGTAGAAGTTTATGAATGGTGTTGAGTAAGTGACTTCATGCCATTGAACATTCATCAATAAACAACATTTTTTCAAGACGGATGTCACGTGCAGTGCCACCGTTAATGTTCATAGTGGATACCGATTTGTAGGATCTAATGCAGTTGATAAAGATTTCACTTTTAGGTACATCGTCAGTTAGAATCTTCTGTAGATATTCAGTATATGAATGTAAAGAAGGCAGTCTAATTTGACCCTTTTGACAACAACGTCTAAATGTATTACTTGTATTGCCAGTTGTTTCTTCAGGGAAGTGAACTGAATGACAATGATTGCAAATGACATTCATTAATCCGAATGAATTTTCCCGGTGTATGTTTTGCTTGTGCCGTTTGAGAGGCGCGTTGTTGCATATGTAGTATTTGGGACGTGTTGTTTTGGAGCTGTAATCGATTTGCCTGTGCTGTGTGAGACGCCCGTTGTAGCCTTCCTTGCCGTTAGCGTATGTCTGAGACGGGAGGTGTTTCGTTTTGAATCCGTGCCTGTTGCGATGCAGCACTTTGATTGATAGTTTGCGTCATGTGGATCCAGGATGTAGATTTGTGCATATTTGCGTTGTTGATTTGTTTCAGGGTGCACTGTGCCAATGCGATGCAGTATTTGTGCACATATGGGAAAGCAGTATGGGCCATTACCTTTTGGTGGCCTGATATTTACTAAAAGCAAATGAACTATTGTAGGATCTAACGCAGTTCATAAAGTTTTTACTTTTAGGTACATCGTTAGTTAGAAGCTTTAGTTGAGCTTTGCGTTTTTGGAGTCGAGACATTTTTTCTTTTAGAAATATGGATAAGTAATAAGGAGTATTGCACTCACTGTTAATATGGAGACTTTTCTGCGGTTGAACGGTTAATAGTGCCTTATTGTAATGAGATCCACCTATGCCGCATAGCCGTCTATTTTGTTGTTTCTTTCGTGTTCGTGTGTTTGTTCCTGTTATCATTTCCTTTTCGTTTTGTACCCGTGACCGTGTATTCATGACTTGTTTCTTTCTCAGCATCCGAAATATGGATAAGTAATAAGGAGGGTCGCAGTCACTGTTAATATGTTTCCTTTTCTGCAGTTGAACGGTTAATAGTGCTTTATTGTAAGGAGATCCACCAATGCTGACACCTATGCTGTCTAGTGTGAAGGTGCTGACGTTCACTTTAGAATATGTGGCTTTGGGTGTGACTTCTTACGGATGTGGGGATTGGGATTGTTGAGGATTGTTGTTGCGCGAGCGTCTTCTTTCTTTTTGTGTTCCTGTGTCTTGTTGAATCCCCCTCTTTGTGTGTGTCCCGTCCCTCGCTTGTAGGGTCTGTGGGGTGGTTTTGTGTTCTTTTTTTTGTGTTCCATGGGCTTGTTGAATCCCCCTCTTGGTGTGTGTCCCGTCCGGTGCCTGTAGGGGGGGGGGGGGGGCCTTGCTGTTGTGCGCGGGCCTCTTTTTTTTTTTTTTTTTTTTTTTTTTCGGGTCTAGTTTCGTGTGCAATGTGTTTCGTGCTTTTCCTGCGTTTGACTTTGCGCCTCATTTCTCCTTTTTGTATGTGCTCACTCCTTTTTTCTGTGGTCTTGTCCGCCACTCGCGGCCCCTCATCCGCCTTTGTCGCCCTCTTCTCTCCGCCTTTCTCCGACTCTCGCGGACTCTTTTTGCGCCTGCGCCTCTCGCGGCCCCTCATCCGCCTCTTCTCGCCCTCTTTTGTCCGCCTTTCTCGGCTCCTCAGCCGACTCTCACGGACTCTTTTTGCGCCTGCGCAGTACGTCTTTTTGCAGCTACGGCCCATGGCCGGATGTGCCTGCGTCCATCATCCGGTTTAGCATTCTCGGTTAGTAATATGGATATTATGTATATATATATATATATATACAGTACTGTGCAGAAGTTTTAGGCAGGTGTGAAAAAATGCTGTAAACAAAGAATGCTTTCAAAAATGGAAGTGTTAATCATTTATTTTCATCAATCAACAAAATGCAGTGAATGAACAAAAGAGAAATCTAAATCAAATCAATATTTGGTGTGACCACCCTTTGCCTTCAAAACAGCATCAATTCTTCTAGGTACACTTGCACACAGTTTTTGAAGGAACTCGGCTGGTAGGTTGATCCAAACATCTTGGAGAACTAACCACAGATCTTCTGTGGATGTAGGCTTCCTCACATCCTTCTGTCTCTTCATGTAATCCCAGACACACTCGATGATGTTGAGATCAGGGCTCTGTGGGGGCCATACCATCACTTCCAGGACTTCTTGTTCTTCTTTACGCTGAAGATAGTTCTTAATGACTTTGGCTGTATGTTTGGGGTCGTTGTCCTGCTGCAGAATAAATTTGGGGCCAATCATACGCCTCCCTGGTGGTTTTGCATGATGGATAAGTATCTGCCTGTATTTCTCAGCATTGAGAACACCATTAATCCTGACCAGATCTTCAACTCCAATTATCAGAAATGCAGCCCCAAACATTCAAGGAACCTCCACCATGCTTCACTGTTACCTGCAGACACTCATTATTGTACTGCTCTCCAGCCCTTTGACGAACAAACTGCCTTCTGCTACAGCCAAATATTTCAAATTTTGACTCATCAGTCCAGAGCACTTGCTGCCATTTATCTGCACCCCAGTTCCTGTGTTTTCGTGAATACTTGAGTCGCTTGGCCTTGTTTCCACGTCGGAGGTATGGCTTTTTGGCTGCAACTCTTCCATGAAGACCACTTCTGGCCAGACTTCTCCGGACAGTAGATGGGTGTACCTGGGTCCCACTGGTTTCTGCCAGTTCTGAGCTGATGGCACTGCTGGACATCTTCCGATTTCAAAGCGTAATAAGCTTGATGTGTCTTTCATCTGCTGCACTAAGTTTTCTTGGCTGACCACTGCGTCTACGATCCTCAACGTTGCCCGTTTCTTTGTGCTCCTTCAAAAGAGCTTGAACAGCACATCTTAAAACCCCAGTCTGCTTTGAAATCTTTGTCTGGTAGAGACCTTGCTGATGCAGTATAACTACCTTGTGTCTTGTTGCTGTGCTCAATCTTGCCATGACATGAAACTGTCTTCCACAACCTCACCTTGGTAGCAGAGTTTGGCTGTTCCTCACCCAGTTTTAAGCCTCCTACACAGCTGTTTATTTTTCAGTTAATGACTGTGTTTCAACCTACGTATGACATTGATGATCATTAGCACCTGTTTGGTATAATTGGTTGATCATACACCTGACTAGAATCCTACAAAATCCCTGACTTTGTGCAAGTGTACCTACTATATAAGAATTGATGCTGGTTTGAAGGCAAAAGGTAGTAACACCAAATATTGAAGGGAAGGACAAGATATGGTAGAAAAAAGTGTACAAGCAATAGGGATAACCGCACCCTGGATTGGATTGTGAAACAAAACCCATTCAAAAATGTGGGGGAGATTCACAAAGAGTGGACTGCAGCTGGAGTCAGTGCTTCAAGAACCACCATGCACAGACGTATGCAAGACATGGGTTTCAGCTGTCGCATTCCTTGTGTCAAGCCACTCTTGAACAAGAGACAGTGTCAGAAGCGTCTCATCTGGGCTAAAGACAAAAAGGACTGGACTGCTGCTGAGTGGTCCAAAGTTATGTTCTCTGATGAAAGTAAATTTTGCACTTCCTTTGGAAATCAAGGTCCCAGAGTCTGGATGAAGAGAGGAGAGGCACAGAATCCACGTTGAGTGAGGTCCATTGTAAAGTTTCCACAGTCAGTGATGGTTTGGGGTGCCATGTCATCTGCTGGTGTTGGTCCATTGTGTTTTCTGAGGTCCAAGGTCAACGCAGCCATCTACCAGGAAGTTTTAGAGCACTTCATGCTTCCTGCTGCTGACGAACTTTATGGAGATGCAGATTTCATTTTCCAACAGGACCTGGCACCTGCACACAGTGCCAAAGCTACCAGTACCTGGTTTAAGGACCATGGTATCCCTGTTCTTGATTGGCCAGCAAACTTGCCTGACCTTAACCCCATAGAAAATCTATGGGGTATTGTGAAGAGGAAGATGCAATACGCCAGACCCAACAATCCCAACAATTCAGAAGAGCTGAAAGCCACTATCAGAGCAACATGGGCTCTCATAACACCTCAGCAGTGCCACAGACTGATCGACTCCATGCCATGCCGCATTGCTGCAGTAATCCAGGCCAAAGGAGCCCCAACTAAATATTGAGTGCTGTACATGCTCATAATTTTCATGTTCATACCTTTCAGTTGGCCAACATTTCTAAAAATCCTTTTTTGCATTGGTCTTAATTGATATTCTAATTTTCCGAGATACTGAATTTGGGACTTTCATTAGTTTTCAGTTACAATCATCAACATTAAAAGAAATAAACATTTGAAATACATCAGTCTGTGTGTAATGAATGAATCTAATATACAAGTTTCACTTTTTGAATGGAATTACTGAAATAAATCAACTTTGTCGTGATATTCTAATTTTATGACCCGCACCTGTGTGTATGTAGATATATATATATATATATATATATATATATATATATATATATATATATATAAAATATAGTGGTGGGTGGCCGGCTAAATATTCCGGCCCTCACCCCCAGGCCGCCAGGTGGAGCTCTCCCAACAGCATGGACGTTCCCCGAATTCCAGCAGGGCCTCATGGACTTTGTAGTTTATATGCACAGCCCTGCTGGATACCATGGGGACCACCAGGAGTCGCTGTGAGGAGGCTGCCGGACTCTTACTTGCCCTATAACCCGGAGGTGCGTCATGATCACATGACAAGAGGAAACGACATGCTTCCAGGTTGAAGAAAGGAGCTTTTTATCCGACCTGGAAGTGTTCATGATCACATGGACAGAAGGGAGAAACAATTCCGGGTCATGGACTATATAAAGGACTCTGGGAAAACAGTACGCTGAGCTGGGAGGAAAGGTGGCGAAGTGTCTGGGAGTGTGGAGGATTGAGTATTGTAGTGTTTATTGATTTATGAGTATTGTGGAGTGGAGGTGCTTTGTGCACTTTATTGTCTAAATAAAAGTAATATTTGGACTTTTACCTGGTGTCTGGAGTCGAGTCAGAGGGTTCAAGAGGACAACAGCGACCTCAAACTGCGACAATATATATAATAGAGAGAGAGAGAGAGAGTAGATTACTTACATAATTGTACTTATTAAACTGTTCCAACCCATTCCCTTCTAACTTTTTCAACAATAAATGACAGCTTACTGAAAAACTGAAGTGAAACTTTTAAGACCTAAGTTTGTTTTGTTGTTGAAAAAAAGAGCTGTATCTGAGAAAGATTGTCATATTTTGTAAAACAGCTTTTTTGTTTTTAATCCATTTCCCATATTGTAGTTAATACTTTCACATTTCCCAGAGTTGTATTGTATGGTTGTTCCGATTAAATAAGTTTTAGTATAACATATTCTTTTTCCATTTCAAAACAAAAGGCCAAGTAAGGCAAGTGCCTTTTAGGAAGTCTTGCAACTTAGATTTGTAAATTTTTGGTTATTCATGAGAACAATGTAACATAGTAATTATCATGTGCCATATTCGTTTCATTTTATGATACACCGGTTTATTAATATTGATAATTATATTAGATACATTATAGGTAGTTATTATATGTAATCTTACTTGCCTTCTGTCTTTTCCATAATATGACTTGCATGTTTTAAGCATCTATATGTTGATCATTTATACCAGAGAAATAGTCAGTTCATGAGAAGCCGTGAAATACTGGAGAGAAAAATGAGTACTGTCTTGATTATGGATGACAAAATTATACACATTATTTGATGAGCTTTGAGGAATTAGCAAATTCCTATAGGAGCTTTGGAAGGAGAGGCACTGGGAATATATGATCAGTGGTTGGCAAAAGAATGCATTTAAAATCATTGCTTAATATAATTTTAAAAATAGACATATTCAGAAGCAAAATTAGGTATACACTTGGTTAGCTTCTATGCTCCCATCTGGATAAGAATTTCATAGTTGCTAGCTTGTTGATTTTAATAGTATATTTTACTTGCCTTTGGGTCTCTTATTAAAATGTTACTTTTAAACACAAATTTTTGGTAAGGTGAATGCTAATGTAATATTGATAGTCTTTCTCTCAGCATTTCTTGTGGTCATTTATAATGAGATAGGAAGATTTTTGTTTCTAAATTTAATGTTCTGATTGGGATTTTGAGGCATTTTAATTGTACAAAGGTAATGATTAACCCCTCAAAAAGGTATAGCACAAGGGTATGCAGCAGTGTGATTGATTGGCTTTGTTAAGATTAACACTTTGACTACATTATTATAAACATACCTAATGTATCCAAAACACAAAAGACTTTTTTTTTTTTAATCTGGAGCTTTGCAGCTTCAGTCTGGTATGTTTGTAGTCTCTTGTTTCGTGTTTAGACTCTGTTCTGTTGACAAGCTTTATGAGCCTCTCAGGGATGTATGGTGTTTTACTGCCTTACTAAATATAGTTTCAGTCAACACAACTTATGTCTGTGGGGCAAAAGGAAACACACAACTTTTTTATAATTATTGCATTTTGTGCAAAAATAACAAACTTTATTCTTTAATTTAATAATGGATCTAGTCACTTTTTCAAAAGAATCAACATATGTTTATTACAACTCAAGATTTGTAGTTTCTCAGTATTAAATTACTAGTGGCACATTTAGTCAGGTCAAACCTGCAGTAAATATTATAACTGTGCATGCTGTATACAATTTCTGTTGTCATAGGATTTTAAATAATTAATGTAATTGTCTTCCTTAGAGTTAAAATTCTCATATTATCAAAAGTCTAGATCTTTTATTTATAAAAATTCCAGCTTCTATTTGTTGGTCCAAGTTTTAATTGCAGTCCTTATATTAATTATATCCTCTTGAGTAAATTTCTATTAGTTTTTCAACCATTTCAGTTCCTTTGGATTACCTAATTAATTTTAACACTTCCTATTATAGTAGCAAAGTAAAATCTGCAATGATATTGGCTTCTGTTGTTCAGTCTGTTCTGAATACATGTGTAGTGAAAGAATTTCAGGTTTAAGAGTTCTACTGTATGTGCCAAGGAGAATCGTAGCTTTAAGATTAGCTAAGACAAACTAGTCAAAGTCCATTAAAACTAATTTTGTATTAGTGAGAATATCAAATGTGTGTATTGGATAGGCTCAAATTTGAAACTTTTTAAAGGTAACAATCATTCCTCCTTCATGGTCTTCCCAGGTGGCATACTGTATATAAAAAGTGTGTAAAGCGTATTGGCAAATGTAACTTACCAGATGGTCCCAGACATACAGTACTGTGCAAAAGTTTTAGGCAGGTGTATAAAAATGCTGTAAACAAACAATGCTTTCAGAAATATAAATAATGATTGTTTATTGTTATCAATTTACAAAATGCAAAATGAGCTAACAAAAGAAAAATCTAAATCAAATCAATATTTGGTGTTACTACCTTTTGCCTTCAAACCAGCATCAATTCTTATAGGTACACTTGCACAAAGTCAGGGATTTTGTAGGATTCTAGTCAGGTGTCTGATCAACCAATTATACCAAACAGGTGCTAATGATCATCAATGTCACACGTAGGTTGAAACACAGTCATTAACTGAAACAGAAACAGCTGTGTAGGAGGCTTAAAACTGGGTGAGGAACAGTCAAACTCTGCTACCAAGGTGAGGTTGTGGAAGACAGTTTCATGTCATGGCAAGATTGAGCACAGCAACAAGACACCAGGTAGTTATACTGCATCAGCAAGGTCTCTCCCAGACAAAGATTTCAAAGCAGACTGGGGTTTCAAGATGTGCTGTTCAAGCTCTTTTGAAGAAGCACAAAGAAACGGGCAACGTTGAGGATCGTAGACGCAGTGGTCGGCCAAGGAAACTTAGTGCAGCAGATGAAAGACACATCAAGCTTATTACCCTTCGAAATCGGAAGATGTCCAGCAGTGCCATCAGCTCAGAACTGTCAGAAACCAGTGGGACCCAGGTACACCCATCTACTGTCCGGAGAAGTCTGGCCAGAAGTGGTCTTCATGGAAGAGTTGCAGCCAAAAAGCCATACCTCTGACGTGGAAACAAGGCCAATTGACTCAAGTATGCACAAAAACATAGGAACTGGGGTGCAGAAAAATGGCAGCAGGTGCTCTGAATTGATGAGTCAAAATTTGAAATATTTGGCTGTAGCAGAAGGCAGTTTGTTCGTTGAAGGGCTGGAGAGCGGTACAATAATGAGTGTCTGCAGGCAACAGTGAAGCATGGTGGAGGTTCCTTGAACGTTTGGGGCTGCATTTCTGATAATTGGAATTGGAGATTTGGTCAGGATTAATGGTGTTCTCCAGGAATAATGGTGTTCTCAATGCTGAGAAATACAGGCAGATACTTATCCATCATGCAATACCATCAGGGAGGCGTATGATTGGCCCCAAATTTATTCTGCAGCAGGACAACGACCCCAAACATACAGCCAAAGTCATTAAGAACTATCTTCAGCGTAAAGAAGAACAAGAAGTCCTGGAAGTGATGGTATGGCCCCCACAGAGCCCTGATCTCAACATCATCGAGTGTGTCTGGGATTACATGAAGAGACAGAAGGATGTGAGGAAGCCTACATCCACAGAAGATCTGTAGTTAGTTGTCCCAAGATGTTTGGAACTACCTACCAGCCGAGTTCCTTCAAAAACTGTGTGCAAGTGAACCTAGAAGAATTGATGCTGTTTTGAAGGCAAAGGGTGGTCACACCAAATACTGATTTGATTTAGATTTCTCTTTTGTTCATTCACTGCATTTTGTTGATTGATGAAAATAAATGATTAACACTTCCATTTTTGAAAGCATTCTTTGTTTACAGCATTTTTTCACACCTGCCTAAAACTTTTGCACAGTACTGTACTTGTTGGTTTCCATATCTTGTCCTTTTACCAGCTGTTGCAGTAAGTTGATGGCCATATTTTAGTGGCATTCAACTTGTAGCTTAATGAATAGAGAAGTTACTTATCACTTATGTCAGCTAACAATTGAGATTCAAATTATTTTAGTCTTTCAGAAACTTTGCAATGGTTGCTGATAAATAAAATGAGCATTGTGAGAGCTGGAGGAGATGTTACTTGTGTGTCAGAATGGAGATTCTGTATTTAAATGGCTCAGGAAAGTAGCCTTTTGATTTTTTTTTATTCATTACATTCCTTCATCCATTATTTTTCTTTACAAAAAAGAAGCAAGTGATGTCTGTTCTTTATTTAAAAGTCCATTTCCATTCCAAAAACAAAAAATTATTTTTACTAAATCTCATTTGGTTGCAGAAGCTAGTAGAACCCCCTAAACCTTTATCCCTATGGAGATGGTGAATATCAGAAGTTTGGTCAGTGAGTACATTCGGCTTCCTGACACTCAATATGTTGTTTCCAGTGCTACACAATTTTGGGAAAAAACTCTGCTATGTGCTCTTTTTTTGTGCTCTTTGTCATTAGCGGTTTGGTACAGCTACTTGGATATCAAGGAGAATGTGTAAAATAATGTGTTCATCCATATCCATCATCCTGGCCTTTGATGAAAGCTAATACTTATACCAGTAGCACTTAGATGCAGGGTAGGAACCAACAATAGTCCAACACAGAGTATCCTTGTCCACTGATACTCCCACTCATTCAATGCGCAAAAGTAAAGTTGATAAATTAACCTAGTATTCATGTCTTTGGGATACAGTGGGATAAAATCTTGGTGTACCCAAAGTAGACCCACATTTAAAAAGGAGAGAATAAGCAAGCACGATGTAGACAGTAAATGGATCACGAACTGAAACGGGGTATTGGATCTGTGAGACAACTGTACTATCCACAGTGCTATTGCCTAGCTCTATGAGAAAGTAAAATCAGAAAATATTTATTATGATGTATGCCGGTTAGAAATGTGAAAATCAGTAATTGATAAAATTGCAGTTGGATTTTAGGGTTTCCCTTCAAAATAAATATTTACAGTATGCAAAGTGTTCAGTTGTGCATATGCTACTTAAAGTTGCTACTTTTCCAAATCTGTTTTTAAGCTGCCTTTTTTTTTACAGTAACTACAGCAGTATAGCTAATTTAAGAAACTTCTCAGCACAGTAGAAGTGTAGAAAAGCTGGACATTCTTCTTCTCCATAGACTAAGTCTGTAATTTTTTAATGCCCTGCTTCTACTTCCTTGTGCTGTAATAAGTTAAAAATCAATGAGTATATGCAGATATTTACGGTCCACAGTCTTTAAATGAAAAGAAGTTAATAAAACACCAGTGAATGTGGCATGACATATCAAAGGTATAGAGACTATTTTTAAGGCAGGAAAAACCTTATTAATTCATTAGGTCTTGCACTACCAGATGATGACAATTCTAGTACTTGAGTGAGGACTTGAAATTTCAGAAGTTATTTTTGAGAAAATATTCATATGACATATTGAATAATGTAACACTTTCCAAGCATTATAAAATAGGAGTAGCTCTATAATGATGTGAGGTTGTGTGGCATCTAGTGGTACATGAAATATTATATGGATGAAAAGAGAATGGATTCAACTCATCATCAACTAATCATAAGTTTATATTTTCTCTGCTTTCTTTCATTTGTAAAACATGTGATTTGCATACATATATGCTGACATGAATAGCATGTCACAGCTAAATGAATCTGCTTTATCAAAGATCTCGCCTACATTGAGCCGCATACAGTGAAAGTCTCATTACCATTGGATAGCTGAATTTTCATGTAGAGAACTACCCCGCAAGCCCCCCTTTGAGTGAATGTCACTGTATCCCACTGTATTTGATGATTGAAAGAGCTGTTTGTTCATTTGACTTTTCGGCTAATGGTCCTTTGAATGCTTCCCATAATTGTAAAGCATCAACTTCACCTGTCATAATTAAGTACACGAAGAAGTGTCTTAATTTGTCAGGCATCATTACAGAAGTGGCATCAGACATCATTTCGAACATATAGTCGTCTGATTTACATAACCCAGCTTCTCGTGCCGCTTCTTGAAAAGTACCGCACGTAGTTCCATCAATAGTTAGAACATCTTTATACAAAGTTGCTCTTTTCGATTCACATAACAGCAATTTTAAATGAAAATGTTCGATATCTTTTGGTGATACAATATTTAATTGAGCAACACTTTTGCAATTAATTTTTCTTGGATGCGTACTCCTTTTTGTTTCTGCCACGTGTAATGTTGAGGAATTTGTGCATACGTATATGCTTTTGCATTTATGTTGGTTTTATTAAGTTCAAAATAAGCCAATAATTGTGTATTTCTAGTTTTTGCTACCTGTAAAACTTCTGCTTTTTCGCCCTCTTTAAATTCAATCGTATTCTGATCTGGTAAATGAATCGGTAATAATTTAACGGAATGACTTCGACCGTGCATTGGCAGTTCCATTAAATGCCATCCGCTTTCCATTGCACTGACTTACCGAGTATCTAAATATGCTTGAACTTCGTCCTGAGACACTTTCACACTACTAAGAGCTGAGAGCACAGGAAGTGTGTCTGACAAAAGCATTCACACGACTGAGAGGTTAGATGACCGTGGTCTTGTTTGAAAATGGTTATAAGTAGGGCGTGATTTGAAAGAATCTAATGGCAAAAGTCACCGTCTAGCGGGCCTTGCTTCCAAAGCTTATAAGTATGATGTGACTTGAAAGAATCTCGTGTTAAAAGTCTCCTTCTCACTTTTCCAAAAAGGGATACTATGGTTCCAAACAGGGGAACACATTGTGCCAAACTTTGCAATGCTATGGAATATGACATCAAAACTTGGTACAATGATAGCTGACAGATTGGGGTACAAAACAAATTTGACTTCAGGGTTGTGCATCATAAAATATCTTGGTTATGTATTATATAATCCAGTTTTTTTGAACAGAAGCACCTAAAGTGAAAATGTTTATTATTTTCATTTAGTTGATATTGATGTAAACAAAGGTTTTTAATCATGTAAATACTTTATTTTAAAATTAAGAAATGTTGTACTCAGTACTTTGCATCTCCTTTATTACAGAAACAGAATAATAAGCATTTATTTCTGGTTATGTGATTTAGGTGCAGTAGTGCCAAAACCCATAGCTAATTATCCATATGTTGCAATTAATGTTAAAAAGAAAAAAAAGTTTAAGAAATGTTTGGCAGTGTAGTATTAATGTACGTATCAAATGTTAAGAGCAGTATTAATGCAGTTCATTTTAACATTACATACAGTTCCAATAAGCTGGGTTTGAACAGATGCGAAGGATGCACTTCCCATCTGTGTGCTCCATTGCATTGCAAATTTTAATCCAGTTAATAGTTGGAACAGTGTGAAGCAGCACACTCATAGTAACATTCCCCTGCACTTGGGGAGTTTAGAGTGCATTTTATATTGGTCTGTGTGTCTTTGCATTATTGGAGAAAACTAAAGACCCTGGAGGGTAGAACCAAAAACACATAAGTAGCATGCAAATTCTGCATAAGTGGTATAATGAATCAGACCAAGGTCAAGGGCATGGTGGTAATACTACTAGTTGCATCACTGTATCCCCAGATGACAGTAATCTGATTTTTACATAATTTGTCATTTGTGCCTATAGCTATTATGATATTAAATGTATTGTTAGTAGTAGGATTGTTACTGTGCCATGTCTAGTATTTATTACTTCTGGACAGGACCTCACATGCTTGGTGGTTCTGACATTGTTGAGTTTTTGCTGTTCTTAACACCACATCATAATTTTTGTACTTGGACAGTCAATTGACTTCAGCCAACCGGCTTTACAGGTAGCATTTGCCATCTTATTGCCTAAAAATTTATGTTTGAAGAAATTAAAGACCCTCTCTTTGTCAGAAGAATGAGTTTAAAATCCACAGATCTGTAAATATTTCACATCTCATTTAATACCGTAAACTAGTTTTTAAAACCTCTTTTAAAGGATCTGACATTTTGTGTCTGTTATGATGGCAGAGGCAGACTTTAATGGAATACTCCATTTAATGGAATGACCTTGTGTTTTGTAGTGATGGAGAAGAAACATTTTTAAGCTCGCTTATTCTTGGAGAATGAAGATAAAAAAATAGTGACCAATGTTTTACAATATGAAACGATGTGAAAAACATCCATGGAAAAAAGAAAAAAAAATCCCACAGTACTTGCATAATCTACACATCAGTTATCCAGTTGCTTGCTCACAGCATGCAAAACCTATGCATTTTCTGCTAAAATATTGTTAAATAAGTAAAGAGAAAACAAAATGTGAGATTTCTTGGTTTGTTTTTTCTTTTTAATTCTTATAGATATTTTTCATATCTTTTGCTATGCCATGCCTTTGGTTACTGTTAACTTGTATTATATCATAAACATTTTTATCTTTGTTCTCCATGAAAACATGAGATTAAAAAATTTTTCAGTCATCACTTCAAAACACATGAAGTTGATATAAAAAGTAAACTGCTCAAAAAATTAAAGGAACACTTTGAAAACACATCAGATCTCAATGGGAAAAAAATCCTGCTGGATCTATACTGATATGGACTGGGTAGTATGTTAGGAACGAGAGGATGCTACGTTGTTTGATGGAAATGAAAAATATCAACCTAAAGAGGGCTGAATTCAAAGACACCCCAAAAAATCAAAGTGAAAAAATGATGCGGCAGGCTAGTCCAATTTGCCAAAATTTCTTTGCAGCAACTCAAAATTGTACTCAGTAGTGTGTGTGGCCGCCCACGTGCTTGTATGATGCCTGATTTCATCCCAATACCTAATTGGCAGTCAAGGTGCCGTTTTCTAGCCTGTTCTAGAGGTCTATGTGTCCCTCCATGGATATGCCTCCTCAGACCATCACTGACCCCCCACCAAACCGGTAATGATGAACGATGTTGCAGACAGCATAACATTCTCCATGGCTTCTCCAGACCCTTTCATGTCTGTCACATGTGCTCAGGGTGAACCTACTTTCATCCATGAAAAGCACAGGGTGCCAGTGGTGGACCTGCCAATTCTGGTAGGATGTCAGGCCCTCAGGCCACCCTCATGAAGTCTGTTTCTGATTGTTTGGTCAGAGACATTCACACCAGTGACCTGCTGGAGTCAATTTTATAGGGCTCTGGCAGTGCTCATCTTGTTCCTCCTTGCCCAAATGAGCAGAATCGGGTCCTGCTGATGGGTTAGGGACCTTCTATGGCCCTGTCCAGCTCTCCTACAGTAACTGCTGGTCTCCTTGAATCTCCTCCATGCCTTTGAAATGTGGTGGGAGACACAGCAAACCTTCTGGCAATGGCACGTATTGATGTGCCATCCTGGAGAAGTTGGACTACCCGTGCAACCTCTGTAGGGTCCAGTTATAGCCTCATGCTACCAGTAGTGACACTGACTGTAGCCAAATGCAAAACTAGTGAAAAAACAGTCAGAAAAGATGAGGAGGGAAAAATGTCAGTGACCTCCACCTGTTAAATCATTCCTGTTTTGGGGGTTGTCTCATTGTTGCCCCTTTAATGCACCTGTTGTTAATGTCATTAACACCAAAACAGCTGAAACTGATTAACAAGCCCTTCTGCTACTTAACTGACCAGATCAATAGCCCAGAAGTTTCATTGACCTGATGCTATACTCTGATTAAAAAGTGTTCCTTTAATTTTTTTGAGCAGGTTTTGAGAACCACATATACCTGATCACACATACATACATACATTTTATATTTATATATATATATATATATATATATATATATATATATATATATATATATATATATATATATATATATATATATATGTATATGCAAATAGATATACTAACAAACTTAACACCCGTGTCTTATGTGAATCTCTCATGTCAGTGATATCTTCTGGTTACCTGTTCTCATTACACAGCCTAATTGCATAGGGTATAAATGATTTATTATATCTGGAAGTTTTTAAACAGATTATTAGAAATTTGAATAATGTCACAGAGCTGAAATGAAATTTACAATATAGTCGGTGTTTGAGATTGCTGAGGATTTAACTGAGCATTTTAAGAACTTGGTCACTACTTACACTGACTTGTGTTCCACTCCAGGGACCCTACTCACTGCTTTAGTCAGGCACTACAATTTGACTTTGTCATGAGCATACATGGTGTCAAAGGCACAGATTTAACCAAAAAGAAAGAACACTCTGCAGAACATATACATGGAAGTAAAACATAGTGGAGAATGTGGCACTTCATACTAAAGTTGTTTAATTTCCACAATAAAAACAACCATTTCTGGAAATGAGCTACATCCATTATTGAATCATAACTGGTTATCAATCTCCACCACTAAATATTTGTAGGATGTGACTTCTACTGTATTGCCATTTCTTTATATATATATGGGAACTTTGTCTTTATTTTCATAAATTTAATTAACATCTCTTTAGTTTTGTTTTTGCATTTATTACAAGGACAATTTTAGAGCGCCATTTGGTAAAGTCTTATATCTTTATTAAAATACTGACTGGATGGACTGTCATCTTTTAAGAACCCCATCAGTGCTGTGCCATGTGCATATTTATAAAAGGTTCTGACTGGAGATGAAGCCCGGGACTCATTTGTATATAAATTGTTCAGTAGGGGGACATGACACAGCCTTGGGGCATTACAGTATTAATGTTTTATATGGTCTGATAAGGAGTTTACCCTAATCCTAAAAAATTATCCAGTAATAGATGTGGATAGTATTAAATACACTGCTAAAATCTAATAAACACAATCTTAACAAAGCTTTTTATTTGTTCCAGATGTTCAAAGACATGTATTGTTCCTACTAAATAATTTTTCACCCCTTTTTCTACATGAAAGGCAACCTGGTGCAGATTAAGATGGAGTTTAACCTTTGGAAGTAGGCACTTTAAAACAAGTCATTCAAAACATTTTTCTGAAATAAACTTTAACGCAACTCGGTGTGCAGATTGTTAATTTCTTTTAGTTTACTGTTCTTAGGCACCAGGATATTTACTGATCATTTCCAGAGGTATGGAGAGACTACCTTATCAAGAGACCATTGGAAGTTTTGAAAAAGCTGTACTAATTGATCAAATCAATCACATTGATTTGGCTCTAGAAACCATAGAAATCCTATATGAGGCTGATGCCAGAAAATGTGCGTGCCAGCATACAGAATTTTCCCACAGTGTATGTGTTTTTAGCAGATTAGTTGGGATTAGATTGTGAAATGATTTAAAATTTTTGAGTGATGCCAGATGCTGATTAGTGAGGTGCCTGGATATTTTATTTTCATGACTGGAAAGAAAACTTCAAAAATTTGGAACCAACTGAATATAACAGTGGGGAATTTCATAAGGCCTTGTATGGACAGGCAGGTGTAAGTTCATGTAGCCTTTTGTCAACAGTGTAATTCACATCAGCTTCAGAGGAAAATGAAAATGTTGAGTCTATTCCTTTGCTGCCTCCACCAATGTCAGAAAAAGTCTTTCATTCCCAAAAATTGAAAAATCTTTCTGATTTCTTTGTCTTGGCAGGAGTCTGATGCTAAGTGTGCATGTTTTTATGGGCTTCTGCTCAGGCAGGCCAGCATGATGTATTTAGGACTCTTCTGCCACTCTTTCATTATATTATCAAAATGAGGTTTCATACATGTGAATATTAAAATAAAATATTTTATTTTGAAAGGAGAGGGACATTCATACTAGAGAGAAGGGAAGAAAACATCATTACACTCTGCTGTTTTCATCTTTAGGCATACTGGCTTGGTGTTGGCAGTTACTATAGCAACTGCTCTGGTCTGAAAGCATTCTGTATTCCCACAATAGAGGTTGCAGCACTCCGAGTGTGTTCTGCAATTATTGCAATAAGACGTGCTGAATTGAAAAGCATTTTACTGTGAGCCTTTGAAATCTCCTTCGGTTTGAGGTTTTGCATTTGTTTTCCTCTATTTGCGAAAATAACCTTCACAGCTAGCGAACAGTGCCCCTGTGTGTCCCCACTGAGAAGAGAAGTATAGATTATTAGCTTATTTTCATGTCTTTCTTCTCAAAAGTCTTACAATATAGTTTGAACCTAGGAAATGGAAATAAATAAGTGACTTAATTGTGTAATGTTACACAGACTGGAAGACTGGCAGATAACCGGAGACTGAAACACATACCAAGTATATTCAGACAGTTTGGTCGGTTGTACTGGTTGTTATATTTATGTCTGCTGATTGAATGTGTTAATTAACTTCTGTCTAGGATGATGCTGTTATTTTGCACTTTATCTAATTCAGGTTGTTTCCTTTGCAAGTTTGCCATTCTAAATTATAAACATTTTCATTTTGGTGGTGAAAGGAAAAACAATGAGCAGTAATCTAGTTAAGTATTTATCTAAAACCGTGGCATATAAAAAAATAGTCCTTTTAAAATATGGCTTTGGACCTATATTTTTTTCTCCATTTAGTAAATGTTTTGCAATGGCAGACTAGTCTGAGTTCTCGTAAGTATTTTAAGCTGCTTGATGACAAAGCCCAACCCAATTCAAATTCATTTTAGATAATAGCTAACAAAAAACTACTTTACTAAAATCACTAGATAGTGACAAACCTACATTTACTATGGTGTGGTTATATTCCTCGCTTGATTTTGTTCATGACCTGTTGAATTAATAATACCTGGACTTATATGCCACCCTGTGATCCACTATTTTTGCATTATTTGTTTCGTTTGGTAGAGTTAAATGTTTATTGTAGTGCTTACTTTCAAAAACTCCACATAAAACATTGCTGACCAGTAATCGTTGTCAGTTGGAGATAAGCAGCAAAATTAAATCTAAATTTGATTCTCCATATATTGCATGTAACCAAGGAACACAAGTATATGGGAAAAATAAATCTGAAGATTATGGCTTGGTTGTAATCAGCCTTTAGTGGCCAGTTTTAGGATATTTAATGACAAGCTTGCATATCATTTGATGTAGCAATCAAAAGAGGGCTGTAAAATGCATGATGGCGCTTGAAATAAATGCAAGTGTAGCATTAAGCAAAAGCCTACTCAGAGCTTTGTGGACAGAGGAAGTATTGGGCAACAGCTGTTTACATATGAAAGTGATGAAAGAGCAGTCTTGACATATTTGCAGATCTCCATCAATTTGCTTTCTAAGTTTAGCATTGTTTGGCAGTGCATTTAAACACAGTACAGTGCCCTGAGACCCTTGAATTGAAATATTTTTAGGTTGTCTTACCAAAATAACATACTGCAGACACAAATAGGTCAAATACATGGGATGATAAGTGAATTAGAGCAATGTGCACAGTCAGGTAATATTAATAGCATTTTTAAGGACAGCCACATAATCATGCTGCTTAAATCTCTGGATATCCAGCTTCAAATGATAGAGGAAATCTTACTAAAACAAGAATTAATAAAAATCCTTGTACTGACATTTTTGTTTCAAAAGATCTTTTTATTTCCACAGATTTTTTTCTAATTAGTGCTAAAACAAGATTTCCTTCCCCAATTGCACTTTTTCTCCATAGTAATTATATTTAATAACAAATAACATTCTTACAATATTTAATCCATTTCAGGGTCATGGGAGACCAGAGCCAAGGCAGAAACCTGCCCCTGACAGAGCAGAAGTCAATTGCAGGGACCTACTGGCACACACCCTCGCTTACAATAAATCAGTACCAACATGGAATACCCAGTCAAGCTAATACTTATGTCTGTAAGCATGTTGGAGGAGGACTGGAATACTCTGAGAAAACTTCACACAGGCATAAGGAGACTCCAGACAAACAGCAACTGTTTGGAGTCTTTGTGAGAGTCCAGTGTAGCACGTTAGATTTGTGAAACAGCAGTGCTAACTACTGCACCAACTTTAATTTAATTAGAAAGTCTTTATTTATACAGCACACTTTACTACAGGCATGTGTACAATTACAATAAAATAGTACACAGTGTTGTGTTACACTTATGAATAGGTTTTGGTAATAATGCATGCTCATAAAAAGTGGAAGATAATATAATAATTAATTTACGGTATGCTCACGCAAAGAGAGGTCCATTTACTTTTTCTACATACAATGAAAGTTAAAATAATGTTTTATGGTGTCTTTTAGGTGAGTGCAATATTGTTAAAGATGATATCTCAATATTTACTTGGACTTTGATGATAACTATAATTAGACAATATTTTGCATCCTTTAAAAACATATTTGTAAAAGTCTTATTGATCTAGCTTTGTCTTGTTAACACTGGAATCCCTGAAGCCTTCGAAAAAAGTTGTAATCCCAGGCCACCTTAATTTCCTTCACACCTCTCCATCAGTGTCTTTATTTTGCAAATGTGTCATTCAGCACAAGCAGCCAGCTATGACCCACCCTGACGCAGCTGCAGTCTGCTTATCTGGGTGTGAGGTGCCTTGAATTGTATAGGGTACATAATATCTTGTTATTTGGAATACATACATTTTGTGTGTTCTGTGTCTACAACGATCTGGGTAAATGTTGGATGATAGGAAATGTGAGGCAAGAAATGTTGAACACAATACTAAAACAGATTTTTTTCATGTTATAGTAAAAATTAACATGTAAAGACTGAAGTCCAAATATTAAATAAACACTTTCACAAAAGGTGAAAACAAGTGTGCTCTTATTCAAGAATATAACCGAAGAAAAAATAAATTATTCAATATGCATGTTGCTGTCAGTATGTAAAAATGGAAGCCCATTTATCAAACGCATGAGTGGGTTAGAGGTGAGAATGACTACCTCTACATCAAGAGGTTGTGGGTTACTATTATACAGTATAATAAAAATGTACATTTGATTTGAGTATGTAACACCCGTTGTAAATTTTTGCTACTTGTAAAAGTTAGTGTTTTTTTTTTTTATTCAGTTTTATTCTCTCAGTCACATTCACCTGGTACAACAAACTTGCCTCTCCCTCTCTGAGTTGATGGCATTTATCTCCATTCTTTTCACAAGAGCAGCAGTGACTGCTGTGGTTGATGCCTGGTCAGAACTATTTGTTGTACCGGCAATCAAAGATATGATGCCCCGTGATAAGCACACTTGAGCTGGAAGAACTTCAGCTGCATTGGTGGGGGTGGGGTGGGATAGCAGGCTGATTGACACATTTGCAAAACAAAGACGCGAGAGAGGTGCAAAGGAATTTAAGGTGGCCCGGGATTACTTTTTTTGTTGGCTTCAGGGATTCTAGTGTTAAAAGAATATTAATTGTAGCTTACTAATGAGATTAATAGAAACAACACTAAAGGAAAACCGGTCTTATTTATTTACTTAAAACTGAAGTAAAATAACACAAAAACATTAACATCACCAGTCAAAGTATTACTGAGATCAAACAGTGCAAGTATGAGTAAACTATTTCAAAGTGGCCTACAGGATTTACACAAAAGACAGATAAAACTATTATAATGAGAACATTTTAAACAGACACTTTATTTACTTACTTATTTTGTAAGCAAAATATCAATCCAGAAGGAATTCAATACTAATTGTTATTGAACTACAGGGTGTAAACATTACAGTCTGGATAAACATAAAGTGATTTGCTGTAAAGTGAATTGTGCAACATACAAGCAAGAACAAAAATCTAACATACTGTACTATAGTGTAAAAATCCAAAGTTCTGTCAAGTACTGCACAGGAAAAAAAAACTATAGCATTTGTAGACAGCTTCTGTCATGTAGTGCCTAAAGATACAAAAAACCCAAACCTATAACATTTTTTTAACAAATTACTGACTTCAAGTTCTGTACAATATTACACAAAGTTATCAGAAAAAATAAAATTCTACTGAAGTTGTGTGACAGAAACACCAGTCTCTCCACAGTATCTGGCTTCAGAGCAGCACAGTTACATGTTACAACATTTCCTCCGATGCTGAAAGCCCTCTCAGAAGGGGTGCTGGAGGCAGGAATGCACAGGTACTTTTTTTTTGCATATTCCCCAATTGTACTTCTTGTGTTTTCCACCACTCAAGTAGATTTACACGCCTGTCCACCTCAGGTATTATCAAGTAGCTCTTGATCTCTGTTTCAGTGGCATTGTGCAGAGACTCACCTTCTCTGAATTCCTGTGTTTTTTTTTTTAAATAGTTGCCAAAAGACTTTTTTTTTTGTTTTTCTTTTTCACCCAACTGTGGTCGGTTTAAATGTCATCAGTTTGAATAGAATGGTTGGGATTTATGGGCAGGCATAGCATCTCAGTTCCGGTTCATCATTGCTTTAACATTGTTGTCATTATTATACAAACTTTATGCACGAGTCGGGATGTGGATCTGTGTGGGTATTTTAAATAATGAAAGGATAAAAAGTACTTTGGAATCAAGGACCCCCAACTAAGATGGCTTGAGAAATAAAACAGGCCTGATAGGCATATGCTTCATAATGAAATAAAAATAATGCGATTGAACAAATTACTTAATGGCATGTTTTTGATTATTTTTTGTGAAGTGAGTGACTTCAGCTTGCACACTGTTAAAACATCGATTAAAATATTATCGTAGAAGATACATATTACACACTCCTATTCTCTTATTCTTAGCTAATAGTACCCCACTATATTCAGATCATAGCTACTACCAAAAAGTTCAGAAAAATGAGCAAAACTACAGTCTGAGCCCCACCCGAAATTAGGCTCAAAGAAGATTTTGCATGACTTGACTTGAAAATCATCAGTACAGCACATTTGCTGTTGGTCCTATTCAATCCTTTGTTCCATTTTTTCTTAGCAGTGTTATTCCTTAGATGATTCATCCTTTCCCAATTTTTTTTTTTTACTTTGCTTAAGGGGATAACTTTTTATTCATTTTTCTTTTTATGCAAAAGAGAAGAAAAAAAAACTGCTTGCTTATTTTTTCATTTTGTTCGCATTGTAGACGCCCTGGCCTTTTTGTGCATATAGAATGCAGAATCTTTTGGTTTACATTAATGTGGTCCACATTCTGCACAATATTGACCTACTTTATAACTTAAGTATATTAAAGGGATTTAAAGGACGGTTTCCTCAAAAAATGTGATTACTCATTTCAGAAATGGCAATTTGCCAGACAGACATGTTAAATGGATATACTTAATTAAAACAGCAAGTTCCAAATCCCACCATTTTTGCAGTATGTGACTCTGAAACGAGTCATTTCCTACCTCTGAAATTACAAAAGTTTGTCAAATTCATATTCATGCTTTTGGCAGCAAGTATCACAAAGAGGCCAGTTGTTCTGCTTCTGCTGGGGTAAAATTAATAGATACTCCATCCAAAAAGATCATTTTTTTTAACTGTTACTTACCCTGTGGTGTTGTACTAATGGCAGAGAAAAAGTTTAATGTCCTGTTTTTTTATGAAGAACAGAGATAACAAAACTCCTAACACAACATTCTTCCATGGGGAACCAACACTGAAAAAACAACAATCTCAAAACATCCATGGAAAAAAATCTCAGTTTAGTTCTGCTGCATAATCCATACATGAGACATCCAGTTGTATGCAATGGCTAAAATATTCATAAATAAACCACTTTTGAAAAATCCTTTTGTGCACAGCTTGGGTGCTTGCTTAAGCAAGAATGATCTTTAGCACTGATGACCTGCCTGCCCTCCTCAGTCATTGGTCAGGAGTACTGCTTCCTTAACTGCCATGGTGCTTCTTGCCATTCCAACACTGCAGAGAGATGAACAGTTAGGAAAGAAAAGAGAGTGAAAACATTATCAGTTGGAAAGTATGCCTTGTATTTGTGCACATCCAATGTGTGACAACAAGCAGAACAGTGCAACTTTAGAAATTGCTGTTTGAAAAACCCAGAAATACGGTGGTGTGGCTTATTGAACATTGAATGAAAGCTTTTGAATTGAAGACCTGCCCCTGCCCTTATTCACAGCAATAAAGACTAAGCCACCGTGGTGTCCATATATGTACACATTTACATGCACACATGGCTAATGTGGTTGGAAATAACGTTTTGTTTTGTAAGGTGACCAGAAATAAATTGTTTGTTATTGAAGTGAATTGGTGCAGAGTGAAAGAGAAGGCCACACTGTCACATGCTGTTATACATGTTTTGCTTTAAATGTAGCAAATGTTATTCAGCAGCTTGACTATAATTAGTTTATGAAATTGAAAAAAGAAAAAAAATTCTGCTAAGTACCTGCAAGTCCAATGTTTTATTTTGTTGTATTGTAAAGCATCCTGGAGAGGTGCAAGGTGTATTCACCAGCCTGAAAATTCCTGTCAGTAATGGAACTTTCAGTTATAGGGCCCTGTACTTCAGAATAATCTGCTAACAAATATGAGGAAAATTTCAGGTTTGCAGAGTTTTACACCACAGCTGGAGAAACCATTTTTACTACCAATTATAATAATAATAATTCTTCCTACTATACATGCAGGTATTGCAATGCATGATGCATTATTGCCTTTGACATGTTCGTTTTTAAATGTAGTTCATCATTATATGCAATTGGCCATCATGTTTATTGGATTTTTGCTCTTTTTTTCATTAATCACTGTTGTTGCATTAACAAACACAGTGGCTGTGAAAACTTACTGCTAAGTGAATCGATCAGTTCACCTCACGTTACATGTCAGGCAGTATTATAGCCTCTTGTACATTTGGATGGTTATCTCAATATATGGTTAGAATGCCCAGAGAGGCGATGAATGTTGAGCTGCCATTAGAACGTTTTCTTTATTCAAAATCTGTGGGTCCTCAAGGACAACCTCATACATACGGTTTACACTTGAAATTCTAATTTGCTGTTGTAATGGGGTTGATGCAGTAACAGCTGAACTTCTGGAAACCATACAAGGAAGTTAGCAGTAGCCCATAGTAATAGAACAGATAAGAAGTAAAAAATTGCAAAGGAGAACAGAATTGTTATTTTTCATTTTTTGATTTTTTTTTTTTATTAAATGGCACAATAATATATTCATAGGAATGCTTGACACTTTACAAGTACTGATACATGCACCAGTATACAACAGCTAATCGCATTTTTTTTTATTACATTTGGAGCACACAATTTGAATGCGAAGCTTTGTGGGTTAGAGTTCAGTTATCTGGCTACTGCAAACATGACACATTTTTTCTTCAATTTTATAATTATTGTGCTATCTGTCTGCGTGTGTCTGCTATTTGGATGGAGCATTTTGATTGAAATGGTGACTGCTGTTGGGAAAAAACTGTCATTCAGATGACTTGATCTTCTGTTATCACCTGCCATGTTTTTCTAGTAGCACTGGCAGAAACAGGTTGCTCTGCTCTACACAGGGATGAACAAGCATACCTTATGAATGTTTTATTTGAAACATGGGAAAGAAAGATTGTTTATACATTAAGTCCAGTTTGTTTAATTTCATCTGTGCTGTGCACAGCATGGGTTGTCCAGACTCAGCATATATTAATGTTTTCGCTCATGACTTACATAAAGGATATTAACACAAGCATGACAAATGCAACTTAAGTAAAGCATGTTCTGTCAAGACAGAGGGAAGACATTACCAATTGATGACATGGCATCTGCCTTTGAATTTAGATTATGTGTCTACATAATCACCTCACCCTTTAATAAACCTTACACAAAGGTGCTGTAGCATGAAGTGGGAAATGCTAAAAATCAGGTGCTTGGCAAACTTGGCAAAGCCAGCTCATTTACTTTAGACTGGATGCTGCGTTTTTCATGAAAAGCCACGAGCACTTGCATTAGAGTTCATTGTTCTGTAGCAACATCACTAGACTGAAGCCTTCATAGAAGTAAGTCTGATGACAAAAATATTTAGTTAGGAGTAGGGTTATGGTGTACTAAGGAATAGCTGATCACAGAGCCGTTCATTTATTTAAGTAAGCATTGATGTTTTTAATTAATTGTAGTTGACACCTTTTGGTGACGGAATGATATTGAAAATATAAAAAATAAAGCGCCATTGTAGTCTGTGAAGTACACTTCATCAAGTAGACTAAAGAATATGGAATAGAGAGCAGAAAATTGAATAGTGTGTAGCATATCACGAGTACCAACATAAAGAGGACAGCTGAGTAATTGAGCTACCAGGGTAAGGTTTAGCCATGTTCACAAGTATACTTGCCTGATTGGGCATATTCTTCTTACCTCTCATTTTGCTCAGATTCTTTTTATGATAATCTGTGCCCTTTTGTTTGATTTGGCAGCATGGTATGCTGAGCCACAGTGAGATATGTCAGCACTGTTGGCTCAAGATTGTATTTCTGTTTAAGCAGTGATAACTGCTGCTTTCATCTTCGTAGTTAATACATCTCCACTGTTATATATTTCATTTGGTTATGCCGATACATATGTTTTGAGCACAGAGATGGCCAAATGATGCTGTGCATTTGAAAGCGATAGTTGCAATGCTGGAGTACATCATTTTCACCTGTCTCTAATGAGCTTATTACAGAGCGTTAATCAGTTAAACAATGCCTCCAAGGTCTTCATTGCAGCCCCTGGTGTGCCAAACGTAAAGAATTGTTCCACGTGATCTCCTAATCACTGTATAATGCCTTTAATTAAAGACAGTTTACAATGAAAATCAAGGTACTTATTTTTTAAGTAACAGTCTCTTAGTTGTCAACATTAATTCCTATTCTTAGGCTGCCACTTTCCTCTTGGGTAAGGAGCTCCCTTTGTAGTGGGGAGAACATTAGACACTGGGCGAAGGGGTTGTTGCAGGAAGGATTTGCAGAGCATGTAAACCTTCATAGTGTCTTTGAATGCTTATTGCAACCTTCCTGTGAGCCATGTAGGCTGCAAGACTAAGACTGAGAGGCAGAGATGATTACAAAAGAATTTGTCAGTAATAGAAACCACTAAACCTAATCAATAATAATAACAGATGAGGAACAAGAAATTCCTTGGAACCAAATCTTATATTTCCATGCTTAATTTTTCTGATCTGTTTGATGTTTTTTTTTAAATTTTAGGCTAAGGAGGATGCTGATACTAATCAAACTGCTTCTGAAATGCAAAGAACATTTAGAATTTTGAACCTTCCAATTATAAATGACAGATAGTAGGGTAAGGCCAATGTACTGTGTTGTGGAGGTGTTATAGGTTATAGGTGTGAAAATAAGCCTATTTTACTTTTCTGTAAAAAAAAGAAACTACAAATTAAGAGAAAAAATACAATGCTTTAGAATAATGAAGTCTAGTGCAGAAAAGGACTTGCTTATAATTTGATTTCCCCATTCTGTACTGAAAAACTTTTCTAGTTTTGCTTTTATTGAGCAAATGTTATGAAGAGTGCATCATGACCTATTTATATTTAATTTTGGATCAGGGCTCTTTTCTGTTTTAATAGCTTTCAAGTCTCTCATTGTTACCGTTGCATAAAGTGTCTTGCAGAGCCGCTCAGTCTGGGGCTCTTGACCTTTCTTTAGACTTGATCTGAGTGTTCTGCTACTCTTTGACCACAGCCTGTCATTAAATCAAGCACAGGCCACAGGCTCAATGGTGCAAAAATAGGAGAGTGCACTTATTATTAATACAAGGCAGTGGAGGTGCAGTGTGAAATAAGGAAAAAATTGCAGAAATGATATCATCCTGATTTGATGCTAGACGGCTGTAATTTAAGCCATGAAAGCTGATTTGGCCCCCTGCAGTTGAGCGTCACTGTGCCTCTGTACTCTTGAGAGTCAATTTTTTCCTTGCTTGTTAGCTCTACTCGCGTCATTGGAGACTGCTTTCTAAAGCAATTTAGCCTGCCAGGAAAATGAGCTTTGTTTAGCAAGCCAATGGCTCCCAGAAGAAGTTGTCGCATCCTCTTTGGAAACTAGAAATGGAATCACATTAATTCTTCAAATAATTGTTTCATCTTTAACTATGTAAGTTTCAGTAGTCCGGAAATGGTAGTCTTGTGCACTTTGAGACAAGGGAGTACAGGCAAATTTAATGTAAAGCTTTTTATGTTCTTTCTTAGGAATTGAATAGTGCAGTTGTGGCACAGTTTAAAGACTATGCTTGCTTCAGTTTTTTGGAAACGGGTCAGACAGCTCGATTGGGGTCAATCAGTTTCTGAATCAGCATTGATTATATAGTGCGGTGGACGGCCGGGACACCCCTTCAGTATATGTTCTGGGGGAGCAAGCATGGGCTACCCAATACCTCTCTCGGGACGCTAGATGGCAACCCCCCTGGGTTGCAGTGGTGCCTTGGACTCCTGCAGGGCTTCATGGGAGTTGGAGTTTGGTGCAGCACTGTTAGGAGCTGCTGGGCCCTTATGGGCAGTGTTTTCACCACACCCGGAAGTGCAGCTGGAAATGGGCAATCAAGCACCTGGAGCACTTCCGGGTGCCTTATACATGGAGCCTGCAGCCACCACTTGGGAGCCAGAGGCGGGAGGAGGGAGACAAAGCTTGACGGAGAGGAGTGGTGGAGAAAGAGAATTGAGTTAGGTGCTGTGTTTGTGGGACTGTGTTGTGCCTGTGGGGATGGGGAAGGCATTGCCCACAAGCGAAGAAATTGAAATAAAACATGTCTTTGTTTAATCAGTGTGCCTCCCGTGTCTGTCTGTGTCGGGGCAGGCGCCAATATAGCACCTTTTGTTACAATAGCCATTCTCTTTTTTTAATGCAATCTGAGTTGACATAGGGCACAGATCACCAGTAGATCATTTGAAGAGGCTGCTTCCACGAGTTTGAGACTTTAATGAAGTTGAAAAAAAAACAATTAAAAGCCAGAAGTGGTGATCAAGTAGAGAAGTATTGCTTTGTGGCTGAAGCTTTGGATTGTAAACCATAAGTTGGCTGGTTATGTTCCTGCCACTGACTCGTACTGTGATCCTGAGCAGTAATTTAACTTGTAGGAGCGCTAACATCTCTACAGTAATGAGCATGCAGAGTTCATGGGGATAGTGTTCACTGCTAAAAGGAGTCGTCTGAAATCTAGTCATGAGCAGACTAGAAATGTTTTGATATTTTTTTAAAAGCAGACAGATCTTTTGTTTCCTTAACAATCTGATCACAATGCACTCTCAAAGCTGCCCACCAATATAGAAACAAGGAGTAATCCGGAAAAGAAGCCATCATCTAAAATGACTGAAAATAAGAACATGATGTCACAAGCAAAACTTCTGGCAGGAGCTGTGAAACGCAGAAGGTGAGGTTCTTCACTGCTGGTTTAGGTCTTGGGGATGTGAAGATGTTTAACTTGACCTTGAAAATAAAAAGGGAACTTTCACAGGCAACTGTGTGGTCTTACTGAATGATAGCCATGAGGGATTTAATAACAGCAGATCCCAAGTGTGGTGTGTTATTGAAAGTCATCAATGTTGTACAGAGAGAAAAGGGGGGAGGGGGGGTTGGCGCGCCCACAGGAATCCTATGGCATCTTTAACCTCTTTTCCTTTCTTGTTCTGACACCCACACAGTGACATTTGATGTTTGCAGTGCTGGTCAGCTTTTTCATTGTAGTGTATTACTGTAGTATAATGACCGCCACCCTTTATAAGAATAACAGCCTAGAAATCTCTACGTCACAGAGAATATTGTTGCTGGACACATGAACTGTCATCCCCCATCTCCATCATTTTTTTTATTTTTCCCCTCTTTTTCAGTTGTTTGATATTTAAGAAATGCTGTGTAAAATTGTCACTCAGTGGCATTTGACTCATCCAGAATCCTTAACATCCAAATGTAGCTCAAATGTAACTCATAAAGTTAAAAGCTTGAGAAGTGTGATTATTCAGTTATGCTGGAATTAACAAAGGAAGATGCATTCTTCTGAAGAGGCAGGTTGTTTTGTAAAGGAAATGATACACATGGCAGGAATGTGTGGAAGTTATGAATGTACGTCATTCTTGGGGAGCTGCATAATTTAGTGGCATGTGGACTTGCACTGTGATCATGTGGCCCCACTTAGCTTATAGCCACAACTCATCATCCATTACCAGGCCTGTAGTGGTGCCACTGTGTTTTAAGATAAAATAACTGGCTGGGTTAAAAGTAGTCTATTAAGTTCGAAATTTATTATGCAACAGTTTACAACTTTTTGCCATGACTTACAGAGCAATGTTTCTTAGCGAAGAAGGATTTATAACCCGGTTTACATTTACTGCTCTTCCCTTCTTTTCTCAAAATGGCTGACTTTATCCACTCTACTTTAGATAGATAGATAGATAGATAGATAGATAGATAGATAGATAGATAGATAGATAGATAGATAGATAGATAGATAGATAGATACTTTATTAATCCCAATGGGAAATTCACATTCTTCAGCAGCAGCATACTGATACAATAAATAATATTAAATTAAAGAATGATAATAATACAGGTGAAAAAAACAGACAATAACTATGTATAATGTTAAATATTAACGTTTACCCCCCCTGGTGGAATTAAAGAGTCGCATAGTTTGGGGGAGGAACGATCTCCTCAATCTGTCTGTGGAGCAGGACAGTTTAGGGGCTTTTGATGATTTTATTTTGGGGTATGTGATGTTAAATTGATTTCAGCCAAACTAAGGTTAAGCATCTTTATAATCTTTGGGTTTCAACTTCGAATGCCTTTTTTAAGTCTTTTGTGAGGAAAACAGATACAGGGATTGCACAACATGTGCAAGAGCCATTTGCTAGCTATTTAGGTTATGTTAAGTTGATAGAAGTATTTTCTTAGTTATGTTAAACATTCTTATTATAAATCCCACAAGCTGAATTGAATTGGTATGTTCTAACTGTTTCTTGTCCCCCTGACTACAGATTAGTCTCAGTTAGTCACCTGCCTTGCCGTAAGTAAGGCATGATGGGCACACAGTTTCAAACCGTGCCTTGACATGCTTAGTTGTATGTAATATAACTTGCCATATTGAACATTCAGTGCTGAACGTATAGAACATACTGAAAGTGAAGTAAGGCACAGAGAAATAACTGATCTTTTTTGTATAGAAAACAACTGAAGTTTAACAAGAAAGGTTAAGTTTAAACAAGAAACATTTTTTTCCTTTATTGCCTTTTATTATGCATGTGTAACAACTTCTCTCTATTCTTGTGTGAACTGTTACTAAACCTTTTTAAAAATGAACTTTTTTGGACTGAGAAGTTTCCTTTTATACATGCTTGATCATGCATGTGCTCTTTGATACTTTAAGTGTGAATAGCACAGGACAGGGCTGCACATAACGCACAATTTAGATAAATCATGTACAGAGATAGAGGTTAGGAGCATGCGCTGATACAGTGCATTGCCGCAGCCACCACATGACAAACCCACTCAGGGTCCAGCCATGTGACAGGTGACACCTCAGCACCACACTAGTTCAGATGGACTGGAACAGTGTGAGGTTTTTTATGGTGGCTGGAGTGACAATTCTGCCACCAACCCCCAAGTTTTTCCTTGCAGGTTGGAGGGTCTACATGCAGGGATGGATGCAGATTAACGTCACACCCAGGACGGAGCAATAGCAGGTTAAGGGCCTTGCTCAAGGGCCCAACAGAGTCAGTCCCTTTTGGCATTTATGGGATTCGAACTAGCAACCTTCCGTTCGCCAGTGCAGATCCCTAGCCTCAGAGCCACCACTCCGCCAAATCATGTATGAAAAGAAAATAAATCTTGTGCTTATTACAGTATATCAGGAGAAGTGAACTGAAAAGCGAAACCAGTCCTACAGTGAGCATCATGGTGTACTGATGCCATAAGAAAGGAGTTAGTCAGTAAAACATGCCCGAAAACAATCGCTCTTTTGTATACTTTTTTTATACTTTTCATTCGGAGTATGTGCTTACTTGTCAGAAAGCTGTTTCTTTCCTTTATATATCCAGTTCATTCCGTAATTGACAATTTTATCAAAATATTAACCTCCATTAAAAACATGTTACTCATCTTACTGTAGCTGCTGCAGTGTAGGTCAGATGACATTAGCAAAGATTAGCCAAGGAGGTGTAAGTGGCTGTAAGATGACCAGTGTGTTCAGGGAACTGGAGAACCAATTCATGTCTAGAGGTCTGTATCTGCATTTGAAATTAGAATTAACAGGGATTTAAGGACACTAGCAAGGCATGGAGAAGGGAGCAGAGCTAACATACAGTAGATAATTTAGTTTTGTACCTAGGCAGTATTTCAGATAGAGGGTGCCTTTTACATTTGTTTTTCTTCAGCCACTATTCATTTGCAGCATACTTGTGCATATTTTGTACTCAATAAAAGGTCAATACAATTAAAGGTCAAATTAGTCAGAGTTACATTCATTGATAAAGTAATATGTTTGTTGTAAGGAACCCAGGTTATCCCACAGTCCAAAGCAGATAATAAATAAAGAAATAAGTGCTGAAAACCTGTTTTTTAAATGGTATCATCTGCAAGCATTCTAAGAAGGACAATTTCAAATCTACCTTTCAACTAAGAGGTAGCTCTATGACAGTCGAGTCACAAAGCTGCAAATGTTAATATTCAATATTCAGGGCATGGTTACCAAAGTGTGAGTAACAATCTGAAACAATTTCTGGTATGCTATATAGAAGTAAACACCTAGCAGCAAGTAGTAGATTCACAATGTGACATAACCTCAGATCTTCTTTTAAAAGTAAAGCAATGTTTGTGTTTGCTGATTCACGCCTCAGCCCCAGAGATAAATGCTACTTTGGAAATTAATGAATTGAAAGATAGTCTATCACCACTTGTTTAAACAAAGAAAGGCTTATCTTATTTTTTATTAAAAAATGACTTAATTTTTTTTACATGTTCTTCAGATTAAATTGAATTAGTCAGTAAAGAAACACAAAAAGCAATACTATTGATCACATGTTTTTCCAGGCTGCTACTACCTGCAGCTGAACGATGTGATACACTTTCAGCACAACGTGAAGCACTGAAACCTTAATCCCTCTGGCCATAGAGGACTGCTGGCCATGTTCAGAATACGTGGAAACATACGACACAGTGTTTGATTTAGTCCCTCAGGGATAACGCATATCTTTGCCTCATCTTTCCATAGCACTTTGATCTAGAATTCCAGTTCTTCGTTTAGTGAATGTTAGTCTTGTCCTGATGTTCTTTCTGGGCAGCAAAGGGTCCCTCCCGGCACACTTTCCATGCAGATCTCATTTCTGCAGTCTCTTTTTAACACTAGAATTACCAGAGTCTACAAAAAAACTCGTAGATCCGGCCCACCTTAAAACCGTTCTCGGCACTCTTTTGTCTTCTAAATGTGCCGATTAAGACGAGCAGCTAGCAGCTGGCTATTCCATCCCCCACCGCCGCAGAACGTTCACTAAGTTTTCCCAGCTCATGCCTTGTTTGATTATCTGGGAGTGATTGAAGTGCTGGAGTTTTACAGTGGAAATAATAGATCGCTATTTGGAACACACGCAGTTCATGTGTGTTCCGTTTCTACAGTAATCTGTGTAAACACATTTTTAAAACAGAAACGTTTTTCATATTTTAGTAGTAAATGACAAAATGTAGGCATAAACTATGTAATGTATGAAGCCTGAAGTCCAAAGATCAAGTAAACACTTTCACAGAAGGTTCAAAGATGATTCAACAGCTTCCGTGGCGTAGCAGTAAGATTTGTTGACTTGTAATCAAGAGTCCCCGGTTCGATCTCCACTCACTCCTATATTTGCCATTTTCAGTAGTGAGCTGCTCTTTTTGTTAATATTATACAGTACACACATACATTTGGTTTGCATCTGTAACACACGGTGTGCATTTATAGGACTTGTAAAAGTTAACGTTTTTTTTACTTTTATTCTCTCTAAATCACGATCACGATACATACTACCGCCCCCCCACCCAGGGATCTGACGCGGTTATTTTTTATTTGAAACGGAATAACTGGAGATGTGAGTGGTGTTTTGAGGCAATGGAACTGGACATTCTCTCATCTGGAGGGTTAAAAGCTGACACACGAACGCTGGCGAATCTGCCTTCTTCGTATCTCACCGTCACTTGATTTTTTTTTATTCAGTTTTATTGAGTGTTCCTGCTCATGCTGACTTAGTGTGCACCTTATGGTGTATGATGTCAAAAAAAAACAAAACACAGACATAGGTATATATGATATTTGGAATTATTCGTTTTATGACCTGTATAGTACATTTTGGAAAACATTGTGGCACGGATGCAACATTATTCATATTCATTCGCATAACGTCTTGCGGTTTGTAATCAGTGACTGCGTGTTTTTTTCCCCGATCTTGCCAGTCCCCACATGTTGATGTATGCTGTTTCTTTTGTACTCCAGGACATGCAGAGGATAGAATAGTACAGAGCAGTAAGTTCAGCGCTATATGCAATCATCAGATTCAAACGTCAACTGTTCACACACACGCAAGGATGGTCTTTCCTACATTTACAACGTGTGTACCTGTTACAATGTACACGCTTCTCTCTATGCTGTGGTTCCTATTACACACCTGAAAAAAAGAGACAATATATGTGAAAACATCATCGCACTAATGCAATATTATTTGAAAACGAACAGTGTCGGATCGGGTGTGGGTTTATGTTGGCGCTATTACTGAAAGAAAAAAAAGATGAATATGTGCGTTGATCCCGCAGCACTGAATAAGCTCACGCGCTCTAACATTCACCCCCCTGTACTTGCGCTGTTTCTTAGAGTCTGTCTGTCATCTCCTTGTGTTTAACAAGCACTATGTTGTAGGTGGTGCCCTCCATGGTGTGATACCCCCTTATATTCACTTTGGAGACGTGGCTGTGGCAGTTGAAATGATTTGCTTGAAGATCACACAGTAAATGATCAGTGATGGACTCCACAACCTTATTGTTTTCCTTGGATACATAGCATAGCAAGCATAGTAAATCAGCGCAGCACAAAAAGCACAAAGTCAATTCATACGACCCAAAATTTTAAGAAGTAAAAATTGTGCCTTAAGTCTTGACTGCAGCTATCTAAGGCTTTTCTATTAATAGAGTCTCTAGGCCCAGCTACCTCTATGCTGATAGTACTTTACATTGTTATCCAGTTGTTTGGCAAAGCATACTTTCCTGCTCTCATTCTCAGCTTCTAATGAACAGACGTGAAATTTTGTATTCTCCATCCATCTCTTTTTAGATCCACTTAACACTAGAATTACCAGAGCCTACGAAAAAACTCGTAGATCCGTCCCACCTTAAATCGCTTCTTAAAACCGTTCTCACCTCTCCACCAGCGCCTTTTGTCATCTAAATGTGCTGTGTAGTAAAGGCGCTATATATGCGCCTGACCCGGCACAGAAGGACACAGAGGCACATATAAAACAAGGACTTTTATTTTTGTTCTTCACCCGTGGGCACATGTCTTCCCCGTGACCCACCAGCAATACACAGTCCCAAAAGCACTCTTTTCCACACCACAATCTTTTCTTTTTCTCCCACCACTCCTCCGCAAGCGTAGTCCTCCTCCTCCCGACCCTGGCTTCCTGAGTGGTGGTGGCTGGTCCTTTTTATACCCCACCCAGAAGCGTTCCAGGTGCTTGAACACCTGGTCCTAATTGCATTTCCGGGTGGGGCTGAAGATTCGACCAGCCGGGCTGCAGACTCCATGCAGCTCCCCCTAGCGGCCATCCGAGCCCCCAACCAGGCTGTGGAGGACTCCATCTCCCATGGAGCCATGCGCCAGTTTGGGGAATCATCATCCGCCAGGGAGGCTGCCACCAAGCGTCCCGGGGGAGGTATTGAAGTGTCCATGGCTGCTCCCCTGGAACAGATGCAGCAGGGGCGTCCCTGCCGAGCATGGGACCCGGCTGTCCTTCACAGCTGATATACACAAGCTGCAAGCAGCCGGCTGTTCTATCCTCCCACTGACTTAGAATGTGCACAAACTTCTCCCAGCTCATGCCTTGATTGATTATCTGGGAGTGAAGTGGAGTTTTAGAGTGGAAATAGTAGATTGTTATTTGGAACACACACATTTCATATGTGTTGCATTTCTACAGTAATCTGTGTAAACACATTTTTAAAACAGAAACGTTTTTCATATTCTAGTAGTAAATGACAAAATGTAGGCATAAACTATATAATGTATGAAGCCTGAAGTCCAAATATCAAAGAAACACTTTCACAAAAGGTACAAATATAACAGAACAAGTGCGATTTTATTCAAAAATATAACTGCAGAAAAAAAAAAGCCGCCTTAGCACGCGACATTGACACGTTTACTACAACTGTTTCTGTGGTGTTATGGTGTCAGCAGCTGACTGGTAATCAAAAGGTCATGAGTTCGATCCCGCATGACTCCGTTTTGAGAACTGCTCTTATTCTTACTATTTTAGAATAAAAACATACATTTCATTTCAGTCAGTAACAGCTGGTATAATTTATGATACTTGTAAAGGTTAGCTTTGTTTTTTTTTTTTAATTCACTTTTCATTCTCTCAGTCGCGTTCAGGATCCTCAACCCACCCACCCCCACCTGACACTCCTATTTTCACATAAAGACGCGCTATAGCTCTGCATGCACTTTTCGTGGCATTACACGTGTATTTTTTGAGCATGCCCGTGTCGCTCAAACACAGGAACATATGTTGGTGTACAAGTATAACAAAACAAGTGCACTTTTATTCAAGACTATAACCGAAGAAAAAAGAAAGCAAGTTACAGTAGGCGGTTGATACGACAGCTTGCGTGGTGCAATGTTAAGAACTGCTGATTTCCGATCCGTGCTATATAAAATCATCACATTCAAATATTAACAGTTCCCTCACACCCAAGGTCCGCCATTCCTACATTTACGACATGTGTACTTGTTGCAGTGCACACACCTCTCTGTGCTATGGTTCCTATTACACTGAATGAGCACCTGACACTGTACTTTCTTCCCTACATAAATAACATTCGAGCTATAGCGCTTCTCCAAATAAATAACATTTGAGCTATAGCGTGTCTTTATGTGAAAACAGCAGTGTCAGATGGGGGGAGTTTGGGGGATCGTGAACGCGACTGAGAGAATGAAACTGAATTTAAAAAGAAAAAGCTAACTTTTACAATTATCATACATTTACTCCAAGTAGAGACAGAGGATGATCAGGGGGCCAGAGTGGACAAGGTCATGGTGGGCAGTTTAGCCAAGACTTACACCTTACTATTTTTAGAAGATGCCCGGGGATTTTTTGTGTCCACAGACATTTTGGACCAATGTTTTTTGTCTCATCTGGAGTACAAAAGAAACAGCATACAGCAACATGTGGGGACTGGCAAGATCGGGGAAAAAAACACGCAGTCACTGATTACAAACCGCAAGACGTTATGCGAATGAATATGAATAATGTTGCATCCGTGCCACAATGTTTTCCGAAACGTACTATACAGGTCATAAAACGAATAATTCCAAATATCATATATACCTACGTCTGTTATTTTTTTTTTTGACATCATACACCATAAGGTGCACACTAAGTCAGCATGAGCAGGAACACTCAATAAAACTGAATAAAAAAAAATCAAGTGACGGTGAGATACGAAGAAGGCAGATTCGCCAGCGTTTGTGTGTCAGCTTTTAACCCTCCAGATGAGGGTTGGCTGGGATTGGCTCCAGCAGACCCCCGTGACCCTGTGTTCGGATTCAGTGGGTTGGAAAATGGATGGATGGATGGATGGATGATAAAACAGTATCCATAGAACATAAAAAGGGTGCATTCATTTTTGATTTCTGTACCACTGCTTTCTGAAGAGAGATTAGACTCAGGCAGTCATGCTGAGCTTGCTTCTCAGAACTATAAAACTGCAGTCTCTGATGGTCTGGGCTGTAACTCCAATACAGTGTCTGCTAGTAATTTTGAGGGCTGGATATTTGGATGGCACCATTTCTTTTACAGTACAGTTCCCCCATCACTGCACTGGGGTGTTGGGATTCACACACAGACCACAGGGGAAGGTTAGGCGCCAACACCTCTTTCATTAGCAAGCCAAGCTTTTCCTAGAAGGTCTCCTATCCAAGTACTGGCAAGGCCCACAAATGCTTAGCTTCAGGGGGATAGCCTGCTCATGTGCAGATGGTATGGCTGCTGGATGGCTGCTAAGTTAAGTTGATACACAGTTAGAAAACTGACAGATGGATAAAAAACATGGAGGTCAGAGCTTCTTCATTGGTTTCCAAGAGAATTAACTTTCTTTTCTTTTTTTTTTTAAAGCTTGGACAACTCAGAAAGTGTAAAAAAACAGAAAGTAGAGAAAGAGGAAGACAGAAGACATGAAGGTAAAGTATTTTTAAAGAAAGCCGCCTATTTCCTGGTGTCCCCTACTGCCCTGTAGTTTACAGATGTGTTGTGGTCCTGTGGTCTGGCGCTTCATTGGGAGCTTTGGTTGTCATCTGCTTTTTTTTTTTGCGTATTTAGTTGAAAGGCTCTCTATAGTGGAGTCAAAACAGATTTCACATTTTTATTTCACTTGTGGAGACCAGCCTCGACACAGACAGGCAGACACGAATGGTTCAAAACACCACCACACATTTATTTACAATATTTACAATAAATAATGTCCCGCACACAACCCAGCGCTCCTTCACCACACACCCTCAGTCCAGGCCTCTCAAAATCCTCTTCGCCGCCTTCACTCCTCTCCTCCAAGCTTCGTCCTCTTCCACCCGACTCCAGCTGACGACTGGAGGGCGGCGGCCCCTTTTCTGTTCACCCGGACTTGTTGCAGGTGCCCTCTGATGAGCTTCCTGCGGCACTTCCTGGTGTGGCGGAAGTGCTGACGTCCAGGGCTTCATAGTCTTCAGGGCACTCCCTGGCGGTGGTTACGGGCCCCTATAGGCTTGAGCTTCCATGCTCAATTCCCGTGGCCCCCACACAAACCAGGGCGGCTGCCCTCTTGTGCTCCAGGGGAGGCATAGTCCCTCTCCTGTTCCTTCTTGGCCTCCCGCCACACACTACATTTACATTACAAGCTGTAGTGCTTGCCCAAACTAGCTTGCATGTTACTATTGTGTGGTTTCTTCACCTCCCTGCTTCTCCAGAGAGAGGCCTGACATGTTGAGTGAAGATCACACACAGAGGTTAGTGGTGAGACCACGACATGACCATCTCATCCAACAGCTCATATGTGTAGAGACTGCCTGGTCAGCCGGGGGGGTCACCACCCATCAGTGCTGAAGTATAAGCTGCCTGACAGCCTTGTATATCCGTTTTAGGATTTCAGATTAAGTGTTTGAATTGGTGTGAAAAAATACCAACAGGGCTGCAAGTGGAACTTCCTTCTCTACCTCTGATGTTTTACAAATAGTGTGAAAAAACACCAGCAGTCAATAATGGACTATTTTCATTTCTTTTGTAGCGCTTTACACAGACAATGGGGAACCACTCAAACCTTCATCAATGTGCAGCATCCACCTGATGTGATGGCAGCCATTCTTGTGCCACTGCACTCACCATTAGCTGTTGGGTGGTGAAAGGGGGACAGAGTGAGGTGATTAGTGGGCCAGTAAGACCAGGCTATGGTGGGCAATTTAGGCAGGGCATTGTACAGGACTCTTTCTTAACCACAGAGTGAAGACCTTGGTTTTACATGTCATCAGAAGAATGCCACCAGTTTTAACAGCACAATGTCACTGCGCTGGGGCACTGGCACTCGCACACAGACTGCTGTGTAGCGCCCTTTGCTGCTCTCAGCAACTCCTCTTCCAGTAGAAAGCCAAGTGTTCCTGGTTGGTCTCCCATCCAAGTGCTGGCCAGGCCCAAGCATGCTGTCCTGAGGTATGGGTGAGGTGGTATGGCTGCTGGCACCTAAGCAGGTCACCCCTAAATAATGAAGCGTTGGGAGACCTGGCCTGGCATTGTGGATTTCCATCATGTCCTTTGCTTCTTCATCCAGTCCACGTTTTTTTGTTTTGTTTCCATAAACTTGCTGTGTGTTGAAGCTGGTTCTGCAAGTTTCCTGTGCTTTCTTATCTCTCTCCTCTCCCTTTTCCCACAGCAGAGGCCGACTGCCATGGAGAAGCAACTCAGCCTAGTGGGCTTTCCATGGCAGTTCTCCGGCCATCAGCAGCTGTGTGTGTGGGCATCCTGCCGGGCCTAGGGGCCTACTCTGGCAGCAGCGACTCGGACTCCAGCAGCGACAGTGAAGGTATTGATAGCGTTGCAGGAAAGCTGGTCTCTGCCGTCCTGCGCTCAAACCGTGATTTGGAGACCCTCTGAGGGGAACTCTTAGTTTTGTTCATTCCTTGCTGCATGAGACACAATTCATTGTGTGCGGAGACTTTTCTAACACTTCCCACTTCCCCCCTGTCTTCCATTCACACAGTTTGACCTTTGACCCTTCTACATGAATGGAAGATTTCCTGACACTTTTACAGAGCTAACTTGGCCGAAGGATGTTTAGGTCTGCCGAGGACATGCCAGAGCCGAAGATACTAAATTTCACATCTTTAATAATTTAGACAGTTCCAGTTGCTTGGTGATTTTGCTAAACTCCATTGTCCGTGGAGTAGGATGAGAGAAAAACATTTCTGAAAATGTCTGTAAAGTGAGATTTTGAAATAAACCTTTCACCTAATGCTTTGTGTTTTGCTATTCTTTCATTTTTATGCCCTTTTCCTAGTAAGCGTAACAACAAAGGAATTTACAGAAAACTGTGCAAGAGCGCAATCCGACAACGTGCTGCATGTCGTCAGCCCAGACGGCAAAAGGAGCAAAGTGGGTCTTGGGAGGTGCAGAGGTGAGACTTCTTACACTGGACAACACGCTTTTTCAAAGGTTTTGCTTCCTGAAACATTTTTGGTGATTATGAAACACAACTTCATGCACTTAGACAGAGTAAAGGAACAGGCAAGCGTTAAGTTACACATTTAAATGTGCATTATTGGTAATGGAGTAGAGTACAGTATGAATGTTGCCAAACTGTACCATTACAGCCTAAACAGAAGTCCATCTTGCGTCCATAGGTAACTTATCTTCACTCTGACTTGGCCTGTGAATGGAGTCTTCAAACAGGCCACATGCTTGTCTCAGTGTGGCTGCCGAGTTGTCGTCATCTTGGAAAAAATAACAAGAGTGGTGGTCGTCTCTTCGTGGCCAAGTGGTGAGCGAGAGAGATATAAAGGCAAGGTGACCAACTTTATACCGTTCTTATCACAAATCAGGAAGCAATGGGGTGTCATGGCACACAATAGCCTCCGGTTCAAAACCAATCATAAACGGCCATACTTTAGGCCAATAGAATTGGTTAACCTGCCCCTTCCTGGGCCAGTGAAAGCGCTCGGGTACAACCTGACCCTCAGTGGCTTTGTTTAGTTGTTGCCATAAATTTCACATCCTGAGTCAGTCCTAAAGACTTCAGCGAGGGGCAGAGAATTCCAAGTATGAATGCAGAAAATGAATCTTTGGTGACACGTTGCACTTCATGGCTTGTATGCTTGAAGCATGTTGTCAACCAGATGGACGTAGTTTGGTGCTCTGTAATTGCCAAGAAAATGAGAACATTCGAAATTCTGTGATGATTACGGGCCATTCAGCCCAATCAGCTTGTCCGTGCAATTCACAGATTGTCTAAAACAACGTTAAGTCGAGATCTGAAGATCCCTAAAGTCCTGCTGTGCATCACTCCACTTGATAGCAGTCTAGATGAAAACAGGCCATTCAGCTCAACAAAGCTCGCCCGTCCTGTCCATGTTATTCTTAACGTAGTCCATGTGTCTCCAGTTCCTTATGTGAAGAAACACTGTATAACGTTTGTGTGAAATCTGCCTTTAACAATTTTCCAACTGTGTCCCTGTGTGCTTGTTGCAGAATTTATTTTAGAGTGACAGCCCGATTGTGTTTATAATTTCAAAGCCCCCAATCGTGTCCCCTCTTGGTCTGTTCTTCTCAGCTCAACAACATCCCTGAAAGCCTTCCCTGCGATTCCCACCGGCCCACTAGCAGATCTTCACACCGCTTGTCATCAGTGGCGTGTCTGATTAGTGGACAGAATGTGTGATGTTACTCGTAGTGACATCTGCCTCAAATATCAAAATCCTTCATCATCGTTGCTTATCACTTTCATGAGATTTTTCATCAGTCCAGGTTTTACATGAAGAGGGGGCACACTTGTCTGCCAGCTCTTTTGAATTTACTGAGACCCTTCAGCACGGCTGTCCCATCAAACTCCTTGGTATATCTGAGCTGCACTCCCAGTAGCACTGACACTACGTTTAGATCTCCACAGATGTGTCAGTTGTAGTTGTTGGACTGCGTACTTATAATACGAGAGGAAATCACAAAAAATAGGCGATTACCACAAAACAGGACATGGCAGGTCAGCAGGCGAAAATCCATAAGGTATACCCAGAGGTGTTTAGGAAGCAAAAATCTTCATTGTCCAGTGTGATTAGCCACAGGTACCAAAATGAGTCGCTGACCAGCTGGTGGTCTCTCCTTGGTGCAGGTTACTTGAATGTTTAAAGTGAGGCTTTCATGCTGATGGCACCACAAAGAGCCACTCTGAAGACCCCATGGATGATTTGGTTTTTGTCCAGTATGGGCTCTTCAAGCAGCTCTCTCAGCTGGCACTAATTAGCATCGGCAGACCCTTCAGGACGAGTGGAGAACCAACAAAGCGTCGCAGATGGTAAAGAGTACCCGGCGATGTCTTGAACAGCATCAGTGCGAGGTGCTGAAAGGTCTGCTCTGTGTCTGCACGTTGGATAGATGCTGCATTCTGAACAGGATGAAGACTGGCAGATGATTCTGCTGTGCTGTTGAGAAATTTTCTGATAAAAATTAAAAGTAAAAAAAATGTTGGAGTCTTGATGATGGCACTGTGATTGTCAAATTACATAGGAGCTCCAAAAAGCATCGGAAATACTGATGCTCCCGAGCAGCTAGAGCTGGGGCTTGGGGGGTACTGCATGAGCAATTTAGCATTGTCTTCTCCTTCCTCTGGGTCCACGGCTTCAAGTCGCCATTAGACAGCACGTCCTCATCTGTCTTACGTTCACACTGAGGAGGAGAGGGCAGGTTGCTTGCTTTGTCAGATAATTCAGTGTACAAAAATGGCGAAAGGCTGGCATGATGAAGTGCCGTGGGCCGAGGGTACTTGTGGAAGCTCTCACTGGTGCCTGGACGTCTGTTAGTTTAGGGTTCTGCAGAGCTCTTTGCCATTTCTGGAACGGCCCACCTGGTTTACTCATACGCTGGTGCAGGCAGCACACGATGGATTAATGTCGGCCGTCTTTGAGCTGATCTTTGACTTTTATGATTATTTTTCAGGTGGCCAACTGTATCTGTTTAGCTTTTTCACCGTTGGATTTTTGCTACCTTTGACTCGAGTCGATTTTTTGACATCAAAAATTGTTATTTTTTTTAAATACTGCTTTCATCCGTGCCAGCGTCAAGTGTGCTGACTTTTTTTGCATTTAGCTGCACATCCTGAGGATCGGTCATGTAGATTCTTGGAAAGTTCATGGTCTGAATTATGGAAAGTTTAGGAGTTGAACTCCTACATTTATTTTTTAATAGTAATTTACTTTAGTAGCCGTTTTCAATTTATTTTTTGCATACCCCATCTTACTCTCCAGAGAGTTTTGGGGGCAGAGTGCAGGGTGAGCGCTTTGTACAGCACCCTGGAGTAATTGAATGCTCTGGGGCCCACCGGAGTGGCATTCCTTCTGTCACAGCCTTTGAGTTACCAGCCCAGATCTGTTATTTAAAATTTGGCTTTTGGAAAACCAGCATTAAGAATAACTTAACAAAAATGGTGTGCAGCGCACGTGAGGTCTTCTTTTAGGCTCCAGACATATCTTCTGTGAGTGACTCTGAGGCACAGCGAGATTCCTTGTTCGGCCCGTATTTATATTTATATATATGATAACATGCTGTGAATACACTGGACTTGAGCATTTATAGTTTTAAGAATCTTTCTCTGTACGTTTAGCATTCGTTTGCTCAGAGGTTGGTGCGCTTGATTCTTCCTGAGCAGCTCGTCTGTTCTCCACCCTAGCGGCCCGCTTCTTTTCTTCTTTCGTCAGCATCTTTTCGTGTTAAAACTGATTAAGTCAGTGTTTGTGTTGTAATTACTTAGTACATTTTCCTTAATTTTTCACTTAAGCTGCCACTTAGGTCTTCAATCTGCCTCAAGAATGATTTAAGATATGAAGAGTTAGGGGGAGTGACGGTGAAGGTGGTAGGGATGAGAACGGCGCCCGTACGCATGTGCCACACAGCCACCCTGCTGGCTGCTGCTGAGAGCTGATTCTACAATAAAATAAAAAGAGGAATAACCTTGGAGGTCAATCATCACCCCGAATTTGGATAGCAGACGTCACGTAGTGTATGAATAAAACTTTCTTCCACCTTTGAATGTCCCATGTTTGGTGCTCTCTTGCAAAGTCCAAACGAGCAGTTCTGTGGCGTTCAAGGAGATGAGGTCTTTGAAGACGTTTTTTGTTTTTGAAGCCCTTCAGTCTCAGATGTCGTCTGATGGTTATGGGGCTGCAGTCAGCACCAGTAACGGCCTTAATTTGGGTCGAGGATCGTCCAGTGTCTTAACGGACAGCCAATTGGATCCTCCGGCTCAGTGCTGGTGAAATTTTTTTGGGTCTTCCACTTGACTTTTTTGTTCCATAACCCTCAGGATCATTTAAGAAATTCCAAATGACTGTCTTACTGCGTCCCACCTCAGCAGCGATGGCGCGCTGTGAGAGACCCTGCTTATGCAGTTCAACAACCTGACCACGTTCAAAAAGGGAGAGTTTTTTTTGCCTTTGCCATCAGAACGTGTGACTACCTGACAGAAAATGACAATGAATCCACATCTTTGCACAGATTTAGCCTTTTAAAGGCATGTGGTCCTAAAATTTTGATCAGCTGTAAAACAGCCTGTTTCAGTTTAATCGTTGTTTTCATTAAATTGCACGCTCAACAAATGTTTTGTCTCACTCCCATTTCTTCTTGTTGCATGTTGAAGCTCTACTTGGAACCTTGTTAAGATCCAACCATGCAAAATATGATTTTTTGCCATTTTTCAAGTGGTCTTAAACTTTTGATCAGGACTGTATATGAACTCCGGTACCCTTCAGGCACATTGGAACAAGAACAAAAAGTTTGAAAGCGTATAAAAAATGAGTCGCATTGCAACACAATTAATACCTGCCACGATTGTGAAGAGATGACCCCAAACGTACCCTTCCAGGACTGCATTGCTCCATGTCCACTCTTCTGTTACCTTTCCTTCATCCTCCCAAAGGCCCACCTTGGCCAGGTTTGCATCCTGCCTGAAATCTGCCGGATTTGGGATTTTTTGACTTTCTCATCCCCCCTGAAATGAATTCCTGGCTGCCCCCGCACTCTCAAGGCTGTCTGTCTTTACAGCAGTCGTGCTTGGGGCTCACGTAGGAGCTTTTCATCTGTCCTGCATATTCCAGGGTGGCAGTGATGGTCAGTCCTGGTCACTGGTTCTGCTCCAGTGAATTTTAGTTTGAAACCAATTCCTGAGATGAAAATTAACATCAGTTCGCCTACAGGAAGAACAGATCTACAGAGGATGCCGTCTCAATAGTACTTAACACAGCCGGACTCATCTGCAGTGCCTAACACTTACAGTGCATCCGGAAAGTATTCACAGCGCATCACTTTTTCCACATTTTGTTATGTTACAGCCTTATTCTAAAATGGATTAAATTCATTTTTTTCCTCAGAATTCTACACACAACACCCCATAATGACAACGTGAAAAAAGTTTACTTGAGATTTTTGCAAATTTATTAAAAATAAAAAAACTGAGAAAGCACATGTACATAAGTATTCACAGCCTTTGCTCAATACTTTGTCGACGCACCTTTGGCAGCAATTATAGCCTCAAGTCTTTTTGAATACGATGCGACAAGCTTGGCACACCTATCCTTGGCCAGTTTCGCCCATTCCTCTTTGCAGCACCTCTCAAGCTCCATCAGGTTGGATGGGAAGTGTCGGTGCACAGCCATTTTAAGATCTCTCCAGAGATGTTCAATCGGATTCAAGTCTGGGCTCTGGCTGGGCCACTCAAGGACATTCACAGAGTTGTCCTGAAGCCACTCCTTTGATATCTTGGCTGTGTGCTTAGAGTCGTTGTCCTGCTGAAAGATGAACCGTTGCCCCAGTCTGAGGTGAAGAGCGCTCTGGAGCAGGTTTTCATCCAGGATGTCTCTGTACATTGCTGCAGTCATCTTTCTCTTTATCCTGACTAGTCTCCCAGTCCCTGCCGCTGAAAAACATCCCCACAGCATGATGCTGCCACCACCACGCTTCACTGTAGAGATGGTATTGGCCTGGTGATGAGCGGTGCCTGGTTTCCTCCAAACGTGACGCCTGGCATTCACACCAAACAGTTCAATCTTTGTCTCATCAGACCAGAGAATTTTCTTTCTCATGGTCTGAGAGTCCTTCAGGTGCCTTTTGACAAACTCCAGGCGGGCTGCCATGTGCCTTTTACTAAGGAGTGGCTTCCGTCTGGCCACTCTACCATACAGGCCTGATTGGTGGATTGCTGCAGAGGTGGTTGTCCTTCTGGAAGGTTCTCCTCTCTCCACAGGGGACCTCTGGAGCACTGACAGAGTGACCATCGGGTTCTTGGTCACCTCCCTGACTAAGGTCCTTCTCCCCCGATCGCTCAATTTAGATGGCCGGCCAGCTCTAGGAAGAGTCCTGGTGGTTTCAAACTTCTTCCACTTACGGATGATGGAGGCCACTGTGCTCATTGGGACCTTCAAAGCAGCAGAAATTTTTCTGTAACCTTCCCCAGATTTGCGCCTCGAGACAATCCTGTCTCGGAGGCCTACAGACAATTCCTTTGACTTCATGCTTGGTTTGTGCTCTGACATGAACTGTCAACTGGTGAGACCTTATATAGACAGGTGTGTGCCTTTCCAAATCATGTCCAATCAACTGAAGTTACCACAGGTGGACTCCAATTAAGCTGCAGAAACATCTCAAGGATGATCAGGGGAAACAGGATGTACCTGAGCTCAAGTCTGAGCTTCATGGCAAAGGCTGTGAATATTTATGTACATGTGATTTCTCAATTTTTTTATTTTTAATAAATTTGCAAAAACCTCAAGTAAACTTTTTCACGTTGTCATTATGGGGTGTTGTGTGTAGAATTCTGAGGAAAAAAATGAATTTAATCCATTTTGGAATAAGGCTGTAACATAACAAAATGTGGAAAAAGTGATGCGCTGTGAATACTTTCTGGATGCACTGTATGTTAGGATGCTATTCGTTGATTTTAGTTCAGCGTTTAACACCGTAATCCCAGATAAGCTTGTACAAAAGCTTCATAATCTGGGTCTGTCCGCATCATTGTGTCTCTGGATCAGGGACTTTCCCACCAACAGGCCTCAGGTGGTTAGAACTGGTGATCATACATCAGCCTCACTGGTTCTGAACAGCCACAGGGTGGGGTGCTCAGCCCAGCACTCTTCACGTTGTTTACCCACGATTGCTCTGCCATCCATGCCACAAATATGGTTGTGAAGTTTGCAGATGATACGGCCGTGGTGGGTCTCATATCAGAGAGGAAATACAACACTATGCACTATGGTGCTCAGCCAACAACCTCACCTTGAACACCAGCAAGACCAAAGAGATCACTGTGGACTATAGGAGGTCCAGAAGAACAGAATGTGCTCCTATATTCATACATGAGGAGGCTGTAATGTGTGTGGACAATATCAAGTTCTTGGGCATCCACATCACATCGGATCTGACCTGGTCTTTGAACACATCTCACCTGGTAAAGAAGGCTCAATAAACACTCTTCTTCCTCAGGAATTTGAGACGTGCTGGATTCTTCTCTTTGTTGCTCACAAACTTCTACAGATCCGCTATAGAAAGCATTCTCTGTCACAGTATGACAGTGTGGTACGGCAGCTGCACAGCACAGGACTGGAAGGACTTGGCATGGGTAGTGAGAACAGCACAGGGGATTATGGGAAGTTCTCTCCTAGACCTGGACTCTGTATATGCTGAAAGGGTGCAGAAGAAGGCCAAATGTATAGCTGCGGATCATCCGGGAAATGGACTCTTTGTACCACTGCCTTCAGGAAGGCCATACAGAAACATAAAAACACACACCAGCAGACTGAAAGACAGCTTTTTCCCCAGAGCTGTGAAGTCCATCTGCCCCTGCTGAGACACACACACACACACACATCTACATGTACCCCATACCTGCCCCCTGTAGACATGCGCACGCACTTTCCCTCGTATTCCTCCCCTGCAGACCACACACACAGATCACTGGCCTCTGCAGGCGTACCACCTCAGGAAAGGTCTGGACTTGATGTTTTACTGCTGCTGTCTTTTATACTTATTATGTTTATTTTATTATTTATAGTGTATTGTGTATTCTGCCTTGAAGCCGAGTCCTACCAACAAAAATTTTGTTATGTGTATGCATAATGACAATACAGAATTCCATCTCTATCTTAATATTTTGTTAAAAAGAGCTCCTTAATGATGAAATGGCAACTGGTTAAACTGAATGGCAGGTCAGCAGGTGGACACTTCCTCATCTGCACCATATTGGCATTTGCTGTTTAAGGAAAATAAATAAATAAATAAGAACGCTTCAGATTTGTAACTAGCAAGTGGAACAAAATGAAGACAAAATAAAAATGCAGAAGCTGGATTGGCTCAGCAGCAATAAGGGCAACGGAGCCACAAACAGAACTAAAAGGTGGGCTTCCTGTTGATTTCTGGAGTGAGCCACGACATTCCACCACCAGGACTGACATCACATTTAGAAAATGGAGAGAGCAAGACAGCGGGCACTGGGCCGGGACTGAGGTGGCACAGTGGTCTAGACGGGCACGTGATGATGCATTTGTCCTTCATTAGAACAAGCAGGATTTCACTTCACAAACGGTGGCACGGCAGGGCAGTCCGTCTGTGTGGTGATGGCTTGTTCTCTGTGCGTGTAACTACTGGAAGGTTTCGTTCGCCAAAATGAAATGCAATTCAATGTGTCAGCTACGTTAAAATGAAAACATATTAAATCGGGGGGAGCGATGTCGGTCCTGGAGGGCCGCAGTGGCCCGATTTCTTACTTAGAAGTCAGTTATTGCTGCTAAAGCACTTACCGTATATATTTGTGTTGTAGCCGACCTGGACACAGACAGGCGGACACCATAGGTACAAAACCACACACACGTGTATTATACATATTTTACAAGTGACACAGCACACAACCCAGCACTCCCCCAAAGTCCAGGCCTCACAATGGTGCCTCTCTCTCTCTCTCTATAGGTCAGCCTCCACTCCTCTCCTCCCGACTCCAGCCATCGAATGGAGGGAGGCGGCCTCTTGTATATCCACTTGGATGTGCTCCAGGTGCCTCCCAACGAGCTCCTGCTGGCACTCCCTGGTGTCGCTGGTCCTTGTCCCCCCAGCACTTCCAGGTGTGACAGAAGTGCTGAGGGCCAGGGCTCTTCAGGCATCGGGGTGCCCCCTGGTGGTGACCACGGGCCCCTATAGGGTTGAGCTTCTATGCTCCTCCCCCGTGGTCTGGAGGAGGCGTAATCCCTCCTCCGGTCCTTCCGGGTGTCCCAGCTGGGTACTGCCCCCAGCCGCTCACCACACTGCGTACAAGTCGGGTCTTGAAACCCAAAAAAATCGATTATAAAAATCAGACCCTGACTTGTACGCCCGTTCAAAAATACGACACTTAGATTTTTTTTTAAACAACTTCTTGCTTCCTCCAATCTCACACCAGTTTCTCAGTCCCATTGAAATTTTTTGCAGCAGCGCAGTTACCAATTTCTTTCACCACTTCAACGACTTTTAATTTAAAACCAGCTTCGTATTTTCTTCTGATTGAACGCTCCATCGTAGATAAGGGATGCTCTTACAATAAATGTGTATGAGGGTGCAAGATACAAAAAACACAAATCAGTGCAAACGCTGCTTCAGAATAGTTTGTGTAACACCGTGTTGTCTCTCTCAGGTGGGTGTTAGCATATCATAATCTATTAGACCAACAGCGTGAGTTTTCTGCATTCAACTTATATGACTGACAGTATAAATACTGGAAATTATACAATAAAATCAAGCCCCGACTTATCCGCTGGAGAACTTAAACGTGAGTATATACGGCACTGCGTTTTGTGCTTCATTTTAGTGGTCTCTGGTTTTAACTCCCCACCCTCAGTTGCTAATTTTAGTCATAAACAGCTGCATTCTCTGTTTTAATGGCTCCTTAATAACAATAAAATGTAAACGTGAACTGTCTGGTTTAGTACAACATTTGGAAGGAGACTACAGAGAACGGAGAATTACTCCTCTGCCCATTCAGATCAAAAATCATTCGGTTGGTATCCTTGGAAAGGAAAAAATCTGCGCTGTAAGAATGACCGGACATTAAATAAGAATAAAGAGAAGTAAGACCTGCCATTGTTAAAGACTGGTGTCTAATAAAGCACTCACTCGTTACTCACTGCTGGTTTATATACAAGTGGCGCTTTAATTTCATTTTGGCCCGGCTCTAGAGTGTTACATCATCCAAATTGTCGTTTGCGTTTCTCTACGGCTCACACTTTTTGTGTCAGTTTAAAATGCGATACAAAGGCACGTCACATTTTGCTTCATGTCCACAGATCGTGTGTCATAGCACAAAGCACCGCAGACGTATTGTGTTCGCTTATCGTGTATTGTATTGCGATTCAAGACCACGCATTAATCAGACCAAAACTGAACGGAATCAGACGAGCAATCAGCGTTAAAAGGTGGGGGCACGAGGTGTTCCACTTGCAAACATTTCTGTGTTCTGGGAGCAAGCATACATTCTGACGATGTTTTTAATTAAGACACGATAAATCGGTGACAAAATTAAACACACTGTGCGCATATGTGTTACACTGGCATTTAACTTTGACCCGAATTATCTTCTGTAATAAGAGAGGGGCAGTTACAGTGACATGCAAGGCGGGCTCGAGCCTGTCACATGACACAAGCACACGCACAGAGACCTGTCAGAGCCCATAGTTACGTAACCTACACAGCTGGAGGACACGCCCCTTTATTTAAGGAAGATTATTTGTGACAAAAATAAATGCTGTTCAGCACGTTTATTACACTGCAGTGCAATGCATACATACGCGGTGGAGCACGCAGTGGTGGGCGCTTCTATGATGCCCTACTGACCATTGATTGGACCTTCTCAGCCCCTTGGGGGGTTGAAGGCTCTACCAGAGGGGTCACGTGCCTTAGGTCTGTTCTTGGGAGGACGAAGGGTCCTGGTTAGGTCTGTTCTTGGGGGGACGAAGGGTCCTGGGTCCCTGCAAACTCTCCTGCCGCCCTGATTGACTGGAAGGCTACCCTCAAGACAGGCGTCGATGATCAGGGTTTCCTGCAATTCATATTAGTTCTCGCAGCGAGCCGAGTGATCCACTGCCAAGAGTAGCCCCTCTTGTCTGTCATCCAATGTGCAGACCCCCTCTGTTGGGATGAACCCATCCCAGGGCGGCCCTGCACCTCCAAAGGGCACTGTCCCCGGGGCTCCCGCTGGTCTCTAAAGGATCGCTTGTGCCACCACTCCGAGTTCGTGGAGCTGAACCCGACTCCCTTTCAGTGGGCCTGGAGACGTCGGAGGCCACAGCCCTGAGCTCCATTGGTGATGGTTGGGTCTTCTTCTGGCTTCATGTCGACACCGTGAATGTTTAGGAATGGACGCTTGTGTTCAGTTGAGAATTGTTCTGTTTGGTCCACACTGGCGAGGCTTGTTGGCAGTTTTCTTGCTAATCCATAACTTCCTTTTATGTTTCTTGTTGCTTTCCAAGAAGTGACATTTTTTTTAGCTACATAATCCAAAACATTCTATTAAAGAAACCCGATTTACTGGACTTAGCGTTTCTAATAACATGTTGATGAATAATGTGGTTCACCTTCATTTCAACTAAACTCATTTTTTGTCAACATTATAAACTAAACGTGTTTTGCTCATTCTTGCTTTATCAAATCATATTTTTTTAGAACTTATATCTGAAAGGGTTTTTATGGATTACTAGAAAGCTCTAAATGTGAAGGTTTTCTGCATTTTCCTAAGCTGCTTAGTCCTGTCTGAGGTCACAAGATTCAGGGCCTTTGTGAGAGGTGGCAGGACGGGGCACCAGGCCATCAGAGGGAGCACCACCGTCACTCACACACACACAGTTAGTCCCACCTTAATCAGATGTTGAGTGTACGTTTGAAAAGTGAATGCATCTTTTTTGCAAGTCACTTTGCTGCGTTGGCATTCTCCTCATTGCTGGCGTCACCCCAGTATTAAATATCTCACTTGAATGTGTTCGGCCCCCCGAAGCTGGGCCTACGGCAGTACGTGTTTTATCACATACAATCAGAAATCTCAGTTTGCCTTGATATTCAATCTTGGCCAAATCTGATATTTGCTGCCTCTTGTTGTTTTGACCAATACTCAAGCCTGAGCTGCTCTTCCATTATTGCTTTATTATTTGATGGTAGTCCTTTTGGTACCCTCAGTTTCTTGAACATTTTAGATTTTTCTCTGAAATAATGACGAGTCCAGATTAAGTTTCCTACAGCTTATTTTTGCCATGCAATTGTGCAAAACTCCTTTATGCATCTTCTCTGGTCTTGAAGAAAGGGGATAAAGGACCCCCATAAACGCTCCGGCTGTTTTCCTGTGTTTGTGGTTCTAAATCTCTTTGTAATTCTTTCTGCAGACATCAGATGGTAAAAAGTAAAAAACGGCATTGTTTTCAATATTTCTTTCTGTTACAGCATGTCACCATTAATTTATTCTTGTCCTCCTGCAAGAAACTCCTTCAAACTGGCATCTTTAAAAAAACAAAAAAAAAACAAAACCTGGATTGGCTTTTGGTTTCTTGGCAAACCGCGTTATGTTAGCAGCGTTGTCCTCCGAGCACATGCGGTCTGTGTGACGGCTCAAATGAACAGCAAGCTGCTCTGCCGTGTGTGAAAATGGCAGCAAACTCCAGGAACTGGCGTTGTGTGAACATGTGAAGCTGTCCTTTCTGCTTGGATTCTCAGTACTGTACTTGGAAGATGATTCATAATTATTACTTTAGTTAACCTTTACAATGCTGGGGCTTAGTGCCCCCAAGCAAAACTGATTTCTGAAAGGGTAGGATTTTTATTTTTTACTGTGGTACGCCAATCTCATCGCTCACCTCATGTTGTGGAGCAACATGGACTGTTTGGTGAACATGATGAAGCAGCGCGGCTTCAGAGCGAGTCTCAGATTGATCCGCTCAGTTCTTATCCTTAGATTTCTTTAACCAGCTTTCAGTTCTGTTGTACAGGAACTTCTAACATGACAAGTTTAATAAATATGCGAGGGTGACATCTTCAAGGGTGTTGCTTAGAGACAATGCTGAGGAGGGAATATCAGAAGGCAAGTATATGATATCTGACTTTGAAAGGTTAAGTTTAAGGTGATGATCATTCATCCATGATGAGATAGAAGAGAGACAGCTGGAGAGCTGGGCTGAAACCTGTGGGCTGCTGGAGAGAAAAGAGAGGAACATCTGTGTCATCAGCATGGAGGTGGTAGGAGAAACCATGAGAAGAAATGACACTGCCTAAAGAACGAATGTGGAGAGAAAAGTAAAGAGGACCCAACAGTAGTCCTTGAGGCACACCTGTAGAAAGTTTCTGTGGAGACGACAAAGAGTTAGACCAGGAGACCCACAAGGATTGGCTTGAGAGGTATAACTTGAACCAGACTAAAGCAGACCTGCTAATTCCAAGTTTCTCAAGGGAAGAGATAAGCAGGGAGTGGTTAATAGTGTTGGAAGTTGATGAAAGGTCAAGGAGGGTAAGGGTAAAGGAGAGAGAAGCAGCTCGGGCAGATCTAAGAGCATTATTTACAAAAACCAGTGCAATCTCAGTAGAGAGACCCTTGTGCAATCCAGATTGAAGCAGACCCAGTAGATTGTTGTCTGAGAGAAATGAAGAGAGTTCTTTGTGTATTGTGTGGTCCAGAATCTTGGACAGGAATGGCGGAAGGGAGGCAGGACAGTAATTTTCAATGGCAGACAGGTTGAGAGGGGGTTTCTTGAGAAAAGGACTTACATGAGACTTCTTGAAATCAGTGAGGCACTGAAAAGAGAAGAGATGTAGATAATCAAGGAAGGAGAGACAGACTGAAGAAGATGTGAAAGAATGGGGTCCAGGGTGTAGGTGGTGGGCCTGTGGTTACAGAGCAGATCAGAAATGTCGGAGTCATTTAGAGTAGAAAATGTATTTCAGTCTTCATTTTCACAGCTGTTCACATTCACAATGAGTGATCAGGGGCTTTTATCTAAGAAGTGTGACTCACTGCTGGATACCAACTGTAAGGCAATTATGTCCCCATTAGGCAATTGTTTTTCACCTCAGCGCCTGCACACACAAAACTGAATACTTATACAAAAAAGCATATTTCATTCTTACATTTTTTTTTCTATCAAAAGCAAAACAATATCACAATAAGAAAACAAATACCGAGTTTAAATGCATTGACAGATCAGTAAAATTAAGAAACTATCATGAGATTGAGTAACTGCACATATATATATACATACTGTATATACACTACTGGTCAACAGTTTTAGAACACCTAAGTTTTTCTTCAAATTTGATCAGTTGAGATGCAATGAACAACAATATTTCAGTGGTAATGACAAGAAAATGGCAATTAACAAATAAAACAAGACAGAGTATTATTACCCTTTGACGTATAGGATTTCATTTAGAGAAACTGCAAAAAAAATCAATGTGTCACTGAGTACAGTGGTGTCATACACAGTCTAAAGACATTTGTAAACTGGAAGAAACTCTGATAGAAAGAGAGCTGGCAAAACCAAAGTCACAATCAGAAGACAAGTTTCTGAGGGTCTCCAGCTTGCTTGATAGGCGACTCCCAGCACAACAGCTTCAAGCACAGCTTAACAGTGCAGGTCAAAAAAAGCAAGTCTCAGTTTCTACTGTGAAGAGGAGACTTTGTGCTGCAGGTCTGACAGGGCGAGTGCCAGGAAGAAAGCCATTCCTTAAAGGTCAAAAGGACATAAGGCCTTGAAAAACCGGCTGTGGACTACTGTGGATTGTGTAGGGCACCATACTCACTGACACTTAGATTTTTTTTTTGCAATTTCTCTAAATAAAAGGCCTACAACTTCTAATGGTAATAATGTTCTCTCTCATGTTATTTGTTAATTGCTGTTTTCTTCCCGTTACCACTGGAATATTGTCCAAGTTATACTTCAGAGGGTGTAGTAATACAGTCTGTTACAAATCTGATTTAAGACAGAGAGTGGGTTTTCAAGTAATCAACAAAAGTTGGGACACCTTTGCCAGTTGTTTGCTTCAAATTGCAAGTCTTAATTTATTTTCATTGCTGCAGAAAATCTGAATGCTGTAACCTACTAGATGTTTCCTGAAGAAGACCCATTTTGTAATATTCTGAAATTTCCTTTTTGTCCATTTTTGCTAAACTCAACTTTAATTTGAATTATCTGGCAGTTTACTACTTACCTTTTCGCCATTTTACGTCATTCATTGCATTTCAACCAATTAAATCTGAAGAAAAACTGAGGTGTTCTAAAACTTTTGACCAGTAGTGTATTTGTATATATATTGTATATATGTGTGTGCATTTATAAGCCTTTATACATACAGGAAAGTGAATCACACTATATAATTAATGATTACAGCTTAAAAAAAACAAGATGGCTTACGTACATTGACTGTACTGTATTCTAGCGATGTCTTTGTGTGCGGACAACTTATTGCTGAAGCATGTGTGACTAAGCATATTTCCTACAATTCAAAACTGAAACTATTTCATGTTACCTTGAGAAAGAACTATGGGCATGATTTCAATAAAGATAAACTGACCATTCCAGTGACATATTCTTAAGGAGGAAAGATCTTTTTGACCAAGTCTTTTCCTTTCTAGTGACGCTCATGCTGTGTAATGGATGATGCTAGTCGTCTTTAAGACTCACAGGGTGTTGAACGTGACTGTCATGCTAGTCTGGAAAGGACTGCTCCAGTTTGTTAGAAGAAGAAAAAAACTCTCATACTTGATTGGACCTGTGGATACTTTTGATTCAGGGCTGTCTCTCTACATATCTACTCCATTTTGCTCATAGTGTTTCTCAAGTTAATATTCATCTGAATGCCACTTTGGTTACAATAAATGCTTTACCACTGAGAGTGATGGAGTTCAGGCAACCATTCTTTTTTCTAGTTATCTGCAGTCACAGGAGTCAGTCCTTGCAAAAAGAAGTCGCAGTGGTGCAGTTTGTCTGATGGTGATATTGTTTTAAAAGCTGGTTTTATTGACAGATAATCCTGAGTATAACAAAAAAAAAACAAGTTAACAGTATAAAATAGCTGACATGTAACTTGACAAAAGGAACATTTTTGTGTGTCACCGTCACTAACGCGACAATCCTACATGACTACATATATATATATTATATATATTTAAATTGTGTTGAAACATTTAAACTAAGTTTAAAAAAAAATATCAAAATCTTACAGAACATTAGTACAAAGGAACATTCAATGTTTTACTCCCAGAGGATCAATCCAAAAGGCTTCTCTTAACTTAGTGTTTTGTTGTATTATTTTAAGTAGGCAGACACTGCTTCTTAAAAGAAGTTCATTAAGATTTCATTTTAAAAAGTCAGATGTAGTGAATAAAAAATACTTCCATGCAGTTTCTTCCTTGTAAACAGTGATTGGGTTTTGGCAACATGCAGGCCGGCTGGTTTGCTGGGGGCACTAAGCCGGCTCTGAGTTGATTGGTGCCAAGTTTCGCTGCTTGAAGTACTGTGTCACTTGCTGGGGCAATTCTGCCAGGACAGATTTTGCTAGCGTTTCTTTAGGTGCCTGTAAAGATTTGAAAAATAAACACTGTTTAAAATACAACAGATAGGAAAAAAATGCTTTTTCAATCCCAGGGATGCTGCTTTCCACTGTGAATGTGCCTTTAAATGTTGCTAATGAAACGGGCTAATCTAGGTACCTGGAGGAGTCTGCAAGCTGAGAGCACGGAAAAGACATAGACAAAGACAGTCCACTGCCCCGCTAGACTCTGACCAAGTCACTTAACCACGCTCTGCTCCAAATGGAAGAAAGCGAACAACTGTAATGTATCCCGATCTTGTAAGTCACCTTGAATAAAGGTATTTGCTAAATGTACGATAATAGTAATAATTCTCAGTGTCACCAAGGCTGTTAATGCTTATGGCTGCCATACGCTACACATTACTTGTTTTTATTTTAAACTTACAGTAAATTGTATTCATTATTATACCATATATTAAAAAAATTATCAATTTTGCTAGACCACAGTTGTGGCTAAATCAAAAATACAGTACTTGTGTTCAAAAGGCAAAAGAACTCCAGAAATTCCCCCCTGCTAATACTGAAATTAGTTACACAAAGCTGAATATACTTTTATTCTGCATTTTGAAGAAAGTCCAAAATACACCACAGCCTTAATTAAGCATCAAATTAAATAAGAAAGAAATAGGACAGAGAGAGTTAAGATTTCTAATCACAGTCACTATTTTCAGGCTTCCTAATTAGGTGATAAGGCTGAAACACTGGCACTAACCTACTTTCTGGTCCAGATTTTCAACATTAAATAAATCCTTTCCAGACATTTTTACAGCTGACAGAACATGATGACTAACTTAATGTTGTTTCAGATTGTGCAGTCAGGCCAATGAATAAAACAAGTTGCTTTAGTCTGTTTCATGCTCCTGAGGTGGGATCAATTGTTATATTCCGCAGAGAATTTCATGTTTACAGAATAAGGAAGCAGACTGCAATCAAAGACTTTCTGGAGGCATTTGTATTTCTTCCTGTCAAACAAAGAAGCTGCAGACAGTTTATTATTTTAAACATCTTGTGAATCTTACAGTCCTAAAATACTGTGCAATCATTGAGATCAACACATCTAAACACATCAGATCAGATGCACAAGGCTCCTCTTTCGTTTTGGATGAGTTTGATTGCCATTTCAGCATGTGAGTGAAAGCCTTAGACAGTAAAAAGTACTGTCTCTAGGTTCTTCACAATAAGTAACAATAAAGTGTAAATATTGTATTGCAACAAATCTTTAATATGGTAAAGTGCAAAATTAATATCTTTTATAAATGATGTGGGCAGCTGTTACCTTCTTACAGAATGTAGTTGATATGAGCATTGAAGCTTTACATCCACCACAGGAATCTGCACCTCCAGGTCTCTTTCTTTGGTTTTTCTTTTTTAAGATCAAGATGCTAGCCTTGAACATGGTACTGCATAAACTAATTAGGCAATCACATTATCTGAGTACTGTAAATAGTGCTGGCATCCCCGTATGCAGTCTGTTTTATTTATCCTTTTACTGAAAAAAAAACCCATGAATCTGTCGTTTGTGCTGTTGCATTATATGTAATGTAACATTGTGCAACTCTCTTAATGCAGTTCAAGTCATGGTGTGCCTGGAGCCTGTCCTGAGCGCACTTGGCAGTAAACAGCCCTGGACAGGGTGCCATGCCTTTGAGGGACCTGCTCACACACAAACCCACTCTGACACAGCGACAAATTGTAGCCAATAACTTTACTAATAATGCAGAGTTTAGAGCAGCAGAACAACGCTAACACCTTGAATACTGATGCCCTTATTGTACTTTATTAAACACTGCCCTAATTCAACTTGAGCTGATGCAGATAAGCTAGCACCACTAGTCCCTGCCTTACCCACTACTGTATCTTAGAGTTATAGCATCATAAACAAAAGGCAGGACGTCAGACTGCCATACACACACCAGCAGGCATCTGCCATAAAGCACCTGGGAATGAGCAGTGAAATTAACTACCAGAACGTACCTGGAGCCCACATGTGACATCATCAGTTTGTCAAGCTGTTAGAGGTGCAATCAGTAAAGACACAAATACTGTATAGGTGTTTGATGTCTATATAAGTATAATAATAATAATTCATTACATTTATACAGCGCTTTTGTCAGTACTCAAAGCGCTATCCACACAAGGAGGAACCATGAAGCAAACCCACAATCTTCCACAGTCTCCTTACTGCAAGGCAGCAGCACTACCACTGCGCCACCTGTGAGTATGTAAGTATAAAGTATCATTGCTTACAAAGAATATAAACATGAATACTGTTTATAAAACAAATCATTCACTTACCAGTGGCACACCTGCTAAAGACAACAATAATAAGAAGGCTGCCAGAGCCTCTAAGTACAAAGTTAACTGCAACATCAATGTGTCAGCATTAATACTGCAAAACCAAGGTTCATTGCAAATGCTCTTGTTCATTATTCTTAATAGAAAATCCCCCATTTTGTGTTTAAGAACATAGGACAGACAAAAAGAAATCCCTGGGAGCATGCTCATGTGATGGCATTGGCATCCATCCATTTTCCAACCCGCTGAATCCGAACACAGGGTCACGGGTGGCATTGGCATAACCCTTTAAAAAGGTCACTTATGTGCTGTTTGTGTATCCATATTTTGGATAAAACTAAAAGGCTTAACTTGTGATTCTCTGTATTTTCATTCTCGATTTTCTGACTTACTTTCCACTTTACGATTCAGATACAGTGGAACCTCGGTTCATGAACGTATAGGTACACGTACAAATTGGTTTACGACTAAAAAGTTCGCCAAACTTTTGCCTCGGTTGACGACCACACACTCAGTATACGAACAAGCCAATTTCCCTTTTGGTTTGTACATGTTCAGTCTCTCCCTGTGCATTTCCTGTGCAGAGAGAGAGAGCGAGAGAGAGAGAGCGAGCGAGCGAGCGCGCACGACACACACACACACATACACACAGGCAGCACGAGAGAGAGAGACAGACGCACACACACAGGCAGCGAGAGAGAGAGCTGGACTCATAAGGTAGGAAGGCAGTTAAAGAATGCACTGGGCTTGATTTTGTTTTCACTTCTGTTTACAGCGATCGGTTCGTAGCCTGCATTGTTGCAATGTTACTTTTCTTGGTGGTTTATTAAATTACGGATTTTTTCAAATGTTCATTTTTTTCCCTGTGCTTAAAACTCATTAAAAAAAAGTGTTTTTAGCCAGCGGTTGGTAGCACTATAGCGCGAACTATTGCAGTGTTAGTTTTCTCTGTTGTTCAAGGTTTTCTCAGTGTTATTCAATGTTTTTACATTTAGTTTACTATTACGCTGTGCATTCTATGGTTTAATTAACTATATTTGTGCTTAAAAACAAAAAAAATACATATATTTACATACAGTTCGTATGGTCTGGAACGGATTAATTGTATTTACATACAATCCTATGGGGGAAATTGCTTCAGTTCACGACCAAATCGGTTTACAACCAGAGTTTTGGAACGAATTATGGTCGTGAACCGAGGTTCCACTGTACTTGTCTCATGTTTCTGGCTTAGTGAAAGATCAGTTTTGAACGTGGCACATATCCTGTTGTATTCTCCTTTCATCTTCTGGTGTTGAAATAAAACTCGACAGAACACCTACCAACTTCTTCCAGTACTGGGTTACAGGGGTGGGAATGGGCACAGGGCAGGAATAGGCACGGGACAGAGCCTCAGAACAAGTCACACACACCAAACTTATACCTAAACCAGTGTTTCTGTGCCACTTTTGGGTTGCAGGTGACCTTGCTCATCAATACATTTTTTTCCAGGTGGCTTAAGCCTTATATCATACATCCCCCACTTTAAATAAACCTTCCTAAACAAGTGATGACAAAATGAGAGGATAATATAATACAGCAGAGGGATTAACCATGGACATGGGCAGAGGAACATCACCACACAAGAACAATCTTTATTTATTGCCAAGTTAGTTGAAAATAGGGAAATGCCAGCTGATTCAAGATTCATCCAAGCTGGAAGAAACATCTTTACATATGAATAAGCTGTCACCTTTCATAATGAATGTTGTGTGAAAGTGCTTTATATGCCGAGTTCTATGCAAGAAAAGATACAATTTACATTCTCTGCTTCTTTCATGTGTCAGCCTACGTGATGTACACTATGCTTGCTTGCCCACAGCGAAATCACAAAAAAGTATCATTTTTAAATTGGCATATTGTTATGTATGTACCGCTGCTGCCTGCCATATCCATATCCAATGTCCTGGGTGTAAAGCCCTTTCTGGGCATGTTCAGGTGTGCTTATTTTTGTGCTTTGGTTTTCCTCTCACATCCTAAAGATATGCTTTGGGTTAACAGTTTGAGTGACTGTGCCCATTCCCATGTGGTTCTTTACTGATTGTTATGGTTGAGACTGGGAACCCCATATTCTTGAACTAACTAAAAAGGTGAGGAGGGATGGATGAATATGTGGATATTGCTGTGTAATTAATAATTCTAACAGACAAGCTATACAAAGTCATTTTTAATACAAGATAAGTTCTCACTGGAGCATAAATGGGGTAAGTTCTGAGTTCTACTAGATAACCATAGCTACAGTATATATCCCTAATTTAACAAAGTACTGAAATAAGACTAAAGGCAGCCTTTGTAAATGATAACATATCCTACATGTGGACATATTCCAGTGCATCAAAACCTATTCAGTAGATAACCTCTAGTGGCTTACCGTAGTACAAATTCTGGGATGCTTGACATAATTCAATTTAAGCAGAAGATTCTTTTAATTGCGCTTACTAGTTTGTAAGGTGGAACTTTGGCCTGTTGTATGGAGGTTGGGTGGGGGAGGCAAAAATTCCTGGAATTGTTGGGGAAAAAAAATAAATCTTCATTATAAAACATTCAAGCAATTCCCTTTTAGTACCCTTTAAAATACTCTCCTTGAGATGTAATACACTTGTCCCAGTGCTTCTCCCATTCCTGGTAACACTTCCTGTACTCGTGTTTTGTTACCATGCCTGAAGCCCCCTGCGGTTTTCTTCCATGGTAGCACATTTTCTTCCCTATAGTCTCAATTTTAATTTCAGAAACAAAAAGAAGTCACCGTGAGCAAGATCTGGAGAATGTGTTCAGGTGTGTTGTCGTGATGCAATGTATCTGGACCTTTTTTTCCCTCTGAGGCACCAGCAGTTCAATGTAATGTCACAGTCTGTCCACAGGGTGCAAACATTTTATGAACATGTCAGACAATTTTGAAAAGCATGATCACCATCTTCTCTTAAAAATCTGCACAGTCAACTCATGATTGTAGAATAAATGCCAGAAATACGCACTCGATCAGGTTAGTACGTTGACACTCTACAGACTTCTTAAACAGACTGTAAGCATATGCTCCCATACTACTGACCAATTCTGGGAATTGTTATGTCCCCCCTCATAATTTAAGTGAGATCATAGTCATGCTGCAAGCAATACGAATGGTGATGGCAATTTTTTAAGTGGTAGTGATATAGATACATTGATTGGCTAATAATCAGCTACATTAATAATGTCCAATGATTACCACACTTAATCATGTTTATTGTTCTCCTCTTTATAATTGTTTTGTAAATGAATAATTGTGTGTTTTTTTTCTGGTAAGTTCTCACAGTATTATCACTGCAGCAATCTTTAAGTGCGAGTGGTTTTCTTATCATATGCTTTAAGCATTGATTCTTCAACAGTGGTTGTTGATAGTCAAATTTAATATATATATGTTGTCACACATGTGCGACTAGGAAGGACCTGAGTGGACCACATGGAGGTAATTACCCACCGGGTCAGGGGGGTGGTAGGGTGCACTAAACCTACCTCTGTTATCTCCACAGACCAAATACGGGAAAACCTGCCTGATTTAACATCACTTCATGTTCCGGCAACCAGACTGACGTCACTTCATGTTCCGGCGCCCAGACTGACGCCACTTCCGGTCCTAGTGCCCAGACTGAGATCACTTCCGGTTCATGGCTTTATAAAGCTACCATTTTCCAAAATCTCATCAGTTCAGTTTTGGAACTGGAACTCAAACCAAACAGTTCGTTCCTGTTTTTAATACTCTTTTGCAGCCAGGGACAATATATATGGGTGGCTACCCCAAACATTTTTTCGTGTGTTGAGACTACTTATTTTACAATGTATATATAGTATCTTATTATAATACCTGCTACATAATTATTTCAAAATGGATTCAGAAGGATATAAAAAAGTAAACAGATAAACACTCACATTTCTGAACTCCCGAAATGGAACAAACTGCACAATATCACGGGCAGCCTCTTCTCCTGTATAGGACCGAAGGATTCGGTTATCACCATCCAGGAACTCCATAGCAGCAAAATCTGCATTTCCTACTCCAACAATAATGACGGACATTGGAAGTTTAGAAGCCTGGACAATGGCATGGCGTGTCTCATCCATATCACTGATGACACCATCCGTGATGATAAGGAGTATAAAATATTGCTGTTTTTGAGAAAAACAAACATTAGAAATTTTTAAAATCATTATTGTCACTCTGTTCTTCACCCAGCCCATCCCGCAACAGATGTTCACACATTTTTAGATCTCATAACTCATTTGAAAGTCAGAGCAGGTTTGATGAGAATAAACCATTCAGCCCATCAAATATATCAGTCTTGTTCACCCAGTTTCTGTAAAATGTCATTGCGTTGAGAAATGAAGGTCACTAAATTCTTGCAATCAGCCTTTTCTGTGTGAAAGAAATTTTTTCAAACATTTGTGAGAAATCTACCCTTAACATGTTTACTTTTCTGTAACTTTGTTCTTGTTTAAGAATTAATCTTAAAATAAAATCCTGGTCCACCATAAATGAAGACTGAAATACTTATATTAGAGATCAATATGCATTTAAAAATATTCAAACACAGGTTAAACATGTTGGGTGATACATATAGTTTTGGGCCATATTCGCTGTTTTTTGAAATTGTGTATTACATTTTAGATGTTTTATATATATTTTTACTTTTTTGCTTGCAGTGCATCTGCAAAGTATGAATTGTGCACAATTACTTAAAAGAAGCAGGTGAAAGCTGCAGCCTTCAAACAAATACAACTCTTCAAAACACAGCCCTCCATGAAAATAAGATTCTCTATGATGATAACACAACATGATCAAAAAGTAGAGCCCACAATGCTGTTTTGCACTTACTCAGATATAAATAGTCATGATTGCTCAAACACTTTAAACACATTCTAAAAATAAAGTGTAACTGGTGCACCACAGATTGACTGTGTCAAGCTTTGAAAACAGCGGGTTACAAATTGACTTTGAGAGTTGTAGGCAAAGTGGTCAAAACATAACATACATAACTAAACTAAACTCAGTTTCTCTTTTTTGCCTTTACAGTTACAGCAAAAATGTTAATACAGGTGACCTTAATATTAGTTTTTTTTTTGTTACACCTTATTATGGTTAGGCATTGTGTGCCAAATCATGAGTCACTAAAGATGCAGAGTGCATGTGAAACTATGTACTGGCTGAGGCAACAAAAAGTAAAATTGTTAACATTGAAAAGGCTCTTCAAAATGGTAATTTTAAAGCTGTTTAGCCACAAAAGAAAAATAAGGTAGTTATTTTTCAATGGAAAAGAAATCTATCTTTTATTTGCTGTAATAAACACTTAACAGTTCTTGCATAACACAGAAGTAAATAAATGATCTCCGGTTTGAGTGTAAACTGAGATGGGATTGGGAAGAGAACAATTCTTATACGGTTTTGGACTGTTTAAAACTCTGTTCATGGCACAACTTTAGATTCAAGACCAGAGTTTGGGAAAGAAAAATCTTCATCAAAATTCATTGTGATGGGGTGTATTTAAAAAGCTAACCATTCAAAAATATGGAGAGGCATAGGTAGCATAGCTCTTGGAAGTGATGTGCAAAAGAGGAACTGAAAAATATGCCAAAGGATGTTTGGGGTAACACAATTCAAAAGTCTGTGTGATGTAAAGCAAACAACCAATCCTTTTCATTTTAAATGTCAGTTTGTGCCTTCAAAGATTTTTTGAAATACGGTATGTTCAAAGTATATTCAAATAATGAAATTTGATATGACAATCTTATCTTGAAATGTCTTTGGCTTTGAAACAATTTTTGGGGGTTTATTTCCCCCAATCTCTAGATGGCAGAGGCCCTCAATATTAGCACCTATTCAGGAACGTGCAGGGAAATGTAGTCCAGCAGCACAGCCCTGCTGGGGTCCGTGGGTGCCGCAAGAGGGCGCTGCAGGGAGATGTACTCCTCCTCCTTGTCCAGGAGAGTCAGAGCTGGGAGGAGGATGAGCAACACTCGACTGGAGGAGGACAGTGCAGTGGATAGAGGAGAGGTGTTTGGAGGAGACATAACTTATGATTGGTGCTTTTTTGTGAGGTACTTACAGTATATAATAAACACATCTTAGTGTGGTGGCTCTCTGGCTCTTCCAAGCTTTCACAGTGGTTTAAAGTGAGCAAAACAGGAAAGGATGCTTTCTGTTAAACGTGCAAATATAAACACACTGGTATGTAAAGCATGTTTAATTCATGTGAACTGCAAAGTTGGGATGATGAAATGAAGAATGAAATGGGACTTGTCCCTGTCTGGAAAGGGAAGGTTTGATCGCCTGGACTGCAGCAACTATAGGGGGATAACGCTGCTCTCAGTGCCGGGTAAAGTCCTTGCTAGGGTCATCCTCATCCATAACAGGATCTGTGATTACTTGCTCACCCACCAGTGACCGCAGCAGTCTGGTTTTATACTTAAGAAGCCAAAGAAGTACCATGGACCACAACATGGCACTGAGGGTTCTCATCGAGTGCAAACACAAATATCGGCAGAGTTTCTTTGCAGCCTTTCTCGATTTTTGTAAAGTGTTTGACACAGTTGATCAAATTACCCTGTGGGACATCCTCAGACTTTGCGGGACCCCCCCCCCGAAGTTGCTGGATATCATGGCTGGCCTGTACACTGGTACTGTGTGCTGTGCAGAGGGGTGTGTTTTTGCTCCTACTCTGTTCAATGCTTGCATGGACTGGGTGTTGGGCAAAGTGGTGGGGTCCATTGGCTGTGGTGCATCTGTTGGTGAAGAAAGATTCACTGATCTTTGCCAACAATGCTGTGGTCTTCAATGAGTCAATGAAGGTTCTGATCAGAGCATTCAAGAGGCTAAGTGAGGAGTATGAGTGTCTAGGCTTGTGAGTATCCCGAATAAAAACCAAGGTCCAGGCCTTTAATGACCTCCGGGGCACAGCCATCAGCAGTGTGTCCGTCTGTGGATAGAATATTGACTGTGTTGACAGGTTTACTTAACTTGCCAGTGACATTCTTGTCTCTGGTGAATCTTCCTATGAAGTCAGTAGATGGATTGGGAGAGCATGGGGGGTCATGAGGTCGCTGAAAAGGGGTATGTGGTGTTCTTGATATATTTACAAGAGGATGAAGGTCCAAGACTTTAGAGTCCTGGTGCTCCCTGTTTTGTTATATGGTTGCAAGACATGGATGCTATCCAGTGACCTGAGATGATGACTGGACTCCTTTGGTACTGTGTCTCACTGGTTTGACTTTGTGTCTAACGAGGGGTTGCTCACAGAGTCCCGAATGAGGCACGTTACTTGCATTGTGAGGAAGCGTCAGTTATGGCACTATGGCCATTGTGGCGCGATTCCCAGAGGGTGATTTAGCATGCAGGATCTTCATTGCTGAGGACCTGAGCAGCTGGACCAGGCCAAGGGGATACCCGTGTAACACCTGACTTCGGCAGATAGACAGTCTTTTCTGGAAGGTGGGAATGCCTTGTGTCTGCCTTGGGTTGCCATTTGGGATCCTGAGCTGTTTTGGCGTGTGGTGGGTCCGGCAATACGCTATACCAGAGCATGCTCCCTGACCTGACCCGACCTGACCACTACATCATTGTTCCGTAGAAATACTTTTTGATCTTGTCTGTTATAATAACTTATAATTTTTATAGAAATATAAATTAAGGTAATTAGTCTGTAATTTCACTGGCAGCACAATCTCATTCTATATTATTGTACGGTACCACCCAGGAAGCAATTATAAGAAAGCACAACAGTATATGTATATGTGAAAAGATTTTCAGATACAGTATACAGCCAACATGAAGCTGATTTAGAAGAGGACTACATCATGCAGCTGTGAAAAAAAATGAAAACCACACAAGGAAATGGGTTTCATAAAATATACTTAAATTGTAATCAACTGTGATTAATTACTTAATTACTTTAATTTATTTTTATAAATTACAAATTGCATGTTTTTTTAATTACAAAGTTCTGCTACATACTTTGTTTTCATCCTATTTTACAATATGAATTTGGCAGTAATCAATTAATTTTACCAAACATTCACAATATCTGTTTAAGGATCACATCATTCCAATGAAGTAGTCTTGCAATCCTTTCTGTATACAACCAAAATTTTCATTTTTATATATTTCTTTTCAAGCAGTTCTCTAGTTTTCTCTGTTTAAAGATATTTTAGGAAGACAGCTTAAATTGGCAAGTTCTGCACATAAATTATACTAGATAGAATTTGACTTAATGTTAAATATCACAGGATGAAACCCTCAAGGTAGACACCAGAATTGAATTCTGAAAATGACATCTCCGTTATGTAAATCCATTCTTATTCCAGCTGCAGTATTCAGATTAAAAATGAGCACGCTAAAATCAAGTTAGGCACTTTATCTTTATGACAAACTACTGCATGCTAACACTACCATGTTGATATATAAATTACCTTCACTAAAAAATAAAGTAGTTGACATGGCGTACTGTTCATGGAAATACAGTTTACAAATACCCATGGTATTTTGATCAGACAGTAGTGTAATTATATTATATCCTTTAACTTTAGTTTTGTTGTTCTCCTCTGGCAATTTTTACTTGTCTTCTTTAATTCTGGTGAATGCGTATAGCTGCTCATCTGGAGCACCAAATGTAAGAGCTTGATAGGTGACAAATACCTCTTTGGGGATTTAAATGTAGTTATTGCCATGCTTTTACTACTCAAATGATGCACAACAATACATATGAGCATTTAAGTGAAGAAATTCAGTTGCCAACTACAATAGGAGTAAGAAAGACCTTGATAGTTTAGTGTTTGCCTAACATTTTAACAATCTCAAAATGCTATTGTTCTCACCTTCCCTTAAAAACTGACATTCTCAAGTACATAAGGCATTTCAACAGAAACTAACATACATTTTTAACATATAGCTTGCTCATTTTCAAAACGATTTCAATTGTCCTCTGGCTAAGGCTGCTTTTTAGCCCCTATGAAGTGCTAATCCAATCCTTTCAAATGTTCCAAAAAACTGATCAAAAAAAGCATATAAACTCTGTACACTTCTATCCAAAATTAAGGGATTACTAAAGACATGCAGGTTAGGTGAATTTGTGATGCTAAACTGGTCCGTCATGTATGTGTGTGTCTGTGATAAGATGGCATCCTGTTCAGGGATTGTTCTTGCCATGCAACCGATGCTGGCTAGGATAAGCTCCAGCTTCCCTGTGACCCTGCTCTGGATAAGCGGGTTTAGAAAACTGAGGTATGGTTTTTTAAACTGAACACATATTAACAGTTATTAAACTACAAAGAAACCATTCACTATGATGACCAAAAAAGTAAAATTAAATCTTTCATGTCAAAAAACAAATTAAAAAACACTTTTAAGTTATTTATAAATATTTAAAGATGCCTTATTAAGAAAAAAAACATATACATTGGATTCAGAAAGTATTCTGACTCATTCACTTTCTGCACACTACAGTATATTGTGTTGTATGTTTAATTTTAAATGGATAAATTTGCCATTTCTGCCCATCAATCTACACTCAATAACCCTTAATGAAATCCACCCTTCCAGAGAGGTCCCCCACCTGTGCACCTGGAAGGCAACACACCATGCAAGGCTCTCTGTCCCTGGAGCAAACCTGTGTTTCAATTTTTCTAATGATCGAGTCCCCAACTATCACCACCTCTCTGTTTCTGGGAACTAATTTAGAGGTGGCCTGTTGGGGCTTATTTAAACAATAAGCCAAAATAAGTAAACATAATGGAAAAATGCTACATGATTAAACATGAAAGTATGCATATGCTTGAGGGTACTGTAATTGTCAAGCTTGCGATTGTTGGTTAGCCTCTGCTTGAAGATCAGCTTAGTAATGGTAACTACTGACTCCGGAGAAAAAGGTATCTCATAATAGGTATTATGAGTAATTAAGGGTGTGCCTAGTTTATGTATTTTGTTGTCTAAAGTGAAATAGTGTGGGTTGGGAGCCATTTTCATAAAGTATACCTTTATCTTTCTTCTTTTATAAGGAGCACTGAAATCCAGCTACAAGCTCATAGTAGACTCACCATGTCCATTTCTGTCACCAGAACTGTTGAGCATGCCAGGTATTTCTGCTGCACAATTCTCCCAAAACACCTGCAGCAGACTTCCTTTAGGAATGATGGGATGAGTTCAAATGCAGTGTAGTGGGATGCCTCCCACCCAGACTTTTTTTTGTTGTTGTGTGGGACTGTATTTCCTGCTCCATTTGTGGGAATTCAAGCCTAACACTGTGTTCTGAAATTACAGACACACAGATGGAACTCGACTTATACACACCTGATAGTGAATGCTGTGGTACAGGATCAGATATGTGCATCTATGTGAATTAGGGCTGAAAAGATTAACCAACACTATCGATAATGTTGACAATAAAAATATTACAGATATTAATGTTGTTGATTATTTAGTTAGTTAGTTGTACTACACAGAACTCTCATACATAATGTAGTGTTGTCCAGGGGCATTTGTAATGATAATCCTGTACCATGAGGGGGCTAATACTATGTGTGCTGTCCTGCGTATGCAAGCAGGCAACTGGTGTATGAAAGTGCAACAGAACATTATATGTAATGCTCTAAAACCCTCTCATACCAATTAAGAAACATTACAAACGAGTATGCAGTTCCTGGCATTATCATGAAGAAAGTACTGACTGGATTAAACAGTTTTTGTAATGAATGGAATGGATGTACATTTAAGAAAAATCTGAAATACCCTTTTGGCCAGTGGTTCCAGTGTTTGATCAGAAAACTGCTTTTGAGCTTAACTGATGCCAGTGCAAGGTCATGATTAGCCATTGTTCGCACATTTTCTTTTAGCAGCATAAATCTCTGCCCCTCTCATGCTTTATTTTTAACACTACTATTTGAGAGAATTTTTAAGTCACAAATTAGTTAGAATCATTTTTAATGATATTATGATTACAAACCCATGGATGATTTACGCACTATTACCTTTAGTACAGCACTTTCACTTTTGTGTTTGTTTTAAATGCCTGTTTTACTTTGTACTTTAAGAAGAATGCAACTACAAAGAAAATGACTCATATGCAAGGTATCCTTTTATGTGATGACTTTAAAATCGCCATTTTTAAGAGCATGTTTCATGTTGCTTATACAGCATTAATTTTTGTTATCTTAGGTAACACACACTTTCACAATAAAATATAGGTAAAGCCTGTGGGGTAATTTACAAGCCATAATTTCCTGCTAAGCCAATTAATCATTCTTATATCCACCTGAATAGTTAGTTATCCAAATATTAATTTGCTGCCGCTCTAATGTGAATTTACATTGGTTGTTTAATTTTGGACTCCATTCACTCTAAAAATATAAATATACAATGGAGGTAATATGATGGAATTAAGAATATGTGGCATGCAAATGTGGTATCATTTTTAAAAGTTGTAAGAATTCAGAGTCATTAACTCCAGAATGGCAGACACAAATAATATCAATATTTAATAATTAGCTAAGAGCATTATGTTAGCAAATTATTGCAAGCATTACTTCAGTCTTCTGAAGAAAGATCTTCAAGGCTTCTGTTTTAATTCTCTTCCACTGACCTGCTTAGGAGATAGCCTGGCCTACAACTTTAAACAAATAAAAACAAACTCTCCCTTTATTGTTTACCTATATGTTTTATGTAATGATCTCATCTGACACTGGCTACATATAAATTTCTTGTTAGCTTCACTGAAATTACAATTTTTTTACCAGTCCATCACTGAGATACATTTATATTCATTAACAGTTTCTTTAACATAACTTCTGCTATCATTCAGAACTGTAAGACTTACTGTAAAACACTGAAAGTATATGGCAAGAAAAGGTTAGAATCAGAATGTTTCAGGTGCAGTGCCCAGAATACCACAATTGGCTACAGAAAAGTAGCTGTATTTGTTTCAAAATGCATGCATAGTATATACAGTTACATCCACTTTATCATAAAAACTGACCCTCCCAGAAAGAGGAAAGGGCAAAACTGATATGTAATTGTCAGCAGTATTGTGCCAGTGATGGTATATCACACTTAGTTTTTCCTTTAAATGCTCTAATGTCTGATTATCCAACATGTACAGCTGTGTATGGAGTGCTGAAAAGCCACAAGTATATGGTAGCATTTGTAGCTGTATTTTTTCTCCATATCCTCAGGGTAATTTCCTTTGTAAGAGGTGTTAAGCATGAGAATATGACTGCTTAACTTCAAACTAAAATATACAATGTACAGTTAAACCTCATGACAGTTTTAGGTAACTGAATAAAGATGCACTGTAAAATGAAAATGGATTATGCAGTATGTTCTTTTCAAGTACTGTCAGCCTACACCATATTAAACACATTTGCTCAAGGCAATAAAAAAGATTTTACATCAATGAATTAAAAGATAATTTTTTGAAGCACATTAAAACAACATGTTACAGCAAGTACAATGACAGTATGCAATTATGAATAAATGCACTCTGCATTCATCTCCCTGCAACAGAAACACGGTAATGAGATGTTATTATCTCCCGCGTTCAGCTCTGCTTTTTTTCTGCTGTCTGAGTTTCTCTTGAAATCCCACACATGACGGCTTCAAAAGCATGCAGTGGCACTGGCCAGCCCAACCCTGCCACAATCGGTTTGATCATAAAGTGAATCATGCCCATTTATAGCGGGGACATCTCCTTAAACCTTTGAACAGTACTGCAAAGCAAGTTTCCTTGCGACAGTTTACCAATCGGCCATAGATGTAATGATTCACTGATGAATGTACTATAATTCTGGGCATGACAGATATAATTATGTATGACTTAAATGAACACAAAGGAATTATGTAATACAAATTTCTCCTGATGAATGACAAACAAGTTTGTCATCTGTGACAGTGGTGTTTTAATGACAGGACTAAAGTGTAGTTTAGGGGACAGTAACTTGACTATCTACTAAAGAAAGCATCTGAATGTTACCAGGTTACAAAATCTTTTAATTTCTCACTCATAGCAAAAACGCATATCTGTAAAATCAAAACATTGTTGGGCTCAATAAGCTCAGTCCCTTTCATTACAAAGCATAACACCAAAGACAGTATAGTTATTCTTTTGAAACAAATAAAGATACATTGCGTCAAGTGAAATGTGCAATGCTTCATTCTTGGTTGTGAAACAGTCTTGCCCAACACCATGTCACAGGTGCTGCTTTTATAATACCCAACACTGCCCACCATATGTTAATTAAGACAGTAATTACAATGGAGTAGTGTCAGAGTTGGACAGCAAGTGTACTGGCAGTAATATGACTAAAAGCAATACAAACTCCCCACTGACAAGAGTGTGCTATGCCATGGTGCAATATGAGCCCAGGAATCAAAAACTCCTCAAGAACAGGGCAGGGGGTTGGAATGCAATATTAAGACAGGTAGCAGCGTGAAGACTCATTTGCTTATACATGGCCTCCTGCAGCATTTATAATGTTTAGATGACCCAAACAGTTGATCCTGGCTTAAAAGCCCTTATCAGGCACCAGACCAGTAAGCTTGTAGATGGGAAGATAAGTGTTGGCAAGGGCTCACTTGGTAGTATAAACAGAGTCCAGAGGAACTAATGAGTATGAGGAATATTATAAGTGGGAAAGTGCACATTCTGCCGGGATTAGTATCTGTCTTGGCAGACTCAGTGAGGCTGTAATTTATTATGTTTCACTGTTATATACCACAATCTCTAGTTACCTGAAGTGCACCCTTTAAATCCATGGCAGGGGTGGGAAAAAAACAGATTCTTAGAAGCATTGCAATTTTCACTTGAACAATTCTTCATTGAGAAGAATGTGTATATATATATATATATATTCACGGCATTCGTAGTCTGTGTCACAATCTGATTGTATGGGTGGTTACCTACCAGGTAACGCTTGTGGTTGGCCAGCAATCTGCTAACATCCGCCACGATGCCCTCAGTTTGTGAGGAGCAGATCATAGAATGGTTGAAATAGTTTACTGTCAAATAAATGCAAAGAGTACGCGATACGTGTTTCACCCTCATTCTGGGCTCATCAGGCGTACACACTCCACTGCACTATATATATATATATATATATATATATATATATATATATATATATATACAGTATATATATATATATATGTATACAGTATATATATATATATGTGTATGTATATATTTTAAACTGGAACTAGATTACTGTATGTGGATGTAATAATGTTATGTTATTTAAAGATTGTGTCTGTTTTGATAAAATTGTGTTCACAGCAGTTATTTGTGAATGTGTGAAACAATATGTTTCCAGGCAGCCAAAATTTGTTTTCAATATGTGCACAAAGATTTAGATTTTTTCTTTCTTCTTTGCTGAATATATTCATATTTTACCACTTATTACATTAATATTTTGAACCTTTTACTTTAAAAACACATTATATATAGATAAATACAGTATGTGTGTGTGTGTGTGTATATATATATTGTGGCAAGCGGCTGGGGGTGGTACCCAGCAGGGATGCCCGGAAGGACCAGAGGAGGGCTTACGCCTCCTCCAGACCACAAGGGGGTGACTGCCCTGGTGGCTTTGGGGACCACGGGAACAGAGCTTAGAAGCTCAACCCTATAGGGGCCCGTGGTCACCGCCAGGGGGTGCCCCAATGCCTGAGGAGCCCTGGCCCTCAGCACTTCCACCACACCCAGAACTGCTGGGGGGAAGAAGACTAGGGACACCCGGAGTGCTTCTGGGTGCGCAGCTGATACTTCTGCCACACTGGGGAGTGCCAACGGAAGCTAATTGGGAGGCACCTGGAGCACGTCTGGGTGTGTATAAAAGGGGCCGCCTCCCTCCATTCCAGGGCTTGAGTCGGGAGGAAGAGAGATGGAGCTTAGGAGGAGAGGAAAGGAGGCAGCCTGAAGAGAGAGGCAAGGCATTGTAGAGGCCTGGACTTTGGGGGAGTTTTGGGGTTGTGTGTGACCTTGGAAATAGTGATTATGAATAAACGTGAGCTAGGTTTTGTACCTACGGTGTCCGCCTGTCTGTGTCCGGGCCAGTCACTATATATAAACATCGAATGAAAATTATTGTATTAAGTTTGCATTGTTTATGTTTTAGTCTTGTATTTTTTAAATATACTATATAGGTAAATGAATAAGCCACGTATAGCTCCCAAATTGAAATGCACTACAGAAATATAAATTGAACTGATCTAAACATCAGGAAAGAAAAATGCAATAAAAACACTTAAAAACAGCAAGGATGCATATATCATACGGCTCTATCATAATGATTTTCTGACTTTGACATCATTATTTTAAACATTTCTTCATTCCAAGTATCCTGTGAAGTAAGGCGACTCAAGTACTAGAGTTTGAATCAAAAGACTACCTGTTCATTCTGTAAGATGGACTCACTGTGTAGCTCAAAAACATCTTTGTGCTAAAGTTGTACAGTAACAATTGTACGGTGTCTAGGTCTTACAAGCTGCCTTAAATAAAGAGGTCTGTCAAATAAGCAATAATAATATTAATGGATAGAGTCTAGGGTCAGGCGATATGGCTCAAAGACCATCTGATGTCAGTAAATATTATTTTTAATACTAAAATTTTTATTACACAACAACAGGCTTGCTACACTTTATGGAAGGGAAAGCACCAAAAATGTGAATTTAAATATTGTTTAACATTATGTATTTAGTATCAAAGTTGAAAAACTACATGTCTGGCTAGTTTTATGTTTAATGAAGATATTTTTATAAGTTCATAAATTAAATGAACACATTTTTGTAAGCCACACTTGTTAAAAATGTTTTACAGATGAAATATTTTTGTGAAATATTGTTGCTTAATAGTCAAGTGATTAAAATATTATAATCAGCTGTGTGTAAGCTATAGATAGATACATAGAGTAGTATTTAAGATACATAGGTAAATATATAAAATCTCTCTATATAGAAGATCTATCTGTATACCTACAATATATGTGTAAGAATATACAGTATATTACACTTATGAATCCCTAAAGGGAAATTCACTTGCTTCAGCAGGAACATACAACATTCAAAAGTTGTCTTACTTAAGTGTCAGCCACCCAACTATACACCCAATAGTATAAATATGGTGCTGCTATGTTGAATATCACTTATTCCCCCAAGTAATTAATTAAATTAAATTGATTAATTCCGGTGAATTTAATTCTTCCATCACTGGAAATGTTGCTAATAAACAGTGATTCTTGAAGTTAAAATCTGTATTTGGCTATATAAATCTTAATCACAGAAGTTAATTCTACAAAATAAATCTATTGTCATTAATTAATGATTCTGTCTGTTATGAACTCTTAATCACAAAAGACAGTCTTAATAAACGTTAAATGTAAGCTAATGTGCTTGTCACACAGGATTCTCTATTTAAGACCTGTTACTGAGTACCCTTTTGCCTTTATATATACATGTGTATATATATATATATATACATACACACATGTCTTTATATATGTATACTGTATATATATATATACATACACACATGTCTTTATATATGTATATATATATATACATACACACATGTCTTTATATATGTATATAATATATGGAGTGCTACATTTCTGCAGAATGTAAAGATGAAGATTAGTATGATGAATGTTTCATCTGCACCATATCAGGTTTTCCTTACTTGGACTGAACAAGAAAATACATTAAATTTTAACTACCGTTATCTTCTGTTAGTGTAAGCTTTCTTTCTAGTAAAGCAGTAAAGTGAAGCATAGTGAATGTTGGCCTTCCTTTAAATCGTTAAGCTTTGAAAAACTGACTAGATATGACTCTGCTTGCTTGGTAGACTTGCAGGAAATCATGTATGAACATTACTGTGTCTTTCACCTCCATTGATGCTATTAGCAAGATTATTTGCATTGTATGTGTAACAGATGCTTCGTCATGTGGGTATCAGGAATGATTTCCATTAATGGCATCTTTCAATTGAATGACCATACTAAGCTATGAATAAAGTCTTTTGAATTTTTCATTTATCCTTACAACATCCTGATATGGTTCATATTCTTGGGCTGACTATTGAACAAAACATTATACTAGCCCCTCCTGACACAATTGTCAGTAATGGATAGCATCTTTTGCAATTTATGGTAACTCTGTCTAGGTCACATTGTGGTTATTAAATTGCTTAGCTTAGTACCCCCATCCCCATATCTTTTTCACTTTGTCAGCTGATAGATTTCAGGTTTGTATTCTGGGTTATAATTATATGGCAACAACCTTGATGATCATTTGGCCATGTACATTCCTACTCTGTACAGGCCCTTGATAGTAGCATGGTGTTATGACTGCAATAACCCTAAGCCTAACCCTAATGTAAAATGGCATCCCAAAGGACAGGTCATCTATCACTCTGTGTCTCTAGCACATCACAAAACATTATTCAACATTAGTGATTATTTGTATTCAGTTGGTGACTGTATAACTGGTGTGAGTGCCACTGTCCTCTCAAGATCATTTTTGAGTATTGTGTGAGCATGGCTCCCACACAATGGACAAATGCATCAGTACTTACAATGGTTGGGAGCTCAAGATCAAGCAAGGTCAAGACAGGACTGTGTACTACATTTTTAGAAATTATTGTGCCTATGCCCAAAGTTTTATGGGGGAAAACTGTCAGAGTTGTATGTGCATGGATATTAATTATATTAGAAATTGTATTAGAAAGGGATTAATTAAATATTCAGTTGCTAATAATTTTATAACTATGGATCACAGTGTGGAACAATTGAAAATGTACATAATAGAATTGTTCAAATATTACCAAAGGGTGATGGTTTTGATAATAGTTGCACTAGATGCAACAAGACGCTAGATGGATCTGGGGAACAACTGCATCTGGTGGCCTCAACAATGTAATGAGCTCACCGGCTTTCTTTTTAAGGAGTCCCTTATCAGAAATATGAGAACGTTATTAACCTTAAGTGAGATATTGATAGGTTTCCTCCCACGGTCCAAAGACATGCAGGTTAGGTGGATTGGTGATTCTAAATTGGCCCTAGTGTGTGCTTGGTGTGTGGGTGTGTTTGTGTGTGTCCTGCGGTGGGTTGGCACCCTGCCCGGGATTGGTTCCCTGCCTTGTGCCCTGTGTTGGCTGGGATTGGCTCCAGCAGACCCCCGTGACCCTGTGTTCGGATTCAGCGGGTTGGAAAATGGATGGATGGATGAAGATATTGATAGCTGAGTTTTCTGCTGCTTCCTTTTTAAGAAAGTTCGTAGTTCCTTATTAATATTTTACTTATGGGAAAACACAGATTTTTAATAGTAATGGGCATGAAGCTTTTGATGTTTCTTATTGATTGTGCCGGAAAAAGATTATAAATTTCAGGGCTTGAAAAACAGTGACTTCTGGTGGTTTACAGAAATCAGCCATCAGCTTGAGATAGGAAGCACATAAGTCCTAGGTGATTGCATAATTTCAATCAGACAGGTGCACTAAAAGCCCAAGGACGTTCTGTGTGTTCATTTTGATCTTATGATAATCATGTTGTCATTCACAATAAATGAACATGTTTGTATTTGTGACAATTTTCTATAATAAAACAAACGTCTTGTTGTAAAGAAACAATTTGTTGCCATAATAGCAATCATTATGATTCCATTATAAACCACCACTGTTTCATAATTATGTGACGCCATTCATATAAAACTTTATACTTTATTGTTGGATAACAGATCAAAATGTTCCTGTACTCTTGACTGCTTTTTTTGCACTTGTGAGCTCCATGGTTAATTCATTACTGTCTTTGTATAAAATACAACCAATAGTTTCACAACCCTTTTAACTGTATGTGGGAGGGTGCAAAACTTTGAAGCAGTCAGGCTTTTGCCAGTGTTTCAGTGGCACTTGACGTTTTTGACGTTATCAGTCACACGATAATGGGACTTTGATACAAGCTTTGGTAAAATGTTCTGACACAGTGTACTTCATTAACATGATATGAGCTTCAAAGCCTTGGTGTCAAATGTCCCATCCAGTTTGCCCTTAGAAAGGAAACTCCTTAAAGTGTTATCACAGTGATTAGTTTCATGATCTTTGCAGGCAAATGAGGATGAGCAGGACTGATGATCCTGACGTTTATCTTAGCCAATAAAAGAATGTATTTGCTAAAGGTTCTATGATTGATTCTTTCTTCTTTTAACCATGCCAGCTGCTTTTTGGGGGATTTTTACTATATAATTAGCAGTGTGGTTGGTTTTAAATGAGATGGTTTATTATTGCAGTATTGGGTTATAACTTCATCTTAATTTCTTTGTACTTCCTCACCCCAAGTCAAATTAAAAATTGCAAAGTTTATGCATGGGCTCTGCTAGAGAAGAGCAGTTTGGGATCTTTGCATACCACAAGTTAAGTAAATGGTGAATGTAGTGCCAACACTCGGAAGAATCTGATGGCAGACTCCATGGTCAGATGATTTTTGGAATCATAAATTTTATTTGTCTGATTTTATGTTTTACCATGTTTAGCAAATAGGTAATGAACATATTTCTCCCTTGTTTCCCTTATGATTATCATATCATTCGGGTAACACTGAGTACCTGGTTGGCCTTTCAACAGGGTGGCAATTTGTCCCTGAAAACAATTTAGTCTAGTTGCTAGACCCATAGAGGCTTTTTGTGAACCAAACAAACTTTCATGGGTAACGAATGCTGTCAAGGTGTTACTGATATTAAGGAATATCGGATAATAAGCACTTTAAGTTCAATGAGGAAAAACAGCAATCTCCAGAAGTTTTGAAAATATTTCTGCCATAAGAAAAAGTAGATAACTGTCCAAAATAATCACTTTATTTAGCTCTGTTAAGTTCACACACGATTGGGCATCACCTCATGTCTTTACTGTCACTACAATGGGAAAAACAACTGACTCCACATGCTCAGTGATTTCTTGCTATAGGATAATTTTTCTAACTTCTCAAAAACTGCACTTATCACAGCAAATGGCAAAGCTTTTGTTAATTTGAGAATTTTTTATTTTATTCATGAAACTTTTAACATATTCCAGAAGCTAGCTGTGTGAGAGTCCGTATTGGGTGCAGCGGCCATCACATCCTTGATCCCTGGACCGTCAACAGTCATGACCGACATTAGCCAGGCAGTGAGGACACATAACATCGCAAGACAAGGTGGAAATAGTGTTTAGTGCTCTCTATTCACAAATGAAGTATTCAGACAATAATAATAATAATAATAATAATAATAATATAAATAAAGGGTGGTACAATTTTCTTTTAAATAAATCCAATAAAACTGGTGCTTATGTGGAGGATAAAAACCAAATGTAATACCATCTAGACTTTAGCTGATAATTTCCAGCCAGCCAAGCGCGTCTCTCTCTCTCTCTCACCCCATCGGGTCGGGTCAACTGGCAGAGATGGTTATATCTGTGGACCCCTTTTTTTGGCTCACGTCCCACCTGCCTCCATCTTCTTTTACACTCCCTTGGCAACTACCAGATCTCTATGAGGTTTCACTAACATTCGTGCTCCTAATGATTGCTCAGCAGGGATACCCCTTGCATCGCCATTTCCAACATTCCCTCACCTGGTCTCCAATCATCCTGCTTCCTCACTACTGTGTTGGTTCACTCTTCCAATTTTGCCCTTTGTTTATTTTCAATCCATTCCTCCCTCACTATTATGCTTATGCTCCATTTAAGCTTATGCAGGTGAAGGTGTCTAATTACATACCCTGGAGCACAAATAAGTAAATTGGCTGAATAGCACATGACTGCATGTGAATGTGGCCTCACCAACTCCATCGTCAACACCCTGGGACTGCTCCGCTACACTGCCACCCACCTATGTCACTCCCGTATCGAGCATAAACACACTATTTTTAAACAGACCTCTTTCATCTTAAGCTGTACAGACTCCATTGAAACAAATGGCAATTACTCCTTTTTGGAGTAAGTACTTAGTACAGTAATGTTGGCCTAATACTGTGGCTACAAGCTTGGTAATATAATATCCAGTGTTGACAAAATTGTTACTGAGTGACACTGTTATTTGCATGTAGCCCTTGATATTAAACAGATGATCTCCATAACTCACTATTCAAAGTTTCAGAATGCATAGCTTTGGAAGCAGTTGAATGCACAATGACTAGGGAATAACAGAAACATATGATTTTGTATCTAAGATGAGCTCCACTTGGTCTAACATGCATCATGCACGTGTTGCATATTTAACTAAGTATAATACTTTCCTGTGTCTGTTACACTGTACTGTCTTGGCAGGATTCTCTTTGTATAAAGCCCAGTGGTCTGGAGAACCACAGTATATTGTTGATAAGCTACTCTGTATAGAAGATCAGGAAAAACTGAAAGCTTGCACAACTTGTGGACTGTAAGAGTAATTCTGGTGTGAAAGATATCAAATAAGAATTTTATTGATCCTTAAGTTTCTATATCCAATTTCAACATGGTTTCTTGTCCAGTTATTATACCATCAGTTAATAATGTCAGCATTAGAAACACAGTTAGGTCCATAAATATTTGGACAGAGACAACTTTTTTCTAATTTTGGTTCTGTACATTACCACAATGAATTTTAAATGAAACAACTCAGATGCAGTTGAAGTGCAGACTTTCAGCTTTAATTCAGTGGGGTGAACAAAATGATTGCAAAAAATGTGAGGCAACTAAAGCATTTTTTTAACACAATCCCTTCATTTCAGGGGCTCAAAAGTAATTGGACAAATTAAATAACTGGAAATAAAATGTTCATTTCTAATACTTGGTTGAAAACCCTTTGCTGGCAATGACAGCCTGAAGTCTTGAACTCATGGACATCACCAGATGCTGGGTTTCCTCCTTTTTAATGCTCTGCCAGGCCTTTACTGCAGCAGCTTTCAGTTGCTGTTTGTTTGTGGGCCTTTCTGTCTGAAGTTTAGTCTTCAACAAGTGAAATGTATGCTCAATTGGGTTAAGATCAGGTGACTGACTTGGCCATTCAAGAATTTTCCACTTCTTTGCTTTAATAAACCCCTGGGTTGCTTTGGCTGTATGTTTTGGGTCATTGTCCATCTGTATCATGAAACATCGCTCAATCAATTTGACTGCATTTAGCTGGATTTGAGCAGACAGTATGTCTCTGAAAACCTCAGAATTCATTTGGCTGCTTCTGTCCTGTGTCACATCATCAATAAACACTAGTGTCCCAGTGCCACTGGCAGCCATGCACGCCCAAGCCATCACACTGCCTCCACCGTGTTTTACAGATGATGTGGTATGCTTTGGATAATGAGCTGTTCCACGCCTTCTCCATACTTTTTTCTTGCCATCATTCTGGTAGAGGTTGATCTTGATTTCATCTGTCCAAAGAATGTTTTTCCAGAACTGTGCTGGCTTTTTTAGATGTTCTTTAGCAAAGGTCCAATCTAGCCTTTCTATTCTTGAGGCTTATGAGTGGCTTGCACCTTGCAGTGCACCCTCTGTATTTACTTTCATGCAGTCTTCTCTTTATGGTAGACTTGGATATCGATACGCCTACCCCCTGGAGTGTGTTGTTCACTTGGTTGGCTGTTGTGAAGGGGTTTCTCTTCACCATGGAATTGATTCTGCGATCATCCACCACTGTTGTCTTCCGTGGACGTCCAGGTCTTTTTGCGTTGCTGAGTTCACCAGAGCTTGCTTTCTTTCTCAGGATGTACCCAAACTGTAGATTTTGCCACTCGTAATATTGTAGCAATTTCTCGATGGGTTTTTTCTGTTTTTGCAGCTTAAGGATGGCTTCTTTCACCTGCATGGAGAGCTCCTTTGACCGCATGTTGTCTGTTCACAGCAAAATCTTCCACATGCAAGCACCACACCTCAAATCAACGCCAGGCCTTTTATCTGCTTAATTGATAATGACATAACGACAGACTTGACCACACCTGCCCATGAAATAGCCTTTGAGTCAATTGTTCAATTACTTTTGAGCCCCTGAAATGAAGGGATTGTGTTAAAAAAATGCTTTAGTTGCCTCACATTTTTATGCAATTGTTTTATTCACCCCACTGAATTAAAGCTGAAAGTCTGCACTTCAACTGCATCTGAGTTGTTTCATTTAAAATTCATTGTGGTAATGTAAAGAACCAAAATTAGAAAAAAGTTGTCTCTGTCCAAATATTTATGGACCTAACTGTATACTTGATCCCTTAGCATTAAAAGTCAAGATGTAAGTAAAGAATTTATGTGTAATCATGAACTCTGACCTAAACTTTACATTGCACATTAACAATATTACTAGGACTGCATTTTTCCATTTAAGGAACATTACAAAAGTTAGACCTCTTATAATATTGCCAGATGCTAAACAAGTAATACATTCTTTTATTTTTACTTGACTAGATTATAGTAATGCACTCCTAACTGGACTACCTAAAAAGGACATCAATTGGTTACAGTTAATTCAGAATGCAACAGCAATAATCTTACCCAGAAGAAGAAATTCTGAGTTTATCTCATCAGTTTTAGCATTGTTAAACTGATTACCTGTGTCCTTTAAAATTGACTTTAAAATATTACTAATGATATATAAAGGTTCCTTTATAATCTTGCTTCTCCATATGTTTTGGAATGCCTGTGCCCTTACATTCCAAGTCGTAACCTTAGATTTTCTAATAGTGGTCTGCGTACTATTCTATGAGTAAAGCATAAAAAAGCAGTGAAGCAGCCTTTTGCTGTTATGAACCAAAAATATGAAATACTTTACCAATTGGGTGGTACATTGACACAGTGGTAGCACTGCTGCCTCACAGTAAGAAGATCAAGGTTTGTGTCCTGGGTCCTCCCTGTGTGGAGTTTGAATGTTCTTCCTGTGTCTGTGTGAGTTTCCTCTGGGTGCAGGAACAGTGGACTGACCATACTAAATTGGCCCTTGTGTATGGCTGGGATGTGTGTTTGTGCCCTTTGATGGACTGGTGTTCTGTCCAGGGTTTGTTCCTGCCTTGCGCCCTGTGCTAGCTAGGATATTCTCCAGCACCCCCTACAAGCCTGTTCAGGACTAAGTAGATTTAGAGTTTTTCTCCAGCTTGACTGGAGTTTTTTTTTTACTTTTTTCTCTGTCCCCCCAGGCATCTGACTGAATTATCAGATTCATCTTCAAGAGACTTAAAAGCCAATTCTATATAGTGTATAAGGACTCTACTTCTCTATTAATTATATATACTGTATATATGTGTGTGTGTTATTTTTTGTATGCTATTTATTCATTTTAATTTGCATTTCTTTGTAACTATATTTTGACATTTTTAGCACATCCAAAATAAACTTCATTATAGCTGATGCAATCTGTTTTTTTTTTTTTGGAATGTCTCCTACAAACAGCCAAATGTGACAAGATGCTGTTCCACTCTTTGCTTACGAGCCTTGATTTTGGGGTAATACAGTGAACAATTCACCCTCAGGTGTAACAGACTACTGCATGCCTAGTAAATATTTACTTCTTAAGAAATCATGCTGTGCTGATTCAATACATTATAGTAACTGCCAAGTCTCTGTGTAGTCAATAAAAACCTGGCATAGTAATACCATTCACAGCATGTTTTACCATCCACCACAAATCCAGAAATATCTGTTGAGAAAGCAGAATTTATTTAATAATAAATTGCCAAACAATTAAACCTATGTACCACTCTGCTCATCACAGACATACACTCTGCCTCACATCTCTTTTGAAGCTGTCTTACATCTTTATCAGCTTATCTTTTCTGGGACATTGCAGCAAGTTAGGAAAGCTATCAACAGCCACAGAAATGAAATCAGCATTGAGTGAAAAAAATGATGTTAGCAAATAAAGTTGAGTGAGAACAGAAGTCCGGATACATAGAAGTATGTGTAGCTAAAGTACATGTGCTTGCAAATGCACTAACGTGTCACAACTGGGTAGCACTTGACTACATTAAAAATCCAAGTGAGAACATGGTGCTGATTAATTACACAGGCCGCATTCAGAGTTGGTAAGAAAAGGATAGCTATTACATTTCACATGAGTGGAAATGCAAATGTGTTTTCTATCCATATGCAACAATCAAGTCAGTGAAAAAGACAAAAGAATCATGTAGGACTCTGGCAGCGGTCAGGTAAGCTGCAGAAAAGTCCCTTTCTGATGCTTCATCTACAAACATTTCATCAAAAGAAAACCTTAGACTTCATTACTGAAAAATATGTTAGATATTTTGGTACTTTTACAGTGTGGCAAATGGCTGGGGGCCTTGCCCAGTCAGGACGCTCCTCTGATGAGAGGACGGGGGGAGAGGACATATCAACATCAATACCTTACCTAGGACACGAGAGGGCAGCCCCCCTGGTTTGCATCGGGGCCACAGGACTGGAGTTTGGAGGCTCAATTCTGTTGGGGACCACTGCCAATGCCAGGGGGTGCTTGGACAATCCCGGAACCTTGGACTGCAGCACTTCCACCACACTAGTAAGTGCTACTGGGAGAGAACCCGGGTGCACCGGAAGTGCTTCTGGGAGCCCATGAAGCACTTCCGCCACACCAGGAATGCTGCAGGAAGAGCGACAGGGAGCACCTGGACCACATCCGGGTGAATTATAAAAAGGGCCGCTTCACTCCATTCTGGGAGCCGAAGTCGGGAGGTGGAGGACAGAGCTTGTGAGTGGAGGAGTTGAAGGTGGCAGATAAGAGAGAGAAAGAAAGACAGGACTGAGCCTAATTGGAGTGATTTGTGCACTGTATGTAAAGGCTGAAAAGGAGAAAATAAATGTTTGTATTGGCACTTCTGTGGTTTGTCTGTCTGTGTCGGGGCTCGTTAATTCCACAATAGTAAGAAAAAGTAAACATTTCTCATTACTACTTAAAAGTTTACAGAAACAAAAAAAAATTAATTTCAGGCAAGACAAAGTTCTGAAATGTGCCAAGACTGGAGCTTTGTTGTAAATATGCTTTTACTTGTGCTTGGTACAATTTTATTTGTATCACATAACTAATCTTTACAAATTTAATGAAGTTGTTTGTTTACTTTTTGCATTCTAAAATACATAGTTGTGGGATGTTTACTTTTGTGTGATATACAAGATTATGATGTGATTTCACTTGCATACTGTATGTATTTTATATTTATGGTTTCAATAAATGATGACTAACTAGAAAGCCACAGACCTTTTACATGTTAGAATAAAATATTTAAAAGATGAAGTGACTTGATATGAACTTGAAATATTACTTGCCTTAGGACAGTAACAGCTTGAGTTTAAAGTTAGTAAAAGATATTGTCCTAAGCGCCATATCTGCAAGAGGTATTATTGGTGTTTACTTGCACTTTACCTCTTGAAAGATGTTTTAAAAAAACGTAATTGTTTTTATTTTATTTTTGCATGAGGTCACCCTGTGCAGCAATAGTAATAATACTTATTATCATCACTGCTTACACACACTGGTTAGTCCTTGGTATCCTTGGTACTGTTACTACCACTACTGACTGTATAATTTTGGACAAAAGAAATTATATTTTTAGTTTAGTCTGGTGTAGATAAATTCCTTTTAAATTATTGATTTTTAAAATGAACATTTATTTCACTCCAAGGTAAATAAAGCATAGTTTGAAACAACAGCTTAATTAAAACTAAATTATTTTAAGTGATTTTGTAGTAAATTATTATCATCAAAAAAGTTGTCAATAAAAGAACAGCTATTAAGCACAGAAAGAGAGTACAGTCAACTGAGAGGAGAAGGAAAGCTCCATGCGTCAAAATATATGATTAAAAAAATCAAGTTATTTAGCCAGTTTTATACAGCAACACTGTATCTCTGATTTGGTATACAGCTGAAGTATTCACCCATCACGTTTTTGTGATTGTACATATTGGGGAATTAAAGAGAAAATCTGCTATAATTTCTCTATTGAACTAGTTATCTGCGCAATCATTGGGGAACATTTGTCTAGTTCCATTCAGTTTTACACCACCTTAACACAGTGGCCTTCTGGGTCAGATATTCAATGGCAACAAATGAGTATGTAATTCTATTCATCAGAATTATTACCATAACTGGAGTAAAACGTCGAACTAACCTACCCTTTCATCAGTTTAAGATTATCATTAATACTCAAGTCTGTTTCCAGTAGAAAGCAATATCTTGTGCAATACTGAGGGCACGTGTGATATCCCTTTGCATTCAGAAAAATATCCAAGGAAGATCAGTTTCAGAAAAGATATTGTTACAAAAAATAAGCATAGGGGACAGATGCACAAAGTAGAAAAGGGCAAATTGATCATATCACAAAGTTTGAAGAATGTCCTAGATTAAATACTGTAGATCTTTACAGAAAATTGTGATCAGTGATTACAATTATATTATTTTAGATTTTTTATCCTTTAATAGGCATTTAGCCCTCTATGGCCTACTTACTGTCAGAGAGTGAAAAATTACACATTTTTATAATTAATAATATTTACACTTTAAGCATTTTAAATTGAAGCATACATTTTAATATTTGAAATATTTATGCAACTATTCTTGTTTATTATGTACTTCTAATTTATTACATTTCTTAAAAGGTTACGCACATCCAAATCTGTTCCTCAGACAGTCGCAGTCAGGGTGGCTGATGGAACGGTCCTTATAGATGTAGTGGTGACCTGCTGGGCTGGCTACTTTGAGCAGCTGTTTAAAGCTGATCCTCTGGCTAGGATGTTGGATATCTTTGGGTCCATATTTCTTGAGGATGATCCTCCAATTACATGTGAACCACCCAATCTCAGTGAGATTGCACAGGTGGTGAATCAGCTGTGGGTAGGGAAGGCTGCAGGGATCTGTGGTATCTGGGGTGAACTTCTCCACGCTGGTGGGGTGGTAAGGCTGTCCTCCTGGCATTGCAAGTAATCTTTGCTTCCATTTGGGAGATGGGCGTCAACGCAACTGACTGTCAAAACGGGACTTGTCATCCCTGTCTGGAAAGGGAAGGGGGATCACCTAGATTGCGGCAATTACAGGGGAACAGCACTACTCTCATTCTCGGGTAAGGTCCTTGTTAGGGTCATCCACAATAGGACCCGTGATCACTTGCTTACCTACCAGCGACCAGAGCATTCTGGTTTTACACCTAACAAGTCAACCATCAGCCACATCCTGGCACTGAGGGTTCTCATGGAGCGTAAATGCAAATATCAGCAGAAGTTCATTTGCAGCCTTTGTTGATTTTTGTAAAGTGTTCAACTCAGTTGATCGAGCTGCCATGTGGGACATCCTGAGACTTCATGGGATCCTCTCAGAGTTGCTGGATATTATGGCCGGCCTGTACACTGGTACTGTGAGTGCTGTACAGAGTGCTGTGGTGTGTTTTTGCTCCTACTCTATTCAATAATTGCATGGACTGGGGTGTTGGGCAAAATTGTGGGTAACAGCGGATCTAGGGCATCTGTTGGTGAACAAAGATTCACTGATCTTGACTTTGCTCAGGATACTGTGATCTTCTCTGAGTCTATGGAGGCTCAGGGCTCTCGAGAGACTGAGCAAGGAGTCTTATTGTCTGAGCTTGCAAGTGTCCTGGATAAAAAACAAAATCCAGGCCTTTAATGATCTCTTGGGCAAAGCCATCAGCAGTGTGTCTGCCTGCAGAGAGAGTGTCGACCTTGTTGAGAAGTTTACTTACCTCAGCAGCAACATTCTTGTCTGTGTTGACTCTTTCTATGAAGTCAGTAGATAGACTGGGAAAGCATGGGAGATCATCAGGTTGCTGGAAAGGGGTGTGTGGCACTCCTGATATCTATGAAAAAGGACGCACGTCCAAGTCTTCAGAGTCCTTGTGCTTCCTGTCTTACTATATGGTTGTGAGACATGGACGCTATCCAGTGACCTGAGACGAAGACTGGACTCCTTCGAAACTGTGTGTCTTTGGAGAATCCTTGAGTACCTCTGGTTTGACTTTGTGTTGAATGAGTGGTTGATAGTGGAGCCCCGAATGAGGTACATTACCTGCATTGTGAGGGAGCATCAGCTATGGCACTATGGCCATGATTACCCAAGAGTGATCTGGCTCACAGGATCCTCATTGTTGAGGACCCGAGCGGCTACACCTATGTGACACTTGGCTGTGGCAGATAGATAGTCATTTCCGGAGGGTGGGAGTGGACTGTATGTCTGCCTTGGAGGTTACCAACCAGGATCCTGTTTCATTGTGTGGTGGGTGCGGCAACACGCAGTACCAGTGCATGCTCCCCATCCTGACCTGACCTGGAGCCTTGGGTATAAACAGTGCATACCCACAAAAATATTGCGTACACCCATTTCCTCACACTTTTGAGATATATAAAAAGTAAACTTGGCGTAAAGCTACACGCATTTTCACGGTAGCCCACTACCTTACGTACATATGTTTGTGCTCAGTTTTGCAAACTGGCAGTAACCAGCGTCAAAGCAGTGCTACTGTTTCAATGTCATCTACCTTTCTTTTTCAAATTCGCATCAATGATGTAGGATTTATCAAATACACCAAAATTAATTGCATATTGTTTACAAATTTAATTCTCTTGATTGTAATCATTCTGTAACAGTATAAAGGTGCATGGAAAAGCCAAACTATTTCAATTACCATAGCTGCTTTAGCATTGTTAGAAAACATCGCGAATGGAGGAATTAAAAGAGAGTGCGTATTTATAGATGATGACTAGCTTCTAAGTCGATTTCGATTGCCAAGAGCTATCCTCTTGGTGCTGTGTGCTGAACTGGCGCCGGCTTTACAAAAGCAGACTTTGTGGAATTGTGCTGTATCTGTTCCTTTGCAAGTTATGTCCACACCTTGGTTTATAGACAAAGAAGCTTATCAACATGAATTTGCCAACCGATTGGGTATTTCACAAACATCACCAAGTCGAGCCATGCCAGCTGTATAGGACAGTATTATTCGCTTGTCATCCAGATAGATAAGATTTCCTTACACTGTGGTTGAAGTGCGAAACATCAAAGCGCAATTCACAGCAATATCTGTTTTTCCAAATGTAATCGGAGTGGTCAGCTGCCTGCACATTGCTATTGCCATGCACTGGACAAGTTACATTAGCCAGGGATGAATCACGAAAAGAATTAGCTGGCATTACATCATATATAGCTGGAGAAACCTATAAAAACAGCAGCTCTGTACAGTCGCAGGTTCTTTTAAAGATAGCGAGACACCTCAAATCGGCATGTAAAGAGAAGGGAATTGATCTGTTATGTCGCTCGGCACCGAGCTACACTACACTATAAAGGCGCCTTCAGAGAATGAATTTGCTCATGTAAATAGAATGCATTTCCACTCTATTAATGTCCTGCTCTATAGTGCACAGAAAGTGTCGCATTGTGTAGGCATGTAGCATCCAGGCTTGCCTTACCTGAAGAGATGTGGTATGATAAACCTGACCCTGACCCACCAAATGATGAGCCAAATCAGACAGTGTTACAACTTTGTTTGAATGTAAATAGTAGAATGTAAAAAAAGGTAATCCGGTGCAGAATTTATTTTTTAACAAATTCATTTAAATTGTAGTCAATATTACATAGTACAGCCCTTATATTTCTTAATTTATTGGCTACATCTCTTACAGCATCCACTATCGTATTACATGACTGCAGAACAGCGTCTGTCAGAACACGGCCAGATGGTCACCAGGCAATTTCCGAGGCAGAGGTTGTAATGTGCAGCCAGCGTCTGAAAATGTACCGGGGACAGCAGCACCATCACCACATGGAGTCACATCATTGGCACGGGAGTCAGTGTTTGTAATATTGTCTGAAACAGAATAAACAGATGGTGGGCTGTGTCTCGCCTTGTCACCTCGACTTTGAAATCTGACCGCTTCTTTTTATTTCGGGAACTGTGCAATTTTCAAAACTTGAACTTTGAGTGTCTCTGCCACACTGTATTACTCCATAACTTCCTTTTCTTGCTTATACCACTGCTAAAGCCAACAAATAGCATATTTTTCCTTGGCTCCACTTTGCATTTGCTGAAATTCTTTTTTTCCAGGTGATTTTGCCATTGTCTTTTAACAAAACACCCGAATGGAAGGTGATATTTATATTGGTTTGCATATTAAAAAATGCTAAATTCTGGGAGGAGTTGGGGTGGGGCTGTAGGCATGTGTGTTAAACTTCACGTTCCTTGAGATTTAAACAGAGGAAATGCATGGAAGCGCACAGTTTTATGCATCTGATTTTTTTGTAGCACACTCATTTCTGTTTTTGTCCGTATGCCATGTTTAAGTGTGACTTCTACGCATGTCGTTATACATGAGGCCCCTGACCTTATGAAAACCCTGAAACAGATAGATAGATAGATAGATAGATAGATAGATAGATAGATAGATAGATAGATAGATAGATAGATAGATAGATACTTTGTTAAGCCGAAGGGGAAATTCACATAATCCAGCAACAGCATATTGATAAAAAACAAAAGTAGTAAAAAGTGTCCATAGGGCATCATATGCAAATTCAGACATCATTGCAAGTGTTTTTCAAAACCCATTGTAACTAAAGTAGCCATTTAATCCTTCATAATTTATCTGCAACCCACTAATCGCCAAGTGCTTCTTAAAAAGGCAACCTCTTGCACACAACCATGGTGACAGACACAAAATATATTAAATTCACATCATGACAGTTCTCTGAACATTTAAAAATACTAAAATGTACACTTGAGATAAATGCATGTGTAGGATTATATTTTATAGATAAGTTAATTTAAATAATTTGAATTGCTAATAATTACAGATTTTTAAGATAATATTTCTATATTCTTTAAATCTTTTGAAGAATCTCAGTTCTAAGGTTGTGTCTGTCTTTATTTTGACTATGTCATTTTCTGAATTTCTTTGATTTTCCTTGAAGAATGGTAGTTATGTATTGATTGTAGTGTCCAGGAAAAAGCTTCACTCCTGACAAGCCTGAAGTCACATGCAAATGATAAAATTACACATTTAAACACACAGTGGTTTCCTTTTCCTAGGCTGAGGGAAGCTACGCAGCCTCCCACCCATCCATCTGCTTATCTGTCCATGGAAATGGTGAAGGGCCCATCAGCAAAAAGTATGATGTTTTTCAAATATAAAGTCATGCTCAAACACTATATACAGCTGTACCTTTTTCTGACTATCATTAAACAAGCTACAAATAACTTTTGACATCTCTTGAATGTTTTGATACTAAGCAATGGGGCGGTGATTAGTGCTTCTGCCTTACAACCTTGCACATTCCTCCTGTGTATGCTTGGGGATTTTTAAATTTCCCTTTTTTTCCTCACACATCCTATAGAAGAGCATGTTACAATGTATGTGTGAATCTACTCTTCAAGGGACAGGCTCTGACTTTGTGTCTATAGCTGCCATGATAAGGCTACAGCCCCTACACCTTCAAGCTTGTTTGGTAATGGATATTAATATACAATCTTTTAAAAAGCACCATCTGCCAGCATGCTAGGTAATCCTAGATTGCTAGATTCTGCAATATTTCCTATATATATGTTTTTACAATAAATCATATAAAAAATACACCGCAATTACTAAAATGTAAATGAAAATTTGGTAAATGTAAAGTAAATGTCTTCTAATGTTTTAGCTTTCATATTCAATCAATGTAATTTTCAACTTCATAACAGAAAATAAGATAAAACAGTTCTGACAGATGGCAGATCAAACGGTACTATTTATTATTGTCAGTTGGATGTTTGCATGAGATTTGCCAACAGTGACTGTAAAAAATATCAAGTAAACACGCAATTATACAGAGTTAAAAATATTTAATAAGGAAAATAAGGGGATACTTGAAATGTGCAATCAGAAATAGGGTCCCACTCATTTAGTCCACAATATAATTAATCTTTTACTTATCTAAATGCAGTTGCTCTTTAAATCACATCTGTGTTACTTGAACCTTTTTATACTCCTTTTACTTACAGCTGCCACCTCTCCTGTTGCACTTGCCTGCGATGCAAATCGAGCAACATGGTTAATTATAGGAGAGAAGTTTGTTGCCCCATAAAACCAGTCATGAGGAAGGGCAAGGAAGGAATATGCCTTAGACGATTCCTTCAACACCTGGAGAGGAAAAAAAAAAAATCAGCAACCAACCCAGTCAAACAGAAATTATTTTATAATAATGGGAAACAACTGTGATTTTGTAATCTTACATGAAATACTGCATATTGGAAGGAGGATGGAATGTGAATGTCTCCCAAAGTCCAACAAACACGAATATATATAATGGGGAATAAATAATATTTACAATATGTGGTCTAACAAGAATGTAACAAGCTGTGTTATTATATAAAATACATTTTTAGGGGTGCTGTACAATTGCTGACCCTGCTCTCTGACCTCCAAAACTGTCATACAAAAAGACAATTTCTCCTTGGGTATTAATAAAATATATCAAATAAAAAATGGCTTTTTTCAGTGATTGCATATAATTTTTCAAAGACAGTTCTTACAAATGCGTTTAAACCCCTTATACATGTTCACATTTATTTGTGTCACCATAAGGAATTATAATGGATTTAGTTAGTGTTGTGTTGGTACAATTCTAGCAGCTTTGCACATGTCATTCTTAATTAATTCATTAATTACTCTTTATTGTTCCTTGTATGTCACATGGTAAAAAGCAAGTTTTATTAGGGAGTTAGAGCTTATCAGAAACCTCAAAGTAATAACAATGTGCCATATTATACCAATTACAGATGCAAAAAAAAACAAACAGAGTTCAAGGGTTGTTGGTGTACCAGGAAATTCCAGAGGGTAGCCATGACCCAATGCCCTGAACACTATGGCATCTTTTAAGGCAATGTACCTACCTGAACAAAAGGGGTTTGTTGGGTTAAAGTTGATTTCAAATTCATGTGATACTGGAACGTAGAAGAAATGCGAGTAGCATATGTCAGACAGTGGCAATTAAGCATTACACAACCATTCCCAAAACTGCTTGATCCAGTCTAACAAAAGCTGAGTTTAAGTCATCTTTCATTACAGTGTTGTACGAGTATATACAGTAGCAGGAGGCACTCTTTGCACCAATGGGTGCATGCTAGAAATAACTTGCACACTGCCCACATTTCCATACACAACACTAATTAACAGCTGCCAACCAATAATAATGAGTAATGAATTTGAAATGCAGCAGAAAAGCACAAGGACCCAGAAAAAAATCAAGTGGGCAGTAGGAAGCAGTGACCCAGAAAAAAAGTCAAACCCAAGCTCATGATTGTAGAAGAGGCAGCAATCACTAACTGCTGTTCCTTTATGCTGCCATAAATAAACATTTTGATTTTTTTAACATATAAAGTGAATTCTGAATTTGTTTTTTTTTTTCCTTTGTAAAAATGTGATTGCTCTAAACAGGTCAACCTCTTTTTTGAAGTCTTTAGTTTGCTTTACAATGCAGTTCAGTTACTGAATGAGTTAGCATTTGCATTAGGCACCTCTTAATTTGTTTCAAGCTAAATAAAGAATTGTTGTTCAGTCAGAAGCTAATCTTACTGTACCTGCTAGTATTTAATAATCCATCCATCCAGTTCTTAACCTGCCTTAAGCTGTTTAATCAAGTTCGTGGTTGTGGAAGTCAGAATGTAACCCTAGCAACATCAAGAACAACCCAGTTGACGGTAGGGCACACATTTTCTCACATGGCCCTTGCGATTGGGTTAATACTGAAAAATGTTAATTAGAACAAGATCTTGAGAGTTTGTTACTTTGATCAACATTTATTTAACCTTTCTCAAATAACAGATGAAGTTACAATTAAGGCAGACACCATGGCCAGAAGAGAATTATGTATCGTATTTATATTAATGAATTTACTTTTAAAATTATACAGTAGTGGTAGCTGTATATTAGATGTAGATGTATAAGAGCAAAAATACTGCTCATTATTGAACTGAAATACATGTACTCTACTAGCAAATATTTAGAATCTAAAATTCCATTTATATGAAAGCAGTACTTAGCTGGATACACTTAACTTGCATCTTCCTGTTATTAAACACAGTCTACCAGAAAAATAGAAAATTTGTGGTGAAGAAAGATGAAATTTGAACACTGGACCCAAAAAAGGCTGAGGCAATGACACTAACCTTTTATTTTCCTGTCAACTGCAATTCTGTTCACCTCCCCCATAATGTTTGCGTGGTAAAATGCACTTTCTGGATATTTTTCATGGATCAACGTACTATGCTGAGCTTCTTGTCCTGTTGTGTTACATGCTGTGCTAATGTTACAAGTAACTTTGTCCAGCTGAGATCATAATTACAGCCAAGTTTTACTTCAAATTATGGAAATATTCAGGTGTTTATGAATTTGTCTTTAGCAAAAACAGAATATACAGTAAACTGCCAGTACATGGATTACAAAATACAGCCTTAAAGGAGTATAGCCAAAAGTGTACTGATTGAACCCAACTGCAAATTGGGGGAGGTAAATGTATTGAATGTGACAGTTGTAATACCATACACTAAATGCCGAAGAAATACAAAAACATCTTAAGGACTGACAGGAGTTTCTGATAAAAGTTCCAAATGGAAGTAAACTTTGGCTAAGAAAAGAGATACAGTGTATAATAAATATGCTGTACTTCAACAAAAAATGTAGATGGCAAAGACGTCCAGTAGCAGGATGAAATATTCATAAAGAGCCATGCTGCCACACAAAGCTTTGCAGATTCCTCACATTCTGTACAGCAGAAGACGTAGGACAAGCAACAAGTCAATAAGGTTACACTTATGCTGAAGAACTAAAAACAAATTTCTACACTTATTTTATTAGAGCTTATCAGTTTTCTGAACCTTTATACTTACCTTTGCCTTACACATGCAGTGGTATGAAACGATCACTATGTGCAAATTAATTGGAAAGGTTGCATATTGTAATCTTTTTAGTTAGCCAAAAAAAGGTGTCATTTTGCTTGACTTTTCACTACATTCATAATGGCTAACATTGTACAATACCCTAGTACTGCAAATTAGCTTGAATCTAGACATGCATTATCATGCTTCCACCAATTGTTCACTGTAACAATCTGCATAAACAAATGGTATAATGTATAAACAAGGGTGTATTTTTTGTGTCCAATAATTGTTCATCCATAGTCATTAGGCACAGGTTTGTTATAGTAGTTGGCTGCGTCTCCAAGAGAATAGCTTAGAAAACAAATCTCAATTCCAAATCAGTTACTGGATTCTGTGTGGCATGTTCATTAGCACTGCTGCCTCACAGATTTAGATTCCCAGGGTCAAATCCTGTAACAGGCACTCTGCGTGGATTGCTGCTTCTCTACACTGTTTTTTCTTCAGGTATTCTGGTTTTCTACCTTCCTGTCCAAAAACATGGGGGTTTGATAAACTAGTGGCTCTGGATTGTGCTATGGTGTTCCTACATTTTCTTAGCCATGGACTGGCCTCCCATCCTGAGTTCATTCCAGCCGCCAAGAGTTATTCCTGTCCTAGCACCTTTGAAATGCACTAAGGGGATACAGTGATGGAGAGATGGACTGATTCATTCTCTATGTATTTTCGTGTTTGCATACAAAGGAATAATATGTAGCCCTACAGAACCAAGGCCTTTACATTAAATATGCTAACAAATATGAAGACTTTAAATCATACTTAAAATTCAAACCTTTTCCTTAAGTACAACAAGGAAGTTTGGAACATTAGTAAATGCAGCAGGACAAGGCAAACTGTAATTTTGCTGACATTTAATTTTAGTAATAGCTGTATCACTAAAACTCAACACAGATTAAGCTATATGTATATGCAAGTTATTGCAGCCACACAAAACATTCAACATACATTTGAGATGTTAACAAAAAGACCTGAAATTAGCTGCTTACTAGCATGGTCTCTGTGTTTAGACCAGGGATGGACAAGGTAAAGCCCGTGGCACTGATGTGAGTAGCCCCTGGGTTGCTAATAGAAATATCCTGTTATTTTGCGCCTCGTGAGGTGTTTTTAACAGGATGATGTTACAATTGTCAGGTGTAGAGTGGCATGTTAACATCTGGTTTCATCCTAAAAAAATAACCATTTTTAACCATTGAAATAGGGATAATCTGTAGCACTGACCCAAAAATATTTTGTCTATTTTTAAATCTTTGCCTTTGTCTTACAACCACATTTTAAAAGATGTGAGTTTGCTTATGGTGATTTTATCAGAGATGGATCTGGTTGGCAATGGCACCTTTGAAGGCAGAACTTCGGTGTGACTCCATGTCTGGGCGTGCAAAAATCGGTGTTAAAAGAGCCAGTTCTGAAAGAAGGAAGTCAGAAGTAGAGTTTTTATGGTAAGATTTTTTCTGAAATCAGAAAGAAATGGTTTTCTGGTAGCAGATCAACCAAATTATTCCAGTACTTCTACCCATGTGTTTTGTGAAGAAAGGAATAAAATGCACTTACTAGCAACAATATCGCAACCATGCCTTTGTGCAGTTTGTGTGCTTTTCAAATATTTCATTGCCAAGTCAGAATAAGAGGATAGTTATCACTTTGCAGGTGACCTAATTTCAGTTTTAGTATAGTGCTGTTAATTTGTCTTTTCAGCATTCTTCACCGTTTACAATAATTTACGTCACTTACAACAAGAAAATCTGTTATTTTGCCAACTTTAAAGTATAGTGTAGTAACTTTCCAGCAACACAATTTTCCCACTATTTTCAAATTGGACATTTTGTTAAAAGAAACTAGGGGGCTTCGCTCAACCAACACCCCCCCCCCTCACCCCTGCCTGCACTACGTGCCAGCAACTTCACGTCTCTGTCACTCGCATATGTGGATTTCACATTCCACCAAACAACAAAACTCTTTAATTCTTGCAGATAGGCCCCTTCATTGAGAAGAAACACTACTTTTCCCTGATGGCAACATGAATTAGACGACTTACAAGTCTCCGACTTCAAGTTTAAAGCCAAACAATATCTACAGTACATACTTCAGTCATATCACCTATGTCCATATATAAAATCTCTTTTCACTTTTACCTTTTCATCAATATCACATTGAATTTTGATTCTGTTTGGAAATACATCGTGAAAACGCAATGTATAACTGCTCGTGAGTGAATATCGTTTCTTTCTCTCTACAAGAAATGTGTCTGACAATAGCATTCACACAAATGAGAAATGATTGAACCGTGTGCGTGGTTATGTGGGCAGGACTTTTCCAAATCTCTTTGCATAAGCTCTTGTCTTGTGGGGCTTGAAATTTTCTCTTGTGTGATTTCACTTTCACCAAACAACAAATCTTTTAATTCTCATGGATACGCCTCTTCATTGGGAAGAAACACTACTTTTTTTTCCCTGATGGCAACACGAATTAGATGATCTACAAGTCTCTGACTTAAAGTTTAAATCCAAACAATATATTCGATCTCTTTTCGCTGTTCCATTATTTCACTGAGTAATAATTTCTGTTTGTTTGTGCTAATGCGATCTTTACTATCCTTTTTTGAGACTTTTGAATTTTCGTACTTCCATTAACCTCTAACCTGCTCTGCATGTGTACCGGGCCAACGTTTTTGAATTTTTTACGACATTCTACTTTGTCATCTACTCTTTGTCTTTTATTTCCAGCCCCGGGCGTGGTTAAATCTCTTGGCACAAAGACTCATCTTGCGGGATTTTCTCTCTGAGAAAATCAAGTCTCATCTCCTTCCAAGATTTTTTTTTATAATAGAGAGATTTACCACTTTTCCACACCTCACACCCATTGCTATTCCAGAGGCAATACTGCTCTGTCTTGAAGAATCAGACATAATATCAATAATTTATAAAACACCTCAAAGAATCTTCCTTTCAACAATCTTAGGGTATGGTGGAGAAAGGATCCTTCAATTAACATCTCAGAAAAGATGTGGGGTCAGCCATACATAACATATACTCTAGGTCTATATGTGCTAAGTTCTCAATAATTCAACTTAAAACATTTCCTCATCACACTTATCTCGTTTAAAATTGTCCAAAATCTATCCAGGGCGAGATGTATCTTGCAAGTATTGCCATCGAGCTCCAACGATCTCTAGGGCATATGTTTTAGAATGCACCAAATCAATACCATTTTGGATAAAAATCTTAAAATACATGTCAGACAGCCTTGGTGTCGCAATCACTTCTACCAAATTAACAGCTATATTTGGTGTACTCCTGGAATGGCTTGAAGAGGAAAGGGTCAAATTGATTGCAATAGCTTATACCACGCAATTAGCATGCAAACTTGTCTTGCTTAACTGGAAGAATCACAACCTAACTTTTATAAACCATTGGGTAACTAACATTCTATATTATTTGGATTTGGAAAAAAATCTTAATTGTCACTAAGAAGACCCAAAACTTTTTTATTTATTTATTTTTTTTCAATAATTTCATTGATTTTATTGAAATCACACAACATTCCAAGTTTGTTCCAAAACGTTTTTAAAATATGGCAAGACCTAATTAAAAAAAAACCAGGTTAAACGTTCATATAGAGGGATTTTTTTTTCTGCTTTTGGCTCTACTCTTTTTTTCTTTCTCTTTTGAGGGGTAGAATGCTGCCTTTCTTAACTTTTGTTTTTCTGTTTTCTCTTTTTAAATTCTCTGGTATTCTTTCTAGATTGACTTTCAAGTTATTGGTTCTATAAGTTCTGTAAATTTTATTTGTTTGATTGTATACTATGTTACTTTCTTGAAATAAAATAATCCAAAATATTAAAACAATGCAAACACTGAATAAAATGCTATACTAATTTGAAATGAAATATAATTAGTTTCAGGCCTGTAGATTTTCACTGTCCAAACTTTTATATGAACTTATTATACTATGAGGAGGTTAATGCTACAAAAATGCTTAATTTACAGTAATAAATACTGTAAAACAAGCCAAAGAATCTGTACAGAGCCCAGAATAAATTCTGTGAAAATGTGAATAGCACATATCTGTCACTTGCATAGGAAATGCTACCCCAAAATAGCAAGAGAGATCACAGATACATATTTATGTCTGTACTGCTCTGCACTTTGTATAGTTTCAGCCATTCAGCATAAAGCCCTTAGCTGGAAAGTGTGTGATCCTTGCTACTCAGGGTAGATGAAAGGTATTTTCAATTAATATATATTTGAATATTATATATTCACAACACCTAAAGATGTCAAAAATGAAGTTGATGCAAAAATCATGGATTTAGTTATCTCATGAATCCTTTTATTTCGGCCTCTTTTCTCACAAGCCATAGAGATAAAATTCACATTCCTGGCAGACAACTTATGCTATATCTAAACTATAAGAAAACACAGCCATGGAATCTTCTCCACTCGAAGAATGGTTGATTTCAAATTGTTTGGAGATCTTTGTAAATTCCTTCCCTGACTTACCATCTATAACCTCCATCCATCCATTTTCCAACCCGCTGAATCCGAACACAGGGTCGCGGGGGTCTGCTGGAGCCAATCCCAGCCAACACAGGGCACAAGGCAGGAACCAATCCCGGGCAGGGTGCCAACCCACCGCAGGACACACACAAACACACCCACACACCAAGCACACACTAGGGGCAATTTAGAATTGCCAATCCACCTAACCTGCATGTCTTTGGACTGTGGGAGGAAACCCACGCAGACACGGGGAGAACATGCAAACTCCACGCAGGGAGGACCCGGGAAGCGAACCCAGGTCCCCAGGTCTCCCAACTGCGAGGCAGCAGTGCTACCCACTGCGCCACCATGCCGCCCTCCATCTATAACCTTCTTTCTGAAAACATCTGAGAGCTCTTTTAATCTAGGGCTGATCACTGGGCAACAAATTTTATGGAAAATTTTATTTCCTCTACAATTTTTGGTGAAACCAATAGATTTTTACACACTAAACTCAAATATATATTTGTAATTTTGTTATCACGTAGGGTTTTTAAGAAAACTGCAATTATGCATTTGACATTGCAACATCTTGAGCGGCATAGACTTACGCTAAGATATTGCAATGTAAACAGTACAAGAAAAAACTAAAAATGTTTTGCCATTTGTAGTCACTGTCCGACGCATGGTATATCAATGTCCAACAATCGTCTCCCAGCATAGACGGTAGCATTTCTCCATGTTGGCAATGTCTTGGTGAAAGCTTTGAGCATGTTCGTCTCTGAGGGCGTTGAGGCTGGCTGGGAAGATAAGTTTAATTGGGATAAATAAAATGCATCTTCAGTGACATGTTACAGTTCATCAACTTGTATACCTGGAGCAGACTTTCAACCTGTTCAACATAGTTTGATGCCTTGTAGTTAGTTGCCCAGAAAGTTAGAAATGACAATCTTGAAGGTGGTCAATGTGACATGTTCGGTACTCTTCAAAAGGCCATCAAAGTTACTATATTTCATCCATCCATCCATCCATCCATTGTCTCCCGCTTATCCGAGGTCGGGTCGCGGGGGCAGCAGCTTGAGCAGAGATGCCCAGACTTCCCTCTCCCCGGCCACTTCTTCTAGCTCTTCCGGGAGAATCCCAAGGCGTTCCCAGGCCAGTCGAGAGACATAGTCCCTCCAGCGTGTCCTGGGTCTTCCCCGGGGCCTCCTCCCGGTTGGACGTGCCCGGAACACCTCACCAGGGAGGCGTCCAGGAGGCATCCTGATCAGATGCCCGAGCCACCTCATCTGACTCCCTGTGCGTCGAGGTGAGTCCAACTATATCTAGCCGGATCTGTGGGCCAACGAAAACACCTTCTTTTATATTGGCATCACTGATACGTGGGAACATCTATTGCAAGTATGCAAAGGCTTCACTTTGATTGTTCATTGCCTAAACAAAGTTTTTCATTAACCCAAGTTTGACGTGCAGAGGTGGAAGAAATATGTTCTTTGGATCAACCAGTGGGTTATATGTAACATTTTTCTGCCCTGGAACCAATTTCCTGTAAGCTTGGCAGTCCATTATAACATAATGTGAAACTCTTGCTTGGCTGTCCCACTCGCAAAGAAAACAACAGTACTTGGTGTATCCAAGCTGCAGATTGAGGAAAACTGCAACCACCTTCAGATCACCACAAATATTCCAGTTGTACCTCAAGTACTGAATGTGTTTCAGCAGCAGTGGCATGTTCTCATACGTTTCCTTCATATAAACAGCATGACCGACAGATATGGAAGGGTAGATATTCCTATTGTGCAGCAAAACAGGCTTCAAACTTAACAATGATGAGTCAATAAATAGTCACCATTCTGTTGGATCATGTTCACATCCGAGAGCAGAAAGCAATCCATCAGTGTCATTGCCAAAGGTCAACTTGTCTGAAGAATTTTGTCAAATCTTCATGGCGGCAGCAAAATAATGAAATTTTTGTACTTGGTGACAACAGGTTCCATCCTTGATCTAAGCAGTTCTGCCTGAATTTCGATAACTCCAAATCTCTGACAAGATTGTTGACCTCCACCTGTGAAATTAAATGAAAATCACTGGACACTGATGAAATGAAATCTGGATTGTCAACAGCTGCAGCAAGTTCCATCTTCATTGACTAGTCAATCTCTGCCTCCTTGTCCTTGTTCTTCAGCATCCACACCTCTGGCGGTTTTGGAACAGGAAGACCTTTGTCGTGTGGCACTGGTCTCATTGAAGAGGCAAGGTTTGGGTACTCAATTAACTTTTCAGACTGGAGGCGCAAGATGCACAACATATATGAGGAGCCCATATTTTGTCCTGGTCACCAATTTTGCACCCAAAGTACAACTCATATGCCTTCTTTATGAGTGCTGTCATTCTCTGTTTCAGTGCTTTCAAAGTGAACTCTCCATAGATGTAACAAAAAAAAACATTTGTGTGACATTTTAGAAATTATATGAAATTAAATTCATGGCCTTTGATCTCAACAGTTTTATTTCTAATGTAATACTCAATGACGCTGACATCAGTTAGGCTGCAGCTGCTACTCACTGCTGCTACTAGGTATATAGTGTTGTGTTGCCATGGAAACAAGCCATAGTCTTGAAGGCGCACTTGGGCATGCCCGAGTGTGCCTGAGCATCCATGATCAGACAGATTTTCTTGCAGTATTTTAGCCAAGAGAGTTTCTAGTATAAATAGCATCGGTCATTGCTGTAAAATATAATGATTTTGACCTAAGAAGATCATGAGCTACTGCCAGGCAGCTAAACCTGAGTGCCCATGACTATGTGAAACACCCCAATTTGTAATTTATATTACAAAATTATCCATTTCTCAAAAACCTTGCGTGATAGGAAAAATTTAGTTATTTCTGTGATCACAAAATCTATCTGGCACACAAGAAATTATGAAGGAAACAAAAACCTTATAAACCAGTGTAACTAACACATACACACACACACACACACACACACACACACACACACACACACACACACACACACACACACATATCAACAACAAACTAAATGTCTGAAGTTTAAAAAAAACAGGTTCCACCAGGTCCCTCTCTAATTATATAATCATTTGCACCAGAGGTAGTGATAAATGCAGGGGTGTACTTATTTCGTTAACATACAAAATTTGCATTAATGTTTATTTAAATTTAACAATGGAGTACAAAATGTAAATATCACCTTTATCAATGGATAGGGTTTAAATGAGAATCAAACATTGAAATGACCACAGGTGTTAGAAAAGAAAAAAATATTTCATTGGGTGTATTTACTTTTCACATGACTGTATATTTACATCTTTTTGAAGCTTGGCAAGTGATGTGATTAAAACAACAAAAGTTTCAGTACTTAAATTTTGCATTAACTGCTCAATATTTACATAAGCAGTATTTCTGCAACAGAGTAAAAACTTGTATGTTACCTTTTGAAAATGGCTTCCCATGCAAAAAACATTTCTTAGATATTATGTACTATACAAAAATTAAATTAATATTTAATATAAAATATTAAAATTGAACATAAATGAACATAACAAATCAAACATAATACTTGTGGAAAATCCACCAATAAGGATGCAGATGTAACCCTTGAGATATCTTTAATTTATACATTTTGACTTTAATTTTGTAGTTTATTTTGACTGTAATCTTGAAATGTCAACTTTAACCTTGCACTTTATTTTGTGATTCAAGTTGAAATGTCAAAATAAAATTCGATCACATAACCCACATCTTTGCAGAAATCAGAAGAAAACACCTTGTACAAACAAATGTGAAGCATACACAAGTCTATACAGGGATGATTTTAAACAATCAAAGATAGGTTTGTGTGTAATGAATTAGTTTAAATCACTGGTTCCCAAAGTGGGTGATATCACACCCTGGGGGCACTGGAACAATTTGTGGGGGTGGTAGTAGCCTCAGGTTCAATTGGGGGTTGTTCTATAAAAATGAGGGGGCAGTGAAAGCACAGAAAAAGGAGAGATAAAATCTTGAAACACCTTTCACACATATATAATCTATTGTGTAACATAAAGTTAAAGTCGTAGAGATTACTTTATTTTTCAAATAAACACACTAACTTTTAACTGATCGGCCGTCAAGTTCGCTGACAGGTCTTAACAAGCAAGAGCTGGCAGGCGAACATGTCACATCTTATACATAGTATGTGCGTGTAACGACTTGTTGAAAATAATACTACAAATAAGCGAAATATATAAAATCTTGTATAGATTGTTTCTGAATTGTGTGACAAACAGTTACCACTAGTACAAGTGCAATTAGTATTTAAAAATTTTAATTCATATTCCATACCTTCCATCTTTAAGGATCACATACAAAGGAAATTTTATTATTGTTGTATTGATAAAACAGCATTTTACATATCTACTGTACATTTCTGTGTCTTCTAGTGTTTCCAAATAATACACATATTTTTTGATGGGCCTTAAATTTTTTAAAATTTTTAAAATTTTTCTTTTCGAATATTTTAAAACAAAAATATTTCTACCAAAGTCATGAAACGAAAATTTTTGCACTAATTATAAGTTGCAAGTTTTATTTGAAACATTTTTTGATAGGCATTCATTTATTATTTAATTTGTATATTGAATTTTTTATTATGATGGTCGGTTCTCTGCTGGTCACAGCTGATATTTTACTTTGTCAATGTGGCGTTTCTAAACATTTTTGAAAAATCTAGTGTATAAGATTAATAAAAAAATTTTGAGTCCATTATTTTAAAAAAATTCGAAAAATTACTTTCAACAAAATTATATAACAGTTGAATATGAAAAATTACATTAATATTTTATTTTAGAATGTGGTTTTTTGTTTTTAATATCTAGAATAAATTATTTTCGATCAATTTATTAGATACATTTTCATTTTTCTACAGATCTTATCATGGCTGAACGTAAGAAAAAAATGTAGACAATATAGTACTGAATTTTTGAACAATAGATTTATTCAGTCACATACAAACAGTACTTTGCCAATGTGCCTGATTTGTCACAACGTTTTATCAAATGAAGCTATCAAGCCTTCAAGGACACAAGAACATTTGACAAGAGTTCGTGCTGATAAAAAAGATAGGGATTTATCTTATTTTTAAGCACTTAAACAAAAAATTGTGAAACAACCGACATTGTCAAAATTCTTTTCAACAACATCCACTCAGGAAGACAATGGGCTGCATGCTTCTTACAACATTTCGTTGCTAATTGCCAAGTCAGGAAAACCGCATACTATTGGTGAAGATTTAATTCTACTGGCTATTAGTAAGGTAATAAGCACTGTGCTACACAAGTCAGTGTTTGATATTATGAAGAAAATTTATTTAAGCAATAATACTGTACAAAGAAGAATTGATGAAATGGCTCAAGATGTAAATACCCATTATGTGAATATTTAAAAACATCTTGGTTCTCTATACAGCTTGATGAGTCAACTTTGAAATGAATCCTTATTTTTAGCATGCGTGCGATTCGTAAAAGAAGAGAAAATTTGCGAAGAATTATTATTTACAAAATTTGTGCAAACTGATACTAAAGAAGAATCATTATTTTGTGCTTTGGAAGAGTTTTTTAAAGAAAAAGAAATCCACCTGAGTAATATGTTGTCAGTTGCGGCTGATTGTGCTCCAGTGATGATAGAGCGCTACAGAGGTTTTCTTACATGTTTAAAAAAACAGTTGCCGAATGTATACGCTGTACACTGTGTCATCCACCGCCAACATTTAGTTGCCAAAAATCTAAGTGAACATCTGCATAGATCATTACAGTATGCCATTAAAGCAATCAACAAAATCAGAAGCAATTCATTGAATGATAGATTGTTTAGACAATTGTATTGTGAAAATGATGAAGAATTTAATCACTTGCTGCTTCATACAGAAGTTCGTTGGCTATCAAAAAATGCCTGTTTGGATCGATTTTATACACTCTTTGATTCAGTGCTAGAGTTCTTTGAAAACAAAGATGATCCAAAAATGACATAAATAACTAACAAATTTAATTAAACAAATCTGAAGCTCCAAGGTGATGTACTGGATTTAATAAAATCAAAAAATTTTATTTCTGCATTTATGGCAAAACTTCTTCTGTAGAAATGAAATTTAGGATGAGGGGAATTCAGCCAGTTTACAAATTTGCTAACAGTAGAAAAACACGATGAAGACTTACTTGCCTATTGTCCGCACTTGGATGCTCTCCATTCTGACTTCAGTCAGCAATTTTGAGATATTTTGAAAATGAACAGACCTGATTGGGTTTTGGATCCTTTTTTCAACTACAAACACAGAAGAATCTCTAAAATTGCAAGAAGAATTGATAGAAGTAACAACAAATGAGGAATTGAAATTTAAATTCAAAGACGGTTACCAACAGTTCTGGCTGCAGAAGCAGATACCTGTACTCTATCCTGGATTATGGGCTAGTACAAAAGTTATTAATTGCATTTCCTTCAACATATTTAGTGGAACTTGGATTCAGTCTGGTCACAAATTTGTTAACAAAAAAAAGAAACTGACTACAAATACTTGACCGTGGTGATTTAGGAATACTGCTGTCAAAAACAGAGCCAAACATTAGTAGGTTAATGTCAGTGCACCAGGATCATCCGTCTCAGGATTATTTTTAATGTTATTGTATGTGTAATGTAAATGTTACTATAGTTGATTTTATTGATTAATTTTATAATTTCATGCTTCAAGGTGTTTTATTTACAACAAAAACAAGTGCAAGGCAGGAACAATCCCTGGACAAGACGCTAACCCATCACTGGTGAATATACACACATACATACACTAGCGCCAATTTAGCATCCACAAATTATCTAACCTGCATATCTCAACCTGCATATCTTGAGAAGGAAATTGGAGTATCCTGTGGAAACCCATGAGGAAAACATGCAAACTTTAGGCACAGAACAGCCAGGATGCAACCCTCTATGTAAGGAAGGAGTGTTACTGCTGCACCACAGTGCCATCCACATGTTTAATCACTAACAGTATACTGCAAATTGCTTAAATGAAATTAACAATTTATCTGTACAATGTAATAAGATACATGATTTAATGTATTTCTTCATGATATCAACTATAAATCTTGGTATTCTAAATGTTAAGAGAGCTGTCATATCATGAATTTAATGTATTCTGAGTGCCAATCACTGCCTGTTACTACTGTTGACATAAGAGGAAGTTTGTTTAAGAATAACATAGCAATTAATAAGTAGGTCAGGGAGCACTTAGAATAAAAAGTATTTAATGTGCTACTTTAGTTACAAAAAAGTCTGAGAAACACTCTTAAACTAAACATCGAGATGGATGGATTTTTTGATGTTCTTAAGATATAAAACAGCTCAAGACAGCTGGGTTACAATGTGGATAGACTCAACATATTATATCAACAAATCTGTGTTTTAACTTTTTAAAAATATGCATTTCTAATACAAACCAATCTTTAATCATTTACACTCACCCCTGGACAGACTTTGTGCTTTCTCATTCCAATGTACAGTACTTGTTATTTCTTTCTTTTCTGTTTCTGCAAAGTTGTGGATCATGTGATCACATTTTATTTTAACATTTTAACAGTAATCATGAAATAAAGTAAAAGATTAAAGATGAGATTTCGAGGTCACAGTCAAAATAAACTACAAGATAAAAGCCTTTTTTTTCTTCACTGTGTCCCTGATTTGTTTCTTCTCTGTGGCCCTAACATGCTTCTGTATTTTTCCAGTTTCACAAATAGCTCAAGATTAATTCCTAAATGTAAAATTAGGTATGTGTTTTTGTTGATAACAAAGTAAAGGGAGCCTGGAAAGCCCATGTGATGTAGTTTGATAGCCTAAAAAATGCACTATAGAGTAAAAATCTGTGCAATGAAACAGTGACACTAATTCACAAAATAATTTACAAAAAAATTTCTAGCTAATTATAAAATGAGTTTAACAAAAATTTGTACAGATTTACTTAATGTTTAGATACTATCACAGCATCTTGTCATGTACTTATTCATAGTAGGGAAAATGGTTCTTCGTCTTCATTAATTTATTTATTTATTTGTAACTCATAAAATTCTACATAGTGTTGCAAGAGTTGTTGCCATGCCTCAAATTAAGATTATAGTACCTCTAAAATACTTTCACACTGGACAAAAAGGATATAAATATAATATAAATGGTGAAGTATTTTTAAAATAACTACTACAGAATTTTTTTTAATTTATGGTTTTGTCTCACCACTACTAAAATATACAAAGTTGTTAGGAATTTACAATTCAGATAAGACATTCCTGCCATCTTTAACTTGTAAATATGATTTAATGTCATGACTTATTCATCACTTTGGAAACTTGGAGCAGCTTCCTGGTTGGCTTCTGTAGCAAATCCCAATGCTGTCTAATACAGCCAGGAGGAAACAGGCAAGAAAATACTGCAATTTGTGTCTACACATGTATTTATTAAGGTACTCTTTTAAAGGACTGTACTGTAAATAGTCTTTTGACTATGCCTGACTGCTTTCTGTGTGAAATTCTCTCCTTGTCTGCATACAGTTTTCAATCCAGGTACTCTACTTTTCATCCCACACTCCAAAATTATACACTGATTAAAGAGATCTGTGAATATTTTTTACAAAAAATGAGTATTTTAACTGTTTAGTTTATTACTGAAAGCTAAAAAACAACTCTATATACCCATATGGAGTCAGATTATAATAACATGCTTTACACCAGATTGGTTGGCTGCAAATCAAAAAAGCAGCTGATATGCACATTACTGAAGAGTACCCATTGCCAGAAACCATCTGATGAGAAAAACAGCAAAGCTGACACCACACTGCTAATACTATGGTATCCTAATATATAATCTCATGACCAGACGTGTGAACAAATTTGGTAGTTTACATTTGTAATAAATTAGATGATGCATTTGCCCAAAATATTATTTTCAGCATTACAAGTACATCCACACTGTTTTGATTAGCAAAGATCACTGTTTTAGTTTTTTTTTTTTTAATAATTTTTTTGCAGTGGAATACCAACTAGGCATTGCAGGATGCAGTACTTTAAAACAGCACTAAGATTTTGGAATTGATTATTGATTTCACAGTAAACAAGCTATAACACAAGGTCCTATAATACAAAATACCCAAAAGGAGTGTTAGATGGATGACAACATAATATAGCAGAATTATTCTTGGAGACCCAATTTCTGGGTGCAATTAGTTTATCTGGTCTTTAACAGAACAGGTAGTTCAAGGTGCATCTTTTATGTCTGGTCAGTGCTTATAATTCCTTGGAGAAGCAACTTATAATTCATCAAAAAACGTGAGGACATTTACAGTACAAAACATTTTTACCTTCCAATCTGGTGGAAGCTGTGCTCCAAATCCTAATGCTGGAAACATTTTGTCTCTAAGGAAAAGAAAATAGATAATATTTTAGAATTCTTACACCAAAGGCAAAAAAAAAAAAAATACACCGGATAAAGCCTCTGGCGTATAAACCTAATCAAATCACACTGTTACCACAAGGGGATGAGGAACATGTTTTGTCTTGAATTTATTAACTGTGAACACTCTACACATCACAACAGGCTGAAGCTATAGAACAAGAACAATTATTTATATTACAACATAGTTCATGTGCAGCTATTATTTATATACTGTAAATAAGTCAAAATCCTAAATATAATTATTTGCATAATTACCAGCTAATTAGGATTATAAACTTCCGATCATCCTTCAGCTATATCTTTTATTGTATATAATTAATGATTGCTAATGAGATGCAAATTGAATAAAGGCAGTCAGCATATGAAGTTGGGTACAGATAAAACACTGGAATAGACATACTGATGTAAGGATACTCTAGATGGCATTAAAACTGTTTAGCAGCTTCTTTACTGATCTCATCATATCCTTGAACAGGATACTGGAATTGTGCAAGTAACTGTGTTTCGTAACCTTGCTTTTTTCCCTATTGTTCTTGTTACCCAGTACCCCAACATTTATGTTATTTAATTCTATCTATTCTTTTGTCAACAATGGCCTTGTATAAACATCAATATTCAGAAATAGATATGCTTCATATTTAAAGTGTACAGTATAACATCTAAAACTGTAGAAAGTTTCTTCTTAGAGAGTAAAGGCTGGGAGGCTCTCAAAAGGCAGGGCATGTTAAAGCCCACTGTGGCATTGTGCGATTTTGGGCTACAGTACACCCCCAACATTCATGGGGGTTATGTTCCTAGAGCACCCGCGAATTGTGAAAAACCGCACATTTTGGAAGTGGTTAAAAAAATGCCTATTTTTATAGTTTAAACCCTAAATATGCCCCCAGAACACTTTCATTTAATTTCAAACTCAGCTTAATACATTACCTAAAAATAAAGAATGTAAAGGTAACCCCATATACTGTACAGTACTGTACTACTATGTCTCCTGCAGTGCTAGAATGTAAAATTCTGATGTTACTGCTATATGTACTGTAATTCATGCAAGCGCGTTTTCATTGCCAGAAGCCTTAGAAAGTGCAGGGCGTTTTGGCAGCATCTTGGGGCTTTAAACCTTAAACTGCCACATACGTGGGGGTTAATGCATCCCTGGACGCCAAATACTTTTGTGCTGAACTTTTTAAGTAAATGTCACAATTCACAAAGAAAAAGTGAAATTTTAATGGAACACATTTTTTCTCATGCAAAGAGCATCACAATTACTGCAACACTGATCACTTTACACACAGTGTTCGTGTCTTCTAGGGGTGCGTTCAGCCCCCCTGCTCACAAGGGGCTGGCAGTGGTCATGAGCTGGCTGCTCAACGAATGTACGGCACTGACTGATCAGCTCCTATGTGCTCGCAAATGGCACTGGGAAACGACTATAGCCGGTTGTGGCGGTTTAAGGGTTAACAAAACGAAAAACACAAGAACGCTCAGCTGGAGATGCATCATAGTCAATCAGCAGCAAGGTGAATAACACTGTAGTGTTCCGGTGCCGCTAAGATTTACACCGTTGAGAAGACGACAATTTATTTATTTTTATGGTGGAGATTCCAGGGACGCACCCAGCCTTGGCCCGACCCGCACGCACTCACAAACAGAGACAAAAACAAAGCAAACCGGTAATCAAACAGCAAATAAAGAATGTAATGAAAACAAATGAAATAAATGAAAACAACGGTACCACCCCTGTTCCCCTTATGGCGATTACACATTAACTATACAACAAAGCACAAACAAAACACACAGAGTAAATCATGAAAAACGTTCATGAAAAATGGCAACGGATGAAATGTAATGATGAAAATAGATAGTCCAGAGATCCGCAGAGATAATTTGCTCAGTGAGTTTATAATAGGTTTTTGCATTCAGTTTTTTACATTTCTAAAGCGTTTTTACACATTAATACTGTTTTATTTTGAGAATGTCAATGTCAATAAACAAATTACAAGTTAAAGTTGCCTTTTTAAAACAGAGACAGTGGTGCTTCTTAGACTGCTATACAGTACATACAACACATAGTAGGTAGAGAAATACACAGAAAGTTAAAACAACTTAAACGTCTGATTAAATAATGTACAGTTAGGTCCATATGTATTTGAACAGTGACACAATTTTCATATTTTTTGATCTGTACACAACTACAATGGATTTGAAACAAAGCAATCAAGATGTGAAAGCAGTATAGACTTTCAGCTTTAATTCAAGGGGTTCACCAAAAATATCGTATGAGCCGTTTAGGAATGACAGACATTTTTATTCATGAGCCCCTATTTTCAGGGATTCAAAAGTATTTGAACAAACTACCATAATAAATAAAATGATAATTTTCAATATTTGGTTGAAAATATTTACAATCAATGATTGCCTGAAGTCTGGAGCCCATGCCATCTTCAAGTGATGGGTTTACATCCCACTGCTTTGCCAGGCCTTTACTTCAGCTGTCTTCAGTTGCTCCTTGTTAGTTGGACATTCTGCCATCAGGTTTATCTTCAGCAAGTGAAATGCATTTCCAGTTGGGTTCACGTTAGTTGACTGACTTGGCCATTGAAGAATGAAAGAACATTCCACTTCTTTGAGTTGAAAACCATTTGGTTTGCTGTCATGGTATGTTTTAGCTCATTGTCCAATTGTACTGTGAAGCATTATCCGATCAGTTTTGCAGCATCTGTCTGAATCTGAGCAGACAGTACAGCCATGTACATTTAAGAAATCATTCTGCTACTTCTGCCAGCAGTCATATCATCAATAGACACCAGTGACTGACTTCCATTTGCTGGTGCCAATCCCAGTCAGAAACAGGGCGCCAGCCCCCTGCAGGGCACGCACACACACACACACACACCAAGCACACACTAGGATCAATTTAGTATCGCCAATGCACCTAACCTGCATGTCTTTGGACTGTGGGAGGAAACCGGAGCACCACGCAGACACGGGGAGGATCATGCAAACTCCACGCAGGGAAGACCCGGGAAGCGAACCCAGGTCTCCTTACTTGCGAGGCAGCAGCGCTACCACTATACCACCGTGCTGCCCAGGTAAGATGACACTTTTTTAATCCCCGAAGGGAAATTAAGGTGTTACAGAAGCTCACAGCAGTATTAAAACAAGTACATATAGATGAAATAAATAAAGCACCTATTAAAATGTATAAAATGAAACAGATAAGATAAATAAACACTATAAAATACCAAACATACAGATTTATTATTGATCCACAATAATAAACACAGTGCAGTATCACAGTATTATGATGGATGTGATACATAGGATGTCCAGCATCCTGGAGAGTGCTCTTGGTGTGGCTTCATGTTGTGAAGGGGTTCTTCTTCACCAAGGACAGAATTCAGCGATCAGCCAGAAAAGTTGTCCACTGTGGTTTTCCAGACCTTCTGGTGTTGCTGAGTTCACCAATGTCTTCCTTCTTTTTAAGAATGTACCCAATGGTTGATTTGAGCACTCCTTGTGTCTGCCATCTCTCTAAAGGGTTTGTTTTGTTTTCTCAGCCTAATAATGGCCTGTTTTTACTTGCATGGACAGCTCTTTGGACCTCATATTGACAGTTAACAAAGACAGCTTCCAAATGTAAATTCCACACTTTGAATCAATTCCAGACCTTTTAACTGTCTAATAGTTAATGAAATAAAGAGGGAATAATGGGAGAACTTCCCCCACCTGGCTATGGAACACCTTGTCAGTCAAATATCCAAATACTTTTGAACCCCTCGAAATGGGCAGGCTATGCAGAAAAATGTCTGTCATTCCTAAACGGCTCATATTATATTTTTGGTAAACTCCTTAAATTAAAGTTAAGCCTACATTTCAGTAACATAATATTGCTTTATTTCAGATCAATGTGGTGGCATACAGAGCCAAAAATGATAAAAACTGTGTTATTGTCCAAATACAGTGCATCCGGAAAGTATTCACAGCGCATCACTTTTTCCACATTTTGTTTAAATTACAGCCTTATTCCAAAATGGATTAAATTCATTTTTTTCCTCAGAATTCTATACACAACACCCCATAATGACAAAGTGAAAAAAGTTTACTTGAGGTTTTTGCAATTTATTAAAAATAAAAAAACTGAGAAATCCCATGTACATAAGTATTCACAGCCTTTGCTCAATACTTTGTCGATGCACTTTGGCAGCAATTACAGCCTCAAGTCTTTTTGAATATGATGCCACAAGCTTGGCACACCTATCCTTGGCCAGTTTCGCCCATTCCTCTTTGCAGCACCTCTCAAGCTCCATCAGGTTGGATGGGAAGCATAGGTGTACAGCCGTTTTAAGATCTCTCCAGAGATGTTCAATCGGATTCAAGTCTGGGCTCTGGCTGGGCCAGTCAAGGACATTCACAGAGTTGTCCTGAAGCCACTCCTTTGATATCTTGGCTGTGTGCTTAGGGTCGTTGTCCTGCTGAAAGATGAACCGTCACCCCAGTCTGAGATCAAGAGTGCTCTGGAGCAGGTTTCATCCAGGATGTCTCTGTACATTGCTGCAGTCAACTTTCCCTTTATCCTGACTAGTCTCCCAGTCCCTGTTGCTGGAAAACATCCCCACAGCATGATGCTGCCTCCACCTTGCTTCACTGTAGGGATGGTATTGGCCTGGTGATGAGCGGTGCCTGGTTTCCTCCAAACGTGACGCCTGGCATTCACACCAAAGAGTTCAATCTTTGTCTCATCAGACCAGAGAATTTTCTTTCTCATGGTCTGAGAGACCTTCAGGTGCCTTTTGGCAAACTCCAGGCAGGCTGCCATGTGCCTTTTACTAAGGAGTGGCTTCCGTCTGGCCACTCTACCATACAGGCCTGATCGGTGGATTGCTGCAGAGATGGTTGTCCTTCTGGAAGGTTCTCCTCTCTCCACAGAGGACCTCTGGAGCTCTGACGGAGTGACCATCGGGTTCTTGGTCACCTCTCTGACTAAGACTCTTCTCCCCTGATCGCTCAGTTTAGATGGCCGGCTAGCTCTAGGATGAGTCCTGGTGGTTTCAAACTTCTTCCACTTACGGATGATGGAGGCCACTGTGCTCATTGGGACCTTCAAAGCAGCAGAAATTTTTCTGTAACCTTCCCCATATTTGTGCCTCGAGACAATCCTGTCTCGGAGGTCTACAGACAATTCCTTTGACTTCATGCTTGTTTTGTGCTCTGACATGAACTGTCAACTGTGGGACTTTATATAGACAGGTGTGTGCCTTTCCAAATCATGTCCAATCAACTGAATTTACCACAGGTGGACTCCAATTAAGCTGCAGAAACATCTCAAGGCTTCATGGCAAAGGCTGTGAATACTTATGTACATGTGCTTTCTCAATTTTTTTATTTTTAATAAATTTGCAAAAATCTCAAGTAAACTTTTTTCAAGTTGTCATTATTGGGTGTTGTGTGTAGAATTCTGAGGAAAAAAATGAATTTAATCCATTTTGGAATAAGGCTGTAATTTAAACAAAATGTGGAAAAAGTGATGCGCTGTGAATACTTTCCGGATGCACTGTACTTATATAATTGACAGTAATTCTGGAATTTTATCTGAAGAGCCAAAAATTATAAAACTAAGAACAGTGCAGTTTAAGTAAATGGATGTCTTCCTGCCCCTGTATGACCCAGTGCAGCTGTACGCATGATTGTGCCCAGTGAAGGATTAGTGTCCATGGTTGGCCAGGATAGACACCATTTTCCCAAAACCCTGAACTAAATTAAGCAGATAATGAATGTACAGATTTTTAAAAAAAGGGAATGGCATGGTTTACTTCTAAATTAGGTAATGTAATGTCTGAAATGTGGTACTCAAATGCAAAATTACAAATGGGAATATATGTATGCACTTTGTAAGATATTCTAAATGTGTACTTTAACATGCTTGTCAATCACAGAATCCTAAACAGATATCTACAACAAAGCAGGATATGGGTGGTCTTACTAAACTGATTACTTAATACCAATGATAAAAAAGGCTGCAGCTTCATTTAGATATTTAAAAAATACAAAATACAGTGATCCCTCGCTATATCGCGCTTCGCCTTTCGCGGCTTCACTCCATCGCGGATTTTATATGTAAGCATATTTAAATATATATCGCGGATTTTTCGCTGCTTCGCGGGTTTCTGCGGACAATAGGTCTTTTAATTTCTGGTACATGCTTCCTCAGTTGGTTTGCCCAGTTGATTTCATACAAGGGACGCTATTAGCAGATGGCTGAGAAGCTATCCAGCTTACTTTCTCTCTCCCTCTCTCTCTCTCTCTCTCTCTCTTGCGCTGACGTAGGGGGGTGTGAGCAGGGGGGCTGTGTACAGCTGCTTCCTGAAGGACATGCTGCACGGAGCTTCGCATACTTAAAAGCTCAAAGGGCACGTATTGATTTTTTTTATCTGTCTCTCTCTCTCTCTCTCTCTTCCTGCTCCTGACAGAGGGGGTGTGAGCTGCCGCCTTCAACAGCTTTGTACCGGCGGTGCTTCGCATACTTAAAAGCCAAAAAGCCCTATTGATTTTTTTTTTTTGACTGCTTGCTTTGCACTCCTTTGAAAAGGAAGATATGTTTGCATTCTTTTAATTGTGAGACAGAACTGTCATCTCTGTCTTGTCATGGAGCAGTTTAAACTTTTGAAAAAGAGACAAATGTTTGTTTGCAGTGTTTGAATAACGTTCCTGTCTCTCTACAACCTCCTGTGTTTCTGCGCAAATCTGTGACTCAAGCATGACATTCTAAAAATAACCATATAAACATATGGTTTCTACTTCGCGGATTTTCCTATTTCGCGGGTGGCTCTGGAACGCAACCCCCGCGATGGAGGAGGGATTACTGTAAACTTGGCTGTTGATATAGGTTACAGCCCCCTGACACAATAAATTGAATTCAGCATGTTTGAGAACAATGAGCAGCCAATGACAGCAAGCTTGCTTTTTTCTAAAATTTACCTTCAATTGGTGCTTAAAAGCAACAAAAGAAACTGAATTTCTTTACGATATAGTGTAAGTAATAATTTCTATATTTCTATGCTGATTTTCATATGCAGGCGTCAAAGTTGTGGCGGGCTATGATCCACCTCTAGTTTCTATCAATACACCTTCAATCTTCCTACTGATTAGAGAGCTTCAAATATCTTAGATCTTATTTATCACAAAGTCTTCACTATGCCAATCCCTCCTACATTTTTCCCATTTTGTAATCCTGGATTTTTAGATTTATTTTTTCCACATAAAACTTTGTAAATGAAAAAAAAATCACTTTCTGTAGAAGTTACTGGTTTGGAAATTGTAATTCTGAATGATCACAAATGTAGTCTACATCTACAAAAATTATTGCAGTCATGACTGAAATCATAATTATGAATAATTTTACATCATCTTCATGTGGCCAAAACAGACTCACGTGTCATAATCTTGAATGATCTGTCCCACTGCCCAGATAGCTGCCAGATATTCATTTGTTCCCATGGGATTGATATAATGCAATGAAGTTGGATCTCGAGGATTTCCGTTAGATGCTGTAAAATCTATGCCCACCTATGAAATAAAACAACATGGTGACTGTGTAACATTATTATTATTTTTTAAGTACTGTCTTAATTTTATACAGCAAGATAAATAATGGAACTGAGAAAACTAAATAATTACATCATTATATTTTTATTGAAAGAATTAACAATAGACAATCTTTTGTGTATTTATTTCCTGATTTATTTTGCTAATAGTTTAAATAATCATTAGGTAACCAAAATTTGTCTTGATGTACATACCAGGCACTTGCCAAGGTGTATAAAATAAACAATTTGACCATCAGTATCTTGGCTTCTGCTAGGTTATGATAATGCTGAAGAGTGATGAGTTACAGTGAAGAGAAAGAAAAGAACCTATACCAGAATCAACATTGTTCTTGTTAAACATCTCTAAACATCTCTAAGTAAAAAAACAAGGCAGAGTAATAAGTTGAGAGATGGGATTTTGTAGATACTGTTTGGAGAAAACTTAAAAAAAATACCAATCTAAAATCAAAAAAATCAACAACATACTGTTAAAAAGAAACAATACATAACCTAATTTCTAAATTATTCAAAACCTTTTAATCGAAGTAACATTTTCAAATTTTATGCTTGTTAAGGTTAAGCTGTTTTGGATTTGAATTTTCAGTGGAGGTATAAACAATAATAATAAAAAATGAGTTGGACCACAGTTTACGAGGTAAACAGTTTATGAGGTAAAGTGAAGAAAGAGCTCCAATATTATTTCCATTACAGGATGTTCAACATCTTGCCTAGAGTAATATTCATAATACCTTCCCTTGCTAAATTAATTGACCACAATGTCAACAGTAAAGCCAGCCTCAGGCGTTGCAATTATTACAATAGGACAAATATAGGCCTAGCCTGACCATTGGTGCCAACATTAAAGATAGGATGCAATTTTCCCAAGGCAGTTTGTTTAAGATATTTAAATATTAAACATTAAAAACATCAAAAAAAGATTATTCTTTATCAGTAAGATGATTTGTGACAGTCAGATCCTAGATTTTTAACAGATGGCAGTCATTAATATTAGAGGCATCAGTCATCAACTAATTTTCATGTATTAAATTTTGTGTCCCCATCTTTTACTTCTTTAATTTTTATTAGTAATCATTTTCTTGTTGACAGCACTTTATGAGGATCACAAAATAATAATGCTTTGAACTCTGAAATGGCTAAAAATGAACAGCTATGAATACTGCCGACTGATGCAGTGAAAAATCACCATAGAAACTAAAATATCCTTTTTAAAGCTGGATGTTGAAATCATTCTGGTAATTGCAAACAGCATTCTGAACAATGGCGATAGATAGATAGATAGATAGATAGATAGATAGATAGATAGATAGATAGATAGATAGATAGATAGATAGATAGATAGATAGATAGATAGATAGATAGATAGATAGATAGATAGATAGATAGATAGATAGATAGATAGATAGATAGATACTTTATTAATCCTCAAGGGGAAATTCACAAAATAAGTTCCTGCTTATTTTAAAACAATTTTAGTTGGATTTAACTATTTAAAATTAAATAGTGCATATATTCTATGTATGAAAATGTGTATCAAAAACTATTCATAGTAAATAGTCTCAAAAATGTCAAAATTTAATTTAAAAACCATCTTAATTTCAGTTTTCTGCAGTGAAAGGTAAATAAAATATGATGTGACATGTTACTGCTAAAAACATTTTTGTATAATGTAGAATAAGGTGAGTCCTATTGTCTAATTGGGTTTTCTCTAACAAGTAATGTGAGAACCTCTCACAGTAAAATCTGCTTGACAAAAGTATTCTTAACCAAAGAATTCTTTTTTGAATGCTATTTTGTTTTCTTTTCTTCCATAATCATAGATCAAATTTCTTTACATAGAAATCATTAACAATATACAGTATGGCACAATCTAGAATCTACATCTACAAGTTAATTAATCTGAATATTAGATTCCTTAAACTCTTTGCACAATCATATTGTTTAAAATTGGCTCCAAAAGTTGAAAAAGTTAGTTGTGCTAAACCATGGATACTTGGCAGACATCAATGAAGCTTATTTTAAGACAATTAAGCATATATAGTACTCTTATCATTTCCCCTAATTAAATGGAACAGAGTATTAAAACAATGCTTTTGACAGTCTCTCTCTAACTCCATTCAGGAAAAACATATTTCTCAAAGAGCTTTAAATGCTGAAGTAGTGAGTTCAAGTCCTGCTACTGACACTGTGTGATCAAAAGCAAGTCACTTCACCTGCCTATGCCCCAAATGGAAAAACAAAAAATATGTAACCAATCGTATCTCAGATGTTGTAAATTGCCTTGGATAAAGGCATCAGTCAAGTAATAATAATATGATTAGGTCACTTGAGCTTCTTACTCTTGAACATGACATATACAATTGTTGATGAGTAAAACATTCCTCCATTAGATCAATTCCTACTTTTCCAAGTGACTTTGCTTTTGTTGATGATTATTTCAGGAAAGAGCATTCTTTTCAATTGTAATGGGTAAACTGTAGGAATAAAGTAGAATTTCAGTATATTATAGTGGTTGTAACAGCTATAATTCACCATGTTTTTAGCGATGTGTTCAAATCGGATTGTTGGTCAGCTCCCAACGGCTTCTGTCCACTTCATATTGGTATACCGGAATCTCTTCAAAGTGGACAATCTCTCTCCTGGGTTTGAATAGCTCACATCTGTTACCTCCACCATAAGGCTCAGGCTCTGTTTTTCCTCTTCTTTTTCTGCCTTTTCACTCTCTTTTTTTAATAGTACATCTGTTTCTGTTTCCATGGCACCCTCCCAGAAATTGCTGCAACAGACTACCACCTCACAAAGGTCCTCCCAATTGACGTATATCCAATATGCTCAATTTAGGCCTTACACTGTTTTCTATATATGCTCAGACAGAGACAGGTTCTCATTGGTAATAGCACAGTAGAGTGACGAAAGAAAAAACAGAAAGTACATTTATGTGGCGGTGCTACAATATATTATTATCATTATTAGATGTTTACCATTTTCATTTTTTTCAGTAGTTCTTTCAAGTACAGTATTTCTTTTAGTTTTCTTCATTAGTTGTATATGGTCTTCTTTAAAGATCATAAGTGTAACTGTATATTCAAAGCAGTGCTTGAAGTTGGACATACATAAATGCCGGTACCATATGTACCACTGCTTTATTAACATGAAGAACAAGGAGTACGTAGTAATAACTTTGGGCATTACAACAGAATTTCTGTGGCTTCCCCATTAAAAATTCAAGTGTCATGATCCAAAACCAGGGACGGAGTATTGTGCAATTTAAAGAAGAGCGGAGTGGAGGTGGTTTAGGTACTCCATTTGTAGCTTCCACCATGATAAGAATGGTAATCGAATGCAAAAGTATTTTGGAGAGCAAGGGAGTGGGGCATTCCCATTCAAATTAAGCAGATGCACATATAAATGTCAGGTGTGGGAGTTCCCTTTGAGAGTCCAAAGATGCAAATGTATATTACAGTACAATGGAATAATTCGTGGGGGACCCGGTAAGTTTAAACTGACACTTTCGGTCCAGTGCCGTTTTTAGGATTTGCAGGTATCAGGATCTTAGCCCCTCTGTGTTGCATGCAGACTAACAGTGGGGCATTCCCATTCAAATTAAGCAGATGCACATATAAATGTAAATGACTTTGGAGGTCAGGTGTGGGAGTTCCCTTTGAGAGTCCAAAGATGCAAATGTATATTACAGTACAATGGAATAATTCGTGGGGGACCCGGTAAGTTTAAACTGACACTTTCGGTCCAGTGCCGTTTTTAGGATTTGCAGGTATCAGGATCTTAGCCCCTCTGTGTTGCATGCAGACTAACAGTATATACTGTAAAACCATAAGAAGGGGTGACCCTTTGGGCTTTTGCGTACGTTTATGTAATGGCATTGATCAGGGGCTATATTGTATATGATGGACAAAAGAATCAAAGGCTTACTTCTATTGCCATGTATATAATTAAAAAAAAGATCAGGGGCTGAACACAACAGATCAGGACCTTAAGTCTCTGAAGCCCCTATCCCCCTCCCAATACCACTGCATCACTCCTGGCTGGTCTTGGATTGGAGAACACTGCTTCCGCAGCTACTTTTCTCTCACTGCTTTTTTGTTTCTTGTAAGGCAACACCTACGGCACTTGCGGTTTATAGTGTGCATGCTAACCGCTGACCTTCGTATCTTGAGCTTTCTCCTTCCATTTCATACCTGACTGTAGACACCAGAGGTGGTCACATCTCTTTTTTCTGCTAGGACACCACCCTATTTGTTAGTGCTGCTGTCTGGCATGTCAATAATTTTTGCTCCATCTTTCTGTGGTACAGCAAGTGAAGTCTGTTGCAGTGTGCAATTTAAAATACTGTATATAAATATTGGGGCAATTAGGCATCAGAGGAGTTTAGGTGTGTTTGGCTGAGCATATTCAGTGTGTTGATTGGTTATTCGATTGATTGTACATTCATATACAGACGCATGTAGTTTGGTCAATTGCCTCATTAATAATCTGGGGTCTAAAATAAGTGCGAGCACAACTGCATCCCAAATAATGAAAGAAGCCTTATTAGGAAAAAGGGTGAGGACAACAAAAATTCAAAGAAGAAACAACAGAGAGAAAAGGATCGAAGGTTAAATGAAAATGAAAGTGAAGCACTGGAAGAATCATGAAGGAGCAGATGTGACGTTGAGTGCAGGAAAGCAGTCGGGAAGTGAGGGGGTCTAAAGGGTCACTCTTGCTAACCATACAGGGAATAGGAGTGATCCAGTGCTCTAAGAGGGCTCCTGCCTTAAGGCCATGCAGTGGTGTGGGACAGGAAACAGAGCAGGGCTTAGCGTGGTGCATCATGGATGCTGAAGGAATGGTGGTGAGAATCCAAACCTGGATTGTAAAGGGTTGATTGTGTCTGTTGACAGACATCTCCCCACACTGAGGAGACCTATACAGATGAGCTGAGAAGTTGTCATTTTTTAGATGGAAGCACTATGGCTCAGCAATGTTTTTAAAGGACACATTCTGCACTGGGATTACATCCTCAATTGTATGGATTCATTTATTGTGATTCAGACTTATTTGAACTAATGAACGAAGACTTTTTAACCTCCACTTAAACACCTGTTTTTATTGCATTATTTATTTATAGAAGAATCTGCACCGTTTACACATAGTTTGTTATTATAGTGGAGCCCTTTTGGACCTACTCTTGACTGTATGTGTCCTCTTTGCATGGGTCATCCTGGTCATGTTATGGACCATTCCGGGTGCAAGTTGTTATAATCTGCTGGAGACAACTCGGCCTGTCAGACCTTCATTTGCAAAAAGCATGCTCTCAGCTCAGAGCACGTAAGTTAGCATAATATTAATAAATATCCATCCATCCATCCATCCATTTTCCAACCCGCTATATTCCTAACTACAGGGTCACGGGGGTCTGCTGGAGCCAATCCCAGCCAACACAGGGCACAAGGCAGGAACCAATCCCGGGCAGGGTGCCAACCCACAACAAATTAATAATTTATCACCTAATAAAAAATATGAGTTGGCTAATTTTCTTTTTACTATAATGTCACCAAATTTCAATCAAATCTGTCTAAGCATTTTGAAATTTTAAGGTATTTATTTATTTTTTTTATTATCGGGAGTATTACCCCTAAGCACTGATATATTCAAATTTACCCTAGATGTTCTATCCTGCAGGTTTCAGCTTTTTATTGCACAGAAACATGGTGAGTAAGTGAGTGAGTGAGTGAGTGAGTGAGTGAGTGAGTGAGTGAGTGAGTGAGTGAGTGAGTGAGTGAGTGAGTGAGTGAGTGTGCAAGTCAACTTTGGATTACACAGGGTGAGTCAAAATTATGTTAACACTAATGGTATTGCTATGTATATACTTGTATACAACTTTTGTGGACAATTTATGTGCCACATATGGTACATGTGTTAAACATGATGGCGAACAGGTAGAGACATTTCACTAAATCATCTTGAACATACTGTATGAAATATGTTTTGTGAATAATTTGTTTCTGCCATTCAAATGTTAAAATAATTTTGACTCACCCTCTATATACAGTATATACAGAGTAAGAAAATGAGGGTTAGAAAATGCATAAGACCTTAATTGCTTTTTCAGTGCGAGATTGTAAGCTATATGTATTCTAGATTTTTAGAAAATGGCCATCATTATCTTGACCATTCAATAAAAACAATTGCTTTGTTGCTGATATTTTGCAGGGTCAACAAAAAAGATTATGACTGATAAATACACAGATATAATTGCCATTATTTGATCTGAAAGGAGGACCATTAAATTTGTAGCTTTTAAGTTCCTAGTCCATAGTAAGACGTTCCTTGATTTTAATTTTGGATGTCAGTCACTATACCTGTAAATGTCTGCTTTCCACTCTCATTCTCCATTCTGTTCATCAGTTCCATAATCTGTGTCCCTTAGATTACATCTCTTTTCACTCCCAGTCTTTACTGTCTTTGTCTATCAATTTGAACCTAGATGGTAACAGAATTATTTTTTTTGCCTCAGAAGATCCTGGATAAAGTTAGCTTAATTGTGCCTGATGCCACACCTCTCTTGACAGAAAAAAAGAAAAACAAAATCAAAGCACTACTGCTTTCAAGTGACTGCATCCATAAAAACACCAAGGCTTCAAAAATAAAGCACTCGTATTCCTTTTTCTTGAATCACAGCTTCCGTTCATCAGTTCAAATAAGTCTAAAGCTTCACCAGTATGATCAGGTTACTATGGTAACAGCCTCTTCCTGCCTGAGACTGTTTCAACAAGCAGGAAAAGAAAAATAAATTACACTATTATTTATAGAAGTGTATAGTGTCTAGGGCCAGATTTCATTAACTAAAATCCACTAAAAAACAGACATACAGTGCGTCAAATTTATTTCATTAAAAGGTACTTGTTTCATTTTGCCAAGTGTTCTGTTAGAGTACACTTCACTCATTAAATATTTTTATAATAATAATTCATTTTATTTATATAGCACCTTTTCCATGCTCAAGGTGCTTCACAGAGTTACAGAAAGAACAACATGCTATATGTACTTTGGATAAAAATATTTTCTGCATAGAACACTACAACAGATAAATACAAGATATACAAATCAATAAACAGAATAAAGAAAAGAAAAATATAAAAAGAGAGTTAAGTGTAAATTCAGTACTAAAAGAAATCCTGAACAAGTAAAATAATAATACACACACAAATTATCTGGAGCATCTAGGCAGAGAAGTAAACTGAAAGAAGGGGCAGAATGTTAGGTTAAGTTAAAAGCCTTCCTGAACAGATGAGTTTTCAGTTGTTTTTAAAAGAATGATTTGAGTCAGCTGATCTAATTAATTTAGGGAGTTCATTCGAAAGTCTGGACGTTGTACAGGTGAAAACCCGTCACCCTTAAAGTGCAGGTTAATGTGGAGCACAACAACATTGGCAGAATCAGGGGACCTTAGTTGGCAAACACAATGTAGCAGGTCACTGATGTATTCCGCTGCAAGGCATTTTAAAGCTTTGTAGGTTATTAACAGAATTTTATATTCAGTCTTGTAAGACACAGGGAGCCAGTGAAGACAGTGAAGACAAAGCAGGATAGGTTTTGAAGAGTTTAGGCAGAGTTTTGAATTAAATGGAGCTGTAATGTATGATTTGAAGGGGCACTTTCCAGTAGGGAATTACAATAATCGATGCAGGATGTGATAAAAGCATGGACAAGTTTCTCAGCATTAGAAAAGGAGAGGAATGAGCGAACATGGGATATGTTTCTGACAATGCAAGGTCAGCTCCATGCTAGCGGGTCCTTCCGAACCCCCTTCTTTAACCCACTACTGCTGATAATGTACCTGAGGGATGAACCTAGCAAATGAGGACACACCCGCAGCAGCAAGGGGTAGGTGCATAAAGGTGCCAAAGTGCTTTTATTAAAACCATCTAAAAAACAACAATGTCCAAATAGTGCAGTGCTCAAAAATGTTCCACTAAATACATAATCCAATAAAATGTGAACTGTGGAGGTTAAAAAAATTAACTAAATAATCCAGTAATAACAAGGTTAAAATTACTTGGTAGGAAGCTGTCCATAAGAACATGAGCTCTGCTGCAACCCTTTAAAAACTGACATCTCCCCTGCTTATCCTATTTGGATCTCGCAGTCTGGAGAGACATCATCCAACAGTAACATACTCCCTTCTGTTCTGCTCGTGCCCCTGCCACCCATCTCATGGTGTTGCACGGGGCACCACAGAGTCTCCACTCTCTGACTCTCACTGCCTTCCCAGTCTTGCGTGGTGACTCTGCTGGAGTAAGTTGATTGCTCCCACTTCCAAGCTTCTCAGTAGGAGCAACTCACAGCCCCCTTGAGCATTAGCCACATGCTTCTCTCCCAGGTCTCCATTTCCGTCCGCCTGCTTCCTTTCCTCTAGCAAGGCTCGCTCACTCGCTCCTGCCCTCCTTTTCTCTTCCCATTAACTTCCCCCTGTCATGCCAACTCCCCCTTAAATACCTCCGGGGCTGTAGCGTCTCAAACGTGCACTACAGAAAGCCAATGAAGCAATTGAGACAGTTTCACTTTTAACACTGAAACAATGTTTAGTATCATCTGCATAAAAATGATAACCCAATCCAAAGCTATGAATAATATGTCCAAGGGAAAGCATATAGATACAGAAGAGCAGAGGGCCGAGGACAGAGCTCTAAGGAACTCCTTGTGTGACTGGTGCTGAGCTGGATCTGCTGCTGCTAAGACTAACCAACTCTTGCCTATCAGTCAGATTGGACTGACACCAGACTGAAAGGGTTCTATCAAATTATTAGAAGTTAAGTAATCAGTGAGTTGGGAGGCCACAACATGGTCATGAACTTTTGACAAAAAAGGTAAGTGAGAGCTGGGATGAAAATTATTGAGATTGTCATCATCAACACCAGACTTTTTTAACATTGGGGATATTGAAGCGATTTTAAAAGTGGCAGGTACATAGCCATTGTCAAGGGATGTATTTATTATTGTTGTAACCGTTGGGATTATGGCATTAAGGCAGGATTTAAGAAGTGTGGTGGGGATTGGGTCCAGTACACAGCTTTGTAGTTTGCCTCATCTTACAAAGCAGGTCATTAACAAATGCAGATGTGACTAGTGAAAATTTAGAAAAGGAGCCAGATGGAGTTGTATTATTTATATCTTTAATTTTATTACGAAAAAATGGAGGAATTTTTCACACACTTCAGTAGAGGAAGTAATTGGGCCAGATGAAGGTTGAAGTGCAGTATAAACTACAGAAAACAAAACCCTCAGGTTATCATGGCCACTTTCTGTTATTCTGCGATAACGCATGTTCTTGGCTGCAGTTAGTACATCTCTGGATATGCACAGTGAGGTCAGCCTTATGTGACATTTTCTCAAGGCATTAGCCAGCTGCTTTCATAAACTGTAATTCTGAATCATACCATGGAGTTGAACACTTAAAGAAAACTTCCTTATGTTTTAAAGGAGCTGTTTTATCTACTGTTGAATGAAGGGCTCAGTTATAGTAGTCAACAAGACTATCTAGTGTAATACGGGATGGCAGGAAAAGATCAGAGATGGATCCAGTAATGATAGAGGGACAGATATTTTTAAGGTTTCTGAAAGAAATTCAACGTTTACAGGAAAGAGGAGGGAAAGGTAATGAGACAGTGAAAAGTACTGCTTTATCATCAGAGAGTCCATAATTACTGCTATAAGTGTTGCCCACAGATAAGCCACATGTGCAGATATCATGTCCAATATATGACCACCAGAGTGGGTAGGAACATCATCATGTTGCACCAAACCAAAGCAGTTCAGTAAGGGTAGGAATTAATTCCTCAGTTTACATGTAGAAATGTCAATATGGATTTTGAAATCGCCAAGAAGAATGAGTCTCTGGGAATGAGAATTAAGTGGGTTAGTAGTTCAGTTAGATAAGATAGGAAAGACACCTTGTATTTTGAAGGACAATAGAGAACAGTAAGTAAGACAGGACCAGATTTCATTATTAGTTTAAAAGCACTCGAAAGACACTGGTGTAAAGTATACCTGACTACCTGAAGCTTCTATTGTAGATCAACATATTTTTTCCATTTGGAAATCCTCATTTACAGGCACCACTAATTAATATAGTGTTTCTGATTCCATTAAGGCTTTACCTGGCTCTATTAACCAGTAATATACAGTATCTGACAAGCCTGCCTTGGTCTATTCAAAGTTACAGGGCTGGTGTGTCTATAACGCCTGGAGGGACCCAGTGACTGTAGGCTTTCATTCTATCTAGTCTTAATTAGTGATCAGCTTTTGCTGCTAATTAACTTATTTTCTCTTAATTTTAACTGACTTGCTATTTAATACTTAGACCACTTAATTGTTTATTTTTCTCTTAATTAGCAGTGAAAATGAGCCAACACATAACCAACTAACCTGTGTCTATCTTTCATCACACAATACAGTATATGAAAACAAAGAAAGGTGAAGGTGTCAGTGATGTTGATCTGCTCAAATCCACAAAAGATTTTGACACTGCAGTCCTACAGGATCAGAGTTGGACACCCCTGGGGCACCATTACGTATCAAGGCAGTATTAAACTTTAGGAAAAAAGTCAATCTGAATACCATGCAAGTCTGTTTATAGGTATACTAGGGGGTTTGCCCCCTGCTTGCTTTGCTTGCCAACAAATCCACCCCCCCCCGACCCCCACCCAGCCTGCGCTATGTGCTAGCCACTTTGTGTCTCTGCCGCTCGCGTTGTGAAGAGGGGGGCTGAACGCACCCCAAGGAGACACGGTTGCTCCTCCAAAAACCCCTCTTAAACGGTGATACAATGGGAAACAAATACAGTGACATAAAAAGTCACATAAAATCATTGCACAAAATCATTGCACTTTTAGGCTTAGGATTTTATATATAGAGAGTAGATTAAGGACTGCAGGTTAAATTAACAGCATAATCCTGAATGGAAATCAGATTCAATGATACCTTCTAGGAAATAAAAACACACACAGACACTTCAAAAGAAGTGTCTAAATTTGGATTAAACCTGAGGCCAAAATTCTTTGACAGAACAATAGTAACATACTTTATCTATCTATCTATCTATCTATCTATCTATCTATCTATCTATCTATCTATCTATCTATCTATCTATCTATCTATCTATCTATCTATCTATCTATCTATCTATCTATCTATCTATCTATCTATCTATCCACAATGCCATGATCTGTCCTTCTGTCATGCAAATACTTATAAATTACATAGGCTAGAATCTTGATCCTGGTCTTCATTGAAAGCTTATAACCTGATGCATTCTGGGGTAGCAGAAACATTAGCTGAGTGATCTGTGCATGTCTGCATCTTATGACAAAATAATTAAAAAGTGACATGACAAAAAGAAAAAGAGCAGCTGCATCTGCTGAGCATCAAGCAAATTGCAAAAGCCATTTACATGACAAAGAACATTGTAATAGGATGAAGAAAAATAAGAGCAGCGCCATCTGCTGAGAATCAAGTACATTACAGTAGATGATTAAGTAACGAAGACCAAGAATGAATAAGCAGAAAAGGTGCTGACAAACACAGACAAGCAAGAAGTAATCCTACATATAGCTTGATTTGTTCTGGAAATAAAAAAAAAATAGGTTCTGACAACCTGGTGGCCACATTACTGCTGGGCAGAAACATTTATTGTAATAAAAGCATGGTCCCTACCGGTCCATCTATTAATAACCCCCCAGGACACTGTACATATTTATTCAGAATTAATAATCAAGTGTAAGTATGGTATTTACTGATCACTGAATATGACAAATAACTACATAACAGGAAGAAGGAAAAAGGAGACTAAGAACATCTGCTGAGCATCAATCTCATCACAGAAGGTCCTTAAGATACTGCAACTGAGCAGCAGGCAGACACGAAAGCGCATAGGAATGCAAGACAAAATCCAGGATACAGAATGCAAGAATGAGAACAACAGAGAAATGCAGGCCAACAAACAAGCACTATTTAGGAAAGTTACATCACCAAAGTAACTTGTGATCATTGTGAAGTTGAACTTTTCATTGGTGAAAACAAAAGAATAGGTTGCCAAAATGGAAAAGTTCACATGCTATTTATAAACCCCCTTTATTTTAGTACTATAGGTCCACATGTTTCACTAGTCTTGTTTAATTATTGTATCAGATACTAAAACATTAGAGCATTTAAACTAGAGAAATATAGTTAATTCCTATCAAATGAGGGTTAATAAAACAAAGCTATATGTTGATATATTTTTTATTCACATATAAATGATGACTGAAACTTTCGAAATATGCTGAATTATAATTATTTATTTCAACATAAATGATGACTGAAAATTTAAAATGCTGTTGATGTCACAACACAAAAAAGCATGATAAGCAATATTACAATAAAACTATAATGAAAAGACTTGAACAGCACAGTAATAACAATAACATTCATTTCTATAACACATTTATAAACAAATGATGTAGAACAAAGTGGTTTACAAAATATCAAAGATGTCCTTAAATGCAATGAAAAACAAATTAAGTAATATTAGGTAAGAATAATAATGATAAATGGTATAAAAAATATTGCACACTTACATAAGATATATACTGTAACAGAAACAGAGTCCTAAAATATAGAATTGTTTTTCTAAATCTCTAAATAACAGTTTAATGATAAAGTCATGTAAAGGAATATAAAGGAATTTTTCTACTTACAGTAAACATGAGTTGACAACCACCAAGGATATAATCCAGAAAAGAGTAGTCTCTTGAAATCTGTGGAAATACAGCATAAAGACTGCACTAAATGTCTCAAAAGCCATATGAATGAGGGTCAAAATAAGCAATAAAATGCTATAGACAAATGCTATAGGTAAAACAACTTAGGAAACATGTGAAATCTAGGTAAATCTAAAAATTAAATAATGGTCTTTAAAAAACGTAATTATTATGTGGCATGAATAATCAATGCCAGCATTTAGCTATGAACATGCAGAAATTGATGATACACCATGTTACCGAAAATAAACCGTCCTTTAAAGAGCTAAAGCAGGAACACACAGAGCGTAATGACAGTATGTTGAACTATTTTATAGATCAAATATATCTTAACACATAATGGTGACAGTTTCCACAATACAGGAGGACCTTGGTAGCACCACTGTGTTTCCAAATTGAGAGGAGAAGTTGAGAAGGTTTGAGAAATGAAGTTAAGATGCGCTGTTTGCACCTCTTTGACAACTGTATGGTTCACTGAGAAAATAACAGGGGTCACCTGTTGTAGGGATTGTATCCCTTGGCTGGTTTGGGCCCACATTTGAGCAGCTAAAGGCTTATTTTTTCAAAATGCATAAATATATAGTTTATGCATTGCATTTTCTTTTCCTTGCTAATCTTAGGCAAAACGTGGTTTAAGACAATAGTGAAGTTATTGTATGCTGTATACTTTGAAAATCGGGAGGTAGTACTTGTTATTGCAAGGTATCATTTAATGCTAGCTGGCTTTTGGCTTTAGTTTTGTATTACTTATGTGTTAGATACTACAATTGCCCAAAGAGCAGATTTAACCAAAAGTGGGAACAAAATTTCGTTGCTTAGAATGACATACTTCAGCTATGACTTTAATTATATTCTAAGAGCTAATTTATGTTGGTTAGAGTTATTGAATTTTTGTTTAAAATATTTTTTTTAGTTTCATACTGGAAGGACTTCAAGTTAACCTTGCTAATTTCAAATGAAATGTACAGTTTTTAAAGGTGCAGTTGCAACATCTTACCCAACAAGATTTCACAATGATAATTCCAGAGTTCCTGTAGCTTTTCTTTTTCTTTTGCTTCTTTGGATTAAGGCACTCAAACTCTAACTGAAAAAAATAATATGGAATAGTAAATGTGGTGAACAACTTCACATTTTCTAAGTAACATATTTTTTCCTTGAATATGGCTAAGAAATTGTTTTCACATGTGTTCTCACAATTCATATCATCATTATTAGTTGTTAAACAAAAGTCAACTAGGTTAAACAGGGTTGAAAAAATTGCAGTGGAAGGTGTTTTTGTGAAAAAACATGTATTGAAGAGTATCTTCAACCCTGTGAGGAACAATAATAAACATAAATCAAGAAATCGACTAAATGGAGCCTGCCTGACTAATTAAAAAGTGCTTCACTCCACAGCTGAACCGAAAAAGAAAGGACAAGGAGGTTGAGTTCCCATCATAGTCAGCCACCAGTTAACCAACCACCCAGAAGCATGGAGACCAAAAGCCAATCCCTGATACTGGGGCCACATGCTCTGTTTATTGTCAATGTAATAAGCTCAAGAAGAGTTAAGTTATAAAAAGGTTTCCAAGAGATAACAGAAGCAGAAAAGGGGTATTTCCAGCAAGAGACCTGTGCCAGTTTGACAGTAATGGTATCAATCTCTGGATTGGACTGAGAGAGAGTGTGGAAAGGTCCCGGCTAAGGAAAATATGAGGGCAGAGAGCAAATTGGACAGAGAGGATAGGAGAGGGAATTTCAAACACCAATCCAATGGAGAGAGACAGTGGGACAGACCCAAAACATGAGGAGGATGACACTGGGAACATTTAAGGAGAAGAAGTGACAAAGAGGATTAGTGGATAAACCCCCAATGCACAAAATTAAACTGAGTATGCTGATGATTGGGATTTTAGGAGGACAGAGTAATATTCTTAAAGACGTCTTCCATTATGATCCAATGGAAGATGGAAGAGCATGTTGCCACATTGAGTACAAGGGCAAGGGCTTGTAGGAGGCTTTGCACAGTGCAGGAAATAGAAGTTGCAACTGTTTTTTTATGTGATGAGTGGGGAACGAGAAGGACATTGATGCACCACAATTCTTAAGAACAGACATCGGCCGAAGATAAAAGAAAATGAAGAGGAAGGAATAGAAAAACCTGGATCTGAAGTGCCTGAAACGTCTGCAATCCTGTGTCAAAAAAACATTTGCCAGTATGATGATACCTTAAACAGACCAGTTCAGAAAAGAAATTGGGTGTGCAGTAAAAAAAGCTTAATCAATTAACGAAGAAAGCTTAATTTAAAATGGGGGTATTTGAGTGTCAAATGAGACTGAAAGCTAAATGCTTATCTATATCATGCCAAGACTCAAAGCATAAAGAAAAAAGTACCAAATTTAGAAATAATGGACTTCAGCTTTAAGGACAGGAAAGGGAGAGTATGAAAAGTATGGCTGGAAACAAGCCAGTATATGATGGAAAACTAAGATGGAGGACTGGCAGGAGTGTCAAACAGTTCCAGATAGGAATTAGGATTTAAGACCAATGATAAAGTTCCAAATCAGCATGTGAACCCCCACCATCAGATCTGTTCTGGACGAGAGCAGAATGTTTAATATGAAGTCCTTTTCTGTTCCAAATAAATTTGAAGGGAGGGGTTCAAAGGAAGCTTTGACCTAACAAAGTTTATATGAGGAACAATATTTACTTTAATATCAACCATGGGAGAACAGAAAGATAGAGGAATATGTGCCCAGACAGAGAAGGAGTCTTTAATGCTTTAAAGGGTAAGGGTATAATTGAAGGTGACTGGAAGGTTGAATCTATTCTTATTAGAGATACTCTCTTGGTTCTGTTCAACTTTTATTATAAATGTACCTATTTTTAATACCAGCAGAACACCATTGCTTTAAAGTAGTATACTTGGGAGCTTATTTGCCTCTGTTTAAAGCAATGAAATCAGGTGACATTATTTCAGCATGAATCTAACTTATAAACTGAAATTTCAAAAGATTTACAGCGATTAGCCTTAACATGAAAACCGGTAAAGGGAATAACATTTGATAATCTCATTACACCTGTCAAGGTGTGGAATATATTAGGCAGCAAATGAACAGGCGATGTGGTGGAAAAATAAGCAAACATAAGAATCTGAGTGACTTTGTCAAGGGCCAAATTGTTATGGCTTAGACAACAGGGTCACAGCATAGGGGTGTTCCCAATATGCAGTGGTAACTACCTACCAAAAGTGGCCAAGGAAAGACAACGGTAAACCGGAGATAGGGTAATGGAAGCTGAAGGCTCATTGATAAGCTTAGGAAATGAAGGCTAGCCCATCTAGTCCAGTCCCTCAGAAGAGCTACTGTAGCACAAATTGCTGGAAAACTTAATGCTGACCATGAGAGAAAGGTGTCAGAACACACAGTGCTTGCTTGGTGTGCATGGGGCTACATAGACAGGTCAGAGCGCCCATGCTGACCCCTGTCCACTGCCAAATGGGCACATAAGCATCAGAAGTGGACCATGGAGCAACAGAAGAAGATGACCTGGGTCCTCATGAATAACGCCATGCGTAGAATTCACACTATAACGGACAAAAGTGGAAATGTGTGTAGGCACAAAAAAATTCAGATGCACAAAACCGTGCATAAGCCAACTTCCATGCACTTCTGTTACATAAATCCCGGTCAGCGTGAAAAGTAATGCACATACAGTTAGGTCAGGGGTAGGCAATGTCGGTCCTGGTGAGCCGCAGTGGCTACAGGTTTTCATTCCAACCCAATTGCTTAATTAGAAACCAATCATTGCCAATCTCAGACCTTATTTAATTTTATGGCTTGTTAGTCTGTGCAATGTAAGGCTCTTATATCGTAGATTTTTTTCCTTTCCAAGGATATCATCCAAATGATTTGAAGCCTAAAACAGATCATTTTCAGTCTGTCACATTTTTCTATTAAGTGTTTTATTAAATCAAACAGTGCATGATGAACACACACAGATGTAATTGGAAAAAAGCTAGCTGGAGAACTGCTGGCTGCTTTGTCTTTTACATCTTATTGCTAATAAGGAGCAATTAAAACACTGAATGCAGCAGTTTAAGATTGAAATAAGCAATTAAGGTTGGAGAACCTTAACAAGCGAGACCACTAAAATGAAGCATCAAAATGTCACTTAAGCAATATGTGCTTCATCAGCGATAATTGTGTTCTCGTTAAGGAACTGGGTTGGAACAAAAACCTGCACATACTGGGGCTCTCCAGGACCGACATTGCCTACCCCTGAGTTAGGTCCATAAATATTTGGACAGAGACAACTTTTTTCTAATTTTGGTTCTGTACATTACCACAATGAATTTTAAATGAAACAACTCAGATGCAGTTGAAGTGCAGACTTTCAGCTTTAATTCAGCGGGGTGAACAAAACGATTGCATAAAAATGTGCGGCAACTAAAGCATTTTTTAACACAATCCCTTCATTTCAGGGGCTCAACAGTAATTGGACAAATTAAATAACTGGAAATAAAATGTTAATTTCTAATACTTGGTTGAAAACCCTTTGCGGGCAATGACAGCCTGAAGTCTTGAACTCATGGGCATAACCAGATGCTGGGTTTCCTCCTTTTTAATGCTCTGCCAGGCCTTTACTGCAGCGGCTTTCAGTTGCTGTTTTGTTTGTGAGCCTTTCTGTCCTAAGTTTAGTCTTCAACAAGTGAAATGTATGCTCAATTGGGTTAAGATCAGGTGACTGACTTGGCCATTCAAGAATTTTCCACTTCTTTGCTTTAATAAACTCCTGGGTTGCTTTGGCTGTATGTTTTGGGTCATTGTCCATCTGTATCATGAAACGCCGCCCAATCAATTTGACTGCATTTAGCTGGATCTGAGCAGACAGTATGTCTCTGAACACCTCAGAATTCATTCGGCTGCTTCTGTCCTGTGTAACATCATCAATAAACACTAGTGTCCCAGTGCCACTGGCAGCCATGCACGCCCAAGCCATCACACTGCCTCCACCGTGTTTTACAGATGATGTGGTATGCTTTGGATAATGAGCTGTTCCATGCCTTCTCCATACTTTTTTCTTGCCATCATTCTGGTAGAGGTTGATCTTGGTTTCATCTGTCCAAAGAATGTTTTCCAGAACTGTGCTGGCTTTTTTAGATGTTCTTTAGCAAAGTCCAATCTAGCCTTTCTATTCTTGAGGCTTATGAGTGGCTTGCACCTTGCAGTGCACTCTCTGTATTTACTTTCATACAGTCTTCTCTTTATGGTAGACTTGGATATCGATACGCCTACCCCCTGGAGAATGTTGTTCACTTGGTTGGCCGTTGTGAAGGGGTTTCTCTTCACCATGGAAATGATGCTGTGATCATCCACCACTGTTGTCTTCCGTGGACATCCAGGTCTTTTTGCGTTGCTGAGTTCACCAGTGCTTGCTTTCTTTCTCAGGATGTACCAAACTGTACATTTTGCCACTCATAATATTGTAGCAATTTCTCGGATGGGTTTTTTCTGTTTTTGCAGCTTAAGGATGGCTTCTTTCACCTGCATGGAGAGCTCCTTTGACCGCATGTTGTCTGTTCACAGCAAAATCTTCCACATGCAAGCACTACACCTCAAATCAACTCCAGGCCTTTTATCTGCTTAATTGATAATGACATAACGACGGACTTGCCCACACGTGCCCATGAAATAGCCTTTGAGTCAATTGTCCAATTACTTTTGAGCCCCTGAAATGAAGGGATTGTGTTAAAAAAATGCTTTAATGCCTCACATTTTTATGCAATCGTTTTGTTTAATCCATTGAATTAAAGCTGAAAGTCTGCACTTCAACTGCATCTGAGTTGTTTCATTTAAAATTCATTGTGGTAATGTACAGAACCAAAATTAGAAAAAAGTTGTCTCTGTCCAAATATTTATGGACCTAACTGTACGTGTCTGCCATTTCACCCTGACTTCTCCTGTAATTTTGCATATTTTAATATGCAAATCAATATAAATATCACGTTATATTCAGTATTTGGTTAAAAGACAATTGCAAAAGCACATGAATAAAAGAATTTTAGCGAATGCGAATTGGAGGCAAGGAAAAACTTACTATTTGTTGGATTAAGCAGTGGTATAAACAACAAAAGGAAGTTGATCGACTGATACAGAGTGGCGGAGAAACTAGAAAGTTCAACTTCAGAAAGTCGCACAGTACCCGAAATAAAAAAGAAGTGGTCAGTTATCAAAGTCACTGTGAAAAGGAGAGTCATAGTCCATCATCTGAGTGTCATACAGAAGCATATTAGAGTGCAAAAAAAAGAAAATAATAGGGACACGGTGAAGAAAAAAGGTTGAAATGCCCACTTTAATCTCATAGTTTAATTTGTCATTAAAGTAGAACATTGTAAACTTCATTTTAAAATCATAGCTTAATTTACTATAATTTTTTAGATCCCATCTTAACTAAAGTAATACGTTAAATGCTTCATATTCTATGTGTTCTTCTACTTGATCTATGTGAATGAATCACTATGTGCTATTTAAACTGGCTTTCTCTTACGCCTACGGGACACAGAATACATTACATTCATGATATTACAGATCTCTGAACAATTTAAATACTAAGATCTATACTTGACATCATTTTCATGATGAAATTAATTAAAGCATGTATTAAACATGGGAGTACGGTGGCACAGTAGTAGCGATGAGCTGGCACCCTGTCCAGAGATTGTTCCTGCCTCCCGCAAGATGCTTGCTGGGACGTGCGCGACCCTCAATGAAATTTATTGCAGCAGTACTGTGTCTTTCAAACGTACCAACCCCCAATTCCTTCTTTCTCCACATAACCAATCGCCACACAATAAGCTCTGTAATAAATCTATCTAGAACCCAGATCCTTCAAAACTTTTAAGGAACATTGAAATATCTTTGTAGTACATATTTAATTATTCTATCCATCTATCTATGAAAGGTCGCGCCAGTCCCAGCAAGCATATAGTGCAAGCCAGGAACAATCCCTTGACTGGGCACCAGCTCATCACTACCACTGTGCCATTATGCCCACACGATAAATTATTAACAGTAAACATTATTTAAATGAAGTTAAAATTTATCTGTATAATGTAATATACATACTTTAATGCATTTCCTCTTAAAATGATACCAACAGCACCAAGAAGATAGCTCTCAGAAATCTAAACCGACTTAGAAGCCAGTCGTCATTATCTGTAAATATGCACTCTCTTCCATTGAATAGAATTGAAATCCTTTATTGTTATTGTATGGTACAATGAGATTCAATATGCAAATCCTCCAAAAACTTTTTTCCTATAAAATGATAAAACAACAATAATAATAATAATAATAAGATGATAAAAACAATGAAAAATATACAATATGAAAGCACAAGTACACTATACATGTACATATAGTACAGATGCAAATAAGTGCAAATAAATCATAAAGCGGATCAGGTTGTACAATATTACAACTGTAGTACAAGTTTACAGTGAGGTAAATGTACTTATAAGTATAAACAGTTTTACCAGGAGCACCTGATGGACTGATTGAGTGCTTTTATAGCTCTTTCGATGAAACTGTTTCTGAACTGCAAGGTCCTTACAGGAAAGGCTCTGAAACGTTTGCCGAATAGGAGAAGTTCAAATAGATTGTGCGCATGGCTGAGACAGTGTGTGCTATAAATGTTCTCCAGGGCTAGATGCCGTATCCCGATAATCCTCTGCATTGTCGACACAATCTGCCGTAAAGCTTTCCAAACAGCTGCTCTACAGCTGTGATTCCACACTCAGATACACTGGGTTATAATACTCTGAGTGGTGCACTGAGAGTAACAACACTAAAGCAGCTATGGTATTTGGAATAGTTTGTCCATCCCGTGGACCATTATATTGTTACAGGTTGATTAGAATCAGATGCTTTAAATTTATTTATTTTTAAATTTTTTTTAAACATTTTATTCATTTCATTAAAATCAAATAACATTCCATACAAGCAAGTAAAGTTTAACAAAACTAGGTTTGAAACAAATCAACCCCCACCCATGAGAAATTTAGCTAGGTCAGCAGAGTAAATGTTCTTATATAATACACTACTGTGGCTGTTCGTTTGTCTGTCCAGGATTTTAAATCACCTGTAGCTCGCAAACCGTTTGACTTACTGACCTGAAAGTTGGTACACATATACTACGTGACGTCTACTATCCACTTTTGGGGTGATGATTGACCTACAATGTTATTCCTCTTTTTATTTTTATTTTATTGTAGAATCAACTCTCTGCAGCGGCCAGCAGGGCGGCCATGCGGCGCATGCGTATGGGCGCCGTTCTCATCCCTACCACCTTCGCCATCACTTCCCCTACCTTTTCATATCTTAAATCATTCTTGAGGCAGATTGAAGACTTAAGTGCCAGCTTAAATGAAAAATTAAGGAAAACGTACTAAGTAATTGCAACGCAAACACTGACTTAATCAGTTTTAATGCGAAAAGATGCCGACAAAAGAAGAGAAGAAGCGGGCCGCTGGGGTGGAGAAAAGAAGAGCTGCTCATAAAGCAGCAAGCGCATCAACCTCTGAGCAAAGGAATGCTAAACATACAGAGAAAGAGAATGAAGTGTATTCATTGCACGTTATCATGCAGTGCACCATTACAGGTCTTTAATAATAGCAAAAATATGTAGATAAATAAATGAATAAAAATGAATAGAATAAAAAAAAGAGAGGAGAGAATCCGCTTCCTCAATGCTTTAAATGGTTATTCTAAAATTTTATTGATCAGATCCTGCCAGGTTTTGAAAAAGTTTTGTACAATCCTCTAACTAAGAATTAGATTTTTTCCATTTTTAAGATAATATATAACATCAGTTACCTACTGACTAAAAAGAGGTGAGTTAGAATTCTTCCAGTTGAGCAAAATAAGCCTACGTGCCAATAGTGAATTAAAGGCAATTACAGTTTGTTTGTCCTTCTCCACAATAAGCCCATCTGGAAGTACACCAAACACAGCTGTTAGTGGATTAGGAGGGATTGTGACACCAAGGCTGTCTGAAAAGGCATTTTAATATTTTTGTCCAAAATGATGTTAATTTGGTGCTAGCCCAAAACATGTGGCCCAATGAGGCTGGAACTTGATTGTAACATTTGCAGGTTGAATCTTGCCCTGGAAACATTTTGGATAATTTTAAACGACACAGATGCACTCGATATTTACTTTTAAGTTGAATAATTGTATGCTTTGTGCATATGGAGCTTGAGTGAATTCTGTGCATTGCTGCCTCCATTCCCTTTCTAAGATGTTGAGTGAGAGATACTTTTCCCACTGTACTCTGGGATCTTTGAAAGGAGGTACTTTAAAATGTTTTTAAATATTACGGAAGACTGATCAATATTTCTTCCGGAATAGAAGTAAGTGGGAAATTTGGGAAACTTTTTTATAAGTCCTCTCATTGTCACTTAGAAAAAGCCCCAGAATTTGCTTAGTCTTGCAGTACTAGTAAGATACTTTCTTAGGTACCATATACTATAATTAGCCATGCAGAACTTTTAAATGTGTTTCACTGTGCATAAAATAATTACAGTAATCCCTCCTCCATCGCGGGGGTTGCGTTCCAGAGCCACCCGCGAAATAGGAAAATCCGCGAAGTAGAAACCATATGTTTATATGGTTATTTTTATATTGTCATGCTTGGGTCACAGATTTGCGCAGAAACACAGGAGGTTGTAGAGAGACAGGAACGTTATTCAAACACTGCAAACAAACATTTGTCTCTTTTTCAAAAGTTTAAACTGTGCTCCATGACAAGACAGAGATGACAGTTCTGTCTCACAATTAAAAGAATGCAAACATATCTTCCATTCAAAGGAGTGCAAAGCAAGCAGTCAAAAAAAAAATCAATAGGGCTTTTTGGCTTTTAAGTATGCGAAGCACCGCCGGTACAAAGCTGTTGAAGGCGGCAGCTCACACCCCCTCTGTCAGGAGCAGGAAGAGAGAGAGAGATAGAGAGAGATAGAGAGAGACAGATAAAAAAAATCAATACGTGCCCTTTGAGCTTTTAAGTATGCGAAGCTCCGTGCAGCCTGTCCTTCAGGAAGCAGCTGCACACAGCCCCCCTGCTCACACCCCCCTACGTCAGCGCAAGAGAGAGAGAGAGAGAGGGAGAGAGAAAGTAAGCTGGATAGCTTCTCAGCCATCTGCCAATAGCGTCCCTTGTATGAAATCAACTGGGCAAACCAACTGAGGAAGCATGTACCAGAAATTAAAAGACCTATTGTCCGCAGAAACCCGCGAAGCAGCGAAAAATCCGCGATATATATTTAAATATGCTTACATATAAAATCCGCGATGGAGTGAAGCCGCGAAAGGCGAAGCGCGATATAGCGAGGGATCACTGTACAGTAGTTCAGTTAAAACTGATAATTATGTATAAGATCTTGGCAATAGGTCCTGCAGGTCTCCTACCTTGAATATGCCGCTGCTAGAATAGGCTCTGGTTCTTTAAAAGCCTTGAATGTGCTGACATTTTCTAAAACCAGTATTTGTGTACAGCTGAATAGCAGGTCTGATTTGAGGTGTGATTAGAGCAGAGAGAAAACTGCCTGTGTCTAAACGGACTTGAAAAGTGACAAAAACATGGCAACAAACTTACCAGATACCAAGTACTGCCCACTTAATTCCACATAAATGTGGATTATTTGTTCACATTAAATTTCTTTTGTATGGGCAAATTCTGGCTTAGTGGTCCTCCAGTCATTACTCAAATACCTAATGGTTCTTGGTTTAGAACTATCTTGGAATTTCAGAGGAAATGCTTAAAAAAGTGACCAAGGATAGGCTGGCCTGCTCTACCCAGCTTAGCATTATCCTATTTGAACCTCTTTAGGAAAGGAGAACCAAAAGTAAAGTGAAGTGAAAAGTAAATTAATGTTTTACAAAGACATATGGCGGTAAGACCATCCGCAAAGTAAATTAACTAAAAAAGGTAAACGTTCTACAGAGTTTACTACAGAAAGGGGACCTAAATATATATACTATGGATGTTTAGATACCATATGTGCCCTTTTGGGGAAAGCTGGCCTTTGGAGTTATATGAAAGAACAGACTTCATACTAGAAATAACACAAAAAAAAAAAACAAAAACACCTAGGCAAAAAAGAGGCAACTGCTTGCCTTCAATAGCATTTCCTCAATATTGGAGCTGTTCTAGAAGAGGTTAAGTGTACATTTGTGTTTTAGATGAGTTGATATGTGATGGGAACTGACAGCAAAGAACTGTTCAGAAATGTATTACTACTAACAGCCCAAGCTAAGAATAACCAATGTGGTAAAAGGTGTCTTTCTTAGTGGGACACTTAATGAGATAATATCAGTGTAATTTCATTTTTAATATGTACACAGAATACAGTACTTTATGTGTGCAATAATTAACATTACTGGTACAGAATATTAAACAGATGGTATTCTTTATCATGCTGTGGGGATCACTGAAATTAAGGAAATGTAAACATTAACATTAAAGATAAGGCACAGACTGGGCAGCACACTGATTTCCAGTTGCTCTTAATTTTGATTAAACCCTTTGGCTATATAGATGAGAAATACAAAGTCAGCATTCACTTTCTTAAGTGCATCTGTTCAATAGCACAAAAAGAGTTAATCATGTGATTGAAACTCATTGTACAGCACATAGACATGTTTCAGATGTTTACATGCATAGACAAGATACATGATATAAGCAGGCTGTGATGTAATTGTTGTTGCCAGACATGGTGGTTCTAGCATTTCACAAACAGATGCTTTTCTTGGATTTTGCCACAGCTATCTCTAGACTTTACAGATAATATTGCAATACTCAAAGAAACATCCAGTGGCAGTTCTGAGGGTAAAAGCACATTGTTAAGGAGGCAGATCAGAGGGGAATAGGCAGACTCATGTCAACAGGTGGCATGCATCTATGAATGCAAAATGCATTGTACTTTAGAGTGGCTACATTAGAAAAACACCACACTAGATTCCACATATGGCAGCTAAAAACAGCAAGATAAGACTACATTGGGCATATTATGACAAAACTGGATTATTGCAAATTGGAAAAAACTATTTTCTACAAACACCATGAAACCTGCCTTGTGTCAACATTATAGGCTAGTGGTAGTATTAAAACTGAGTGAGAATTTTTTTCTTGGCACACATTAGGCCTCAATACCAACTGAATGTCATTTGAATGCCATACTGTTTTTAAAATTAGTTATGATACTTTTTTGGTTGTAACCTTTTATTACTCAAGTACATGTTACTTCTGGGCGGCACGGTGGCGCAGTGGGTAGCGCTGCTGCCTCGCAGTTGGGAGATCTGGGGACCTGGGTTCGCTTCCCGGGTCCTCCCTGCGTGGAGTTTGCATGTTCTCCCCGTGTCTGCGTGGGTTTCCTCCGAACGCTCCGGTTTCCTCCCACAGTCCAAAGACATGCAGGTTAGGTGGATTGGTGATTCTAAATTGGCCCTAGTGTGTGCTTGGTGTGTGGGTGTGTTTGTGTGTGTCCTGCGGTGGGTTGGCACCCTGCCCGGGATTGTTTCCTGCCTTGTGCCCTGTGTTGGCTGGGATTGGCTCCAGCAGACCCCCGTGACCCTGTGTTCGGATTCAGCGGGTTGGAAAATGGATGGATGGATGGATGTTACTTCTGTGTATTTTCCTTCCAAAGGGGGTCTTGAATTATGCACAAATTAAGTCTTGCATCAGTTTTGATTTTTCTGATGTATTTCACATAATTAAAGTAATTTAGCTTAATTTCTGATGCCAAATTTTTGTTGTAGCGTTACCAGGGTGTGTGTAAAGTGCAGAGGGTAACACCATTTATGGAATGGGACAAAAGGGCAGCACTGATGTCTCATCTCATTCCGAGACTGTGCATACATTCTAAAAAGCTTTGTGTGTTGTTCTATTCCTTGTTTCGCAATGGTAAATTACCAGTAAACCCCCGATTCTCTAAAGAATCACAAATCCAAGAATGGCAGTTACTTTCTGTTTCCGCCGATCTTTGGAGGGATGAAAAATCATGGAGGGTGAGAGCGTACTGGGAAAGTTTTCATTTAATTAAATAAATATATTTGTACTAACTTTAACCAATTTATTAAAACTAAAATTGAAATTTAATTGTTATATCATTTAAGTCCAAAATGTCTCTGATTTGCTGCACTCATAAATAAAAAAAATATCGGAGTGCAAAGGTTTAAATGAAGTAAATTGGAAACAAAAAATTCATAAAATGGTAAATTCAAAATAGTTAATCAAAAATTTCCTTATAAACAATATTTTTGGTAAAGATGGTTTCCTGTTCTTGAATCAGCTGTCCCTGGTATGGAGTAGTTAAAACCTTCACTTTAACATCATACGGAAGCCGGACTCTTGAAAAGGCAACATAAAGTTGTCCATGTCCAAATACAGGCTCAGATAGGTAAATCCCTACTTTGTCCATGGTTTGTGTTTGGGATTTGTTGATCATCATGGCAAATGCAGCCTTAATGGGAAATTGGCGTCGTTTAAGTTTAAAAGGTAATTCCAGGTCAGAACTTGTAAGGTCAATTCTGGGAATTAAAACAGTATTGCCAGTATGGGATCCCGTAAGCACTTGTGCCTCAATAACATTTTGTCTCATGCTGTTCACGACCAACTGTGTACTGTTGCATAAACCTTGTTTAGTATTAAGGTTTCTTAATAGCATGATATTTGTCCCTACTTTAAGGTTAAGATTGTGTTGTTGTAATCCGGCCGGGTTAATAGTGTTTAAATATTCTAATGGTAAATTAAGATGCTCACTTTCTTCTTCAGAATCAACACTGTCAGTACTTAGAAAGACGCGGCTTTCTCCAGGAAGCAATCCAATTACTTGGTTATTTATCCGGTCAACGTCAATATTCTTTGGACATAATATAGCCCGGTGCATCAAAAGTGGTATCTGGTCCAATGATATTGCTTTACCAAAAACCTCTGTTACGAAGTCGTCGCAAATAAAGGTGTGAGGGATTTCAATAATATCTGGGTGAAGTTCAAACACATTGGTAAGGTTTCCATTTCCCAGTTGCAACAACCAATTGGTATATTCTGGATCTGTACACCGCATGTTCTCTACCAAGCTTAGTTTCTCAAAGTAATGCCAATTTTGTGCGTATTTCAAACTTGGCACGGCTTGCTTCTGGCGTCTGGCATCCGTGCATATATACAACCTTCGGTGTATTGTGTTGTTTGGGCGCCACCTACTGACTCTGGGAAGCTGCTGGGTTTGACTCTGGGGCGCTGAGGCGCTGTGCGCTTTCGGCACGGCTTGCTTCTGGCATCTGTGCATATATACAACCTTCGTTTAGTAATGTAGATTTTTTGACTTTTTTTTTTTTTACTTCAGTTTTTTGGATTTAGCATTGGATGTGGTGAAAGACTGGACTGACTTTTGGTTTAAAAACTTTGCATGTAACTTTTGACATCTCATTCTTATTAAAATATTGTCTCTTTTATCAAGTCAGTATGCAAGCATTGCTAGTTACAATGCTTCCCATATGATAACATGCTATGTCACAAAGCACTCACTATCTTAAGCTGAACCCTTGGATATAATATTGATGTCAGTATACTCCAAAGGCTTGCAGAGTTCCCAGATCTCAATCCAATAAAACACATTTTGGGATAAGGTGGAACAGGAAATTTGCAGCATTAATGTGTTCCTGGAAAATCTGCCAAAACTGTGTGATACTCTTCAAACGGTATAGACCAAAACCTTATCTGATGGTGTGGGTTGGTGCCACACTACCTGTTGCACCTGGGAGCCTCTTAAACATGCCACCGCCAATAATGTACCTGAGGCATGAGCCAGCAGATGAGGACACTCTTACAGAGCAAGGGATAGGTGCATAAAAGTGTAAAAGTGCTTTTATGAAAAACAGTCAAAAACAAAGCATTCAAAAGTGCAGTGCAGAATCTTCAATAAATAAATAAGCATAGACACTAGCAGCTGCAGTCCTCTCCAACCCAACCCCTGTCTTAGCTGCTTCAAGCGGTGTCGGCCAGACGACTCGGGGTTGGTTGTCCTCCCATCTTACTTATCTCTCCCCTGGCATGGCTCGAATCGCCTGGGGAGGACTGCACCATGCTCAAACCTACTCCTCTACAACTATTCACTGGGGCGAGCCACCCCTACAGCGTTGATCCTTTGCTCCTACAGAGAACCAATGACCGCACCGCCTTTCCACACTAGCTGGCTGGCTCAACCTGCCTCTCCGCCCAGTGCTGGTCTCACGGCTTTCTTTCTGTTTGTTCTTCTTTCTCATTCTTGTTTCTCCCTGTTTTTGTCTTGCACTCCCCTTTTATACACTGGAGAGGTTTGCATGTGCAATCGCCTGATTGCTGCCCCAGGATGATAACAAGACAATCAGACCGGCTATATGCAACAACAAGACTGCATAGTCTGTTGATTGCCTCGCACCAACCTGGAGACAAGCTGTCTTTTCTGCAGATCACCTACACCTGCTCCACTCCCCAACATGAGTGTGTAAGTTATTTATTCACTTATATGCCAACAAGTCGCAGACCTCTCGTACCACATACCTTCCCACTCAAAGCTGTCAGTTACATGGAAAGGTTCCACACCTTCACCATCCCAGTGCAACTGGTGGCTCAGGTCTGCGGAGCAGCCTCTACACTGCACTAAAACAATACATAATAATAGCACTAAAACAAACCCTTCTAAAATGAAAACCCAAGCCACCTCTGTAAAACAAGACATTAAAAGAAACAGCTTTAAAATGACAATACAATCAGGATAAATAGTCCATGTTCAGCTCTTAAAATGTCCTCCTCTGGCTTGAGTCCCATGGGTTCTTAACAGTCAGGCCATTTCCCTGTCTGTTCTCCAGTACTCACCACCTCGGCTCATCCCACGGCTGCCACTAAATGTGACGCTGCAGGTTGCTCCACGCTACCGGTTGCAACCCGGGATCCTCTTGAACCCAGTACTTCCGATAACATACCTGAGGGATGAGCCAGCAAATGAGGACACACACAGAGCAAAGGATAGGTACATAAAGGTGTAAAAGTGCCTTTATTAACACTAGAATCCCTGAAGCCTACAAAAAAAAAACTATTAATATCTGCCCACCTTAAATTCCTTCTCAGCTCTCCATCAGCATCTTTTGTTTTGTAAATTTGTCGATCAGCTCAAGCAGCAAGCTATCCCATCCCAATGCCCAAACCCATACCCCCTTGACAGAGCTTAATTCAGGCAAATAGTTCTTCCAGCTTAAGTCAAGGCTCCTTATCTGCATGTGAGGTGCCTGGACTTGTATAGGGAAAAATATACAGTATATCGTTATTTGGAATATATGCATTTCATGTGTGTTCGTGTCTACAAAAATCTGGGTAACTGCAGGATGAAAGGAAATGTGAAACAAGAAATACTGAACACATACCTAAAGCAAAAACTTTTTCCACGTTATACTAATAATCCATCCATCCATTTTCCAACCCACTGAATCCGAACACAGGGTCACGGGGGTCTGCTGGAGCCAATCCCAGCCAACACAGGGCACAAGGCAGGAACCAATCCTGGGCAGGGTGCCAACCCACCGCAGGACACACACAAACACACCCACACACCAAGCACACACTAGGGCCAATTTAGAATCGCCAATCCACCTAACCTGCATCTCTTTGGACCTTGGGAGGAAAACGGAGCGCCCGGAGGAAACCCACGCAGACACGGAGAGAACATGCAAACTCCATGCAGGGAGGACCCGGGAAGCGAACCCAGGTCCCCAGATCTCCCAACTGCAAGGCAGCAGCGCTACCCACTGCGCCACCTCAAATAAACATGTCCGCTTTTATTCAAGAATATAACCAAAGAAAAAAAAAATCATTCAATTTACCTGTTGCTGTCAATGAGTTAAAAACCCAAGCTCAAATGTCAATTGACAGGAAGATGATATGTATTCTTGAATTGCGCATAGGTAAGAACTGCTGCCTTATAGCCCAAAGGTACCAGGTTTGAGTCTTGGCGCTCCGAGTATTGAGCTGCTGTTATTATTATTATAATACAGTAAAAAGATAGATTTGACTTGAGTCTGTAACACCCGGTGTAAATTTTGGACACTTGTAAACACTTGTTTTTTTTTAGTATTCAGTTTTATTCTGTCAGTGACGTTCACGTGGTGCAACAAACTTGCATCTCACTCTCTGAGTTGATGGCATTTATCTCCAATCTTTTCACAAGAGCAGTGATGACCACAGTTGGTGCTGTAGCTGATGCCTGCTTAGAACTATTTGTTGTACTGGCAATCAAAGATACGATGTCCCGCGACTGCTATCATCATGTGGCATTTGCACTTTGACAACAAAGGCACCGGTGAAGAACATGTGAAAAACGACAGATCAACTCAGAAAGGGAGGGGCAAGTTCGTTGTTCCACGTGAACGTCACTGACAGTTATAAGGCAGCAGTTCTTACCTCTGCGCCATTCAAGAAAACGTATCAGCTTCCTGTCAACTGACATTTGAACTTGGGTTTTTAATTCATTGACAGCAACATGTAAATCGAATAATTTTTTTTTTCTTTGGTTATATTCTTGAATAAAAGCGCACATGTTTATTTCATATTTGGACTAAAGTCTTCACACATTATACACTTCACATCATCTATACTAATAAAAGGCAAAGCTCTCATAACTGGAACCTGTTTTTTGTCCATTTACTCAAATGGAGGAGGCGGAGTCACGTATTGCGTCATCACGCCTCCTACGTAATCACGTGAACTGAAAACAAGGAAGAGATTTACAGCACGAGTCAAACGCGGGAACGAAGGTAAATGACGTTAATTGTTGAGTGTCTTTTAATACTGTGTAAGCATACATATTAACACATGTGCAATTAAATGTGTGCATTTACGGGGTGATTTCTCAGGCTTTAAAGCTCGCCTTTTATTAAAAAGGTAAATGCAAACTGTTTTCATTCTGAAGGGCACAGACCATGTTAGATTTCATGCTCAACAGTAAGCTCAGCACACAGCTTGGTCATATTACAACCGGAGGGGCGAACTGAAAACGTGGTATACAAAGAGATCCTTAACAAATAATTATTGATTCATTTTCCCTCAGTTTAAAAAGGTTTACTTTTCTTTTTAATAAAAATTTTAAAGCAGTGCTTCGCCGCTGCGAAGCGCGGGTATTTTGATATATATCAAAATATATTGCGTCATCACGCCTCCCACGTAAGCATGTGAACTGACCCGCTGCCGTTTGCAATGCCATATTCGCGAGATACAAGTTTAATGAGAAGACACAAGGTATAAACGGCTGTTTGGATCACTTTGTAACAAGAGTTAAAATTGCTGTAGCGAGAAACTTTTAACTGCCGGGTCTTAGCTAACATTAAATAAACCCGTGGACATCACAACATCACACAAGAGAGCGGCTCACGTGAAGTGACTGAACGCAGCAGGAGTGATCACTTCGATGAATCAAACCTGTTCAAAAAACACATTACACAATTGATAAGGTACGAACACAATATGAAACCGACTGTGGATTTGCGTACAGCCACTGAAACTTTGTGACGGCACGAGACTTCAGGTCACGTCTCTGCAAAAGAACCTCATTGAGGCAACTATTTTTACTGGTGGTGGCTCAGGGGAGAGAGTTATTATTCCTCGCATCCCCGTTATACCCTCTGATCTCCCATTTCAATTCAAACGCCTCCAATTTCCACTAAGGCTCTGCTTTGCAATGACAATTAATAAGTCTCAGGGACAGACCCTACAAAACGTTAACATTGATTTGAGGCAGGACTGCTTTTCACATGGCCAACTGTACGTTGCATGCTCAACAGTAAGCTCAGCACACAGCTTGGTCATATTACAACCGGAGGGGCAAACTGACAACGTGGTATACAGAGAGATCCTTAACAAATAATTATTGATTCATTTTCCCTCAGTTTAAAAAGATTTACTTTTCTTCTTAATAAAAATTTTAAAGCAGTACTTCACCACTGCAAAGCGCGGGTATTTTGATATATATATATATATATATATATATATATATATATATATATATATATATATATATATATATATGTCAATGTATGTATGTATATATGTATGTCTAGATATATGTAGATATGTAAATATATATATATGTAGATATGTAAATATATATATATATATATATATATATATATATGTGTGAATGTATGTATGTGTGTATATATATATATATGTATGTGTATGTATGTATGTGTATATGTGTATATGTATATGTGTGTGTGTATGTATGTGTGTATATGTATGTGTATATATATGTTGATATGTGTATATATATATATATGTGTATATATGTGGATGTGTATATGTATATATATATATGTATATATGTGTATATGTAGATATGTATATATATGTATATATGTATGTTTATGTGTGTGTGTGTGTATATTATATATATATATATATGACAGCAACACTCATAACAATGACAACACAATTACATACAGTGGTGTGAAAAACTATTTGCCCCCTTCCTGATTTCTTATTCTTTTGCATGTTTGTCACACAAAATGTTTCTGATCATCAAACACATTTAACCATTAGTCAAATATAACACAAGTAAACACAAAATGCAGTTTTTAAATGATGGTGTTTATTATTTAGGGAGAAAAAAAATCCAAACCTACATGGCCCTGTGTGAAAAAGTAATTGCCCCCTTGTTAAAAAATAACCTAACTGTGGTGTATCACACCTGAGTTCAATTTCCGTAGCCACCCCCAGGCCTGATTACTGCCACACCTGTTTCAATCAAGAAATCACTTAAATAGGAGCTGCCTGACACAGAGAAGTAGACCAAAAGCACCTCAAAAGCTAGACATCATGCCAAGATCCAAAGAAATTCAGGAACAAACAGAAGTAATTGAGATCTATCAGTCTGGTAAAGGTTATAAAGCCATTTCTAAAGCTTTGGAACTCCAGCGAACCACAGTGAGAGCCATTATCCACAAATGGAAAAAACATGGAACAGTGGTGAACCTTCCCAGGAGTGGCCGGCCGACCAAAATTACCCCAAGAGCGCAGAGACGACTCATCCGAGAGGTCACAAAAGACCCCAGGACAACGTCTAAAGAACTGCAGGCCTCACTTGCCTCAATTAAGGTCAGTGTTCACGACTCCACCATAAGAAAGAGACTGGGCAAAAACGGCCTGCATGGCAGATTTCCAAGACGCAAACCACTGTTAAGCAAAAAGAACATTAGGGCTCGTCTCAATTTTGCTAAGAAACATCTCAATGATTGCCAAGACTTTTGGGAAAATACCTTGTGGACTGATGAGACAAAAGTTGAACTTTTTGGAAGGCAAATGTCCCGTTACATCTGGCGTAAAAGGAACACAGCATTTCAGAAAAAGAACATCATACCAACAGTAAAATATGGTGGTGGTAGTGTGATGGTCTGGGGTTGTTTTGCTGCTTCAGGACCTGGAAGGCTTGCTGTGATAGATGGAACCATGAATTCTACTGTCTACCAAAAAATCCTGAAGGAGAATGTCCGGCCATCTGTTCGTCAACTCAAGCTGAAGCGATCTTGGGTGCTGCAACAGGACAATGACCCAAAACACACCATCCACCTCTGAATGGCTGAAGAAAAACAAAATGAAGACTTTGGAGTGGCCTAGTCAAAGTCCTGACCTGAATCCAATTGAGATGCTATGGCATGACCTTAAAAAGGCGGTTCATGCTAGAAAACCCTCAAATAAAGCTGAATTACAACAATTTTGCAAAGATGAGTGGGCCAAAATTCCTCCAGAGCGCTGTAATAGACTCATTGCAAGTTATCGCAAACGCTTGATTGCAGTTATTGCTGCTAAGGGTGGCCCAACCAGTTATTAAGTTCAGGGGGCAATTACTTTTTCACACAGGGCCATGTAGGTTTGGATTTTTTTTTCTCCCTAAATAATAAAAACCACCATTTACAAACTGCATTTTGTGTTTACTTGTGTTATATTTGACTAATGGTTAAATGTGTTTGATGATCAGAAACATTTTGTGTGACAAACATGCAAAAGAATAAGAAATCAGGAAGGGGCAAATAGTTTTTCACACCACTGTATATATATATGTAGATATGTATATATATATATATATATATATATATGTATAGATATATATATGTGTGTCAATCTATGTATCTTTGTATGTCTAGATATATATATATATATATATATGCATGTATGGTTTCTACTTCGCGGATTTTCTTATTTCGCGGGTGGCTCTGGAACGCAACCCCCGCGATGGAGGAGGGATTACTGTATATCTATATATGTATATGTATATATATGTTTATGTGTGTGTGTGTGTGTGTATATTATATATATAAAAGACAGCAACACTCATAACAATGACAACACAATTACATTGACAATCATGTTACGTTATTTTTAAAATGTTTCCTTTTCTTTTTCATAACCTCTTTAACACACTACTTCTCCGCTGCGAAGCGTGGGTATTTTGCTAGTTATTAGTATAACATGGAAAATGTTTCTACTTTAGGTATGTGTTCAGCATTTCTTGTCTCACATTTTCTTTCATCCTACACTTAACCAGATCTTTGTAGACATGGAACACACATGAAATGCATGTATTTCAAAAAAACAATATACTGTATTATTTACCCTATGCAACTCCAGGCACCTCACACGCAGATAAGGAGCCTTGGCTTGAGCTGGGAGAACGTTATGCCCGAGTTGAACTTCGTCAAGGGTGGGGAGGGAATTCAATAGCAGGCTGCTTGTGCTGATCGACACATTTACAAAAAAAAAGACAGTGATGGAGAGGTGAGAAGGAATTTAAGGTGGGCCGGGATTACAAGTTTTTTCATAGGCTTGAGGAATTCTAGTGTTAAAAACATTCAAAACCAAAGTGTCTAAAAGTGCAGGGCAGAAAATCAAATGAATAAATAAATAAAATAGTGAACATCCCTGCAATTAAAATCCAGAACTTAAAACAAGAATAAAACCATTACAGTAATCGGGTGCTTGTTCCATTTGACAAACCCAGCATAACTACCACTTCGTCTCCCCAACTCAACCATTGCTCACTCAGCTGGCAGAGGTACACTAGCAGCTATGGTCCTCTCCAAGACCGACCCCCATCTTGGCTGCCTCGAGCGGCATCGGCCAGACCACTTGGGGTTGGTAGTCCTCCCATCTTACTTCTTGCTCCCCTGGCGTGCCTTGGATCTCTGGGGAGGACTCCACCATGCTCAAACCTACTCCACTACAACTATTCACTGGGGCGAGCCTACCCCTAGAGCGCCGATCCTTTGCTCCTACGCAGAACCAATGACCGTACTACCTTTCCTTATCTACAAATACTCATTGGGGCGAGCCGCCCCTACAACACTGATCCGTTGCACCCATGCTGGACCAACAACAGTGCTGCCTTTCCACACTAGCTGCCTGGCTTGTCCTGCCACTCCACTCAATGCTGCTCAACTGCTTTTTTTCTGTTCTTTCTTCTTTCTTGTTCTTTTTTCTCCCTATTCTGTCTTTTGCTCCTCTTTTATACACTGGGGAGGGTTGCAGGTGCGATCGCCTGATTGCCGCCCCAGGATGATAACAAGACAATCAGACCAGCTGCACACACCAACAAGGTGACACACACTGGCTCACACCATCCCAGAGATGAGCCATCTTTTCTGTAGATCACCTAAGCCTGCTCCACTCCCCAGCACGAAGCCATCAGTTATCTGTTTACATACATGCCAGCAAGCCACAGGCATCTCGTACCACAGTATAAGGAGTGATTTGAACATCATGTTTTCAACCAGTCAGAAAACATAGCACAATGTCTAAACAAAAAAGTAAGCCTATCTGTCATCAAACCAAAAAAGAAAAAATTAAACTTTCAAAAAGTTGCGCCTATGTCATCACTCGAAATGACTTCTGAGGATAGATTGCTAGCAACTCTCACTCACATCTTAAGAATAGGACCTCAAAATGGTTATGAACATGGAAACAAAACAACTTTGCTACATAAAAAACAAAACAAAGCAATACAAAACTCTAAGAAAATGACCTTACATCAATAAAATAACATTGAATCTGGAATCTCTAAAGGGAATAACCAGATAAATTTATGGTGGTCAGAAAAAAATAAAAATAGGAAAATAATAATAAAAACACAACATATAAAAAAACATGTCTGCTTTAAAAAAGTAAGGAAACTGTTTGATCCCCATGACACTTAAACCCTGACACAATCTCGATTCTTGAGGATCTAGTAGTTCATATACCGAACGAAAACCAGTAGTGAGTGGAACACACATGCACAGCATGAGGTGCAATCAGAAGGTGCACGAAGACAATCATCAAAAATCAGTGTCATGCAAATTCAATGAAGCAATGACACATCAAAAACGACAACCATCTAAAGTGGCAAAATAAGGACTATTACAATTATTTTAAAATTCTTCACCTTCTGAAGCTCTGTGGTAAACAAAAGAAAAAATTGTCCAGAATAAAGTCCACACAGTTCTTCAAAAAGAAAATCAGAAAGAAAAAAATCAAAAAGGTTACATGTGGTTGAATAAGCCCAAAGTTCACCAAGCTCAACACCTCTCCTCTCTATGATTGCCTCCATGCCACTAATTAAATTGGAGGTTTGCATAAAAAGTACCTTTTGCTAGGCCTGGGCAGTATATCGAGTGCCAAGACATGAACGATATTTTTTAATACTTTGTTGGAAAATTAAACTATTGCAATATACTGTATTAATTTAATATTAATTTAATCTGGTAACAGGAATCCATGATGTTACCGAGGCAACTTCAGACCGAGAAACATGGTGGAAAGCACTGCTGTAGATCTGTGGTGTGTGAGGCAATTAGTTTTGACTTTACTTAATGCTAACATGTCATTTCATATAGCACTTTAAACAAGTACTGTCACAAAGCAGCTTTACGAATATGTGTTACATAAAAAAAGAGCAAATGTTATATATAGTATACAGCACACTGCAGTCATGAGTGCCAGCGTGAGCTGCAGCAGCTTAAACAGCACACTTTATAACCAGATATAATACCTTTACAACTAGGTGCCTGTGCACTTTGTGAAATGTTTGTGTAACATGTCTGAGCAGTTTTAATGACTAGTTTTCATTTAAGTGTGCCTGTATAATCTCATACTTGTTGTTTTGATACCCAGTATCCCCAGAGGAACTCCAGTGTTTGTGACCTATTGTTTACCTTCCCCACCTATCCTCTGATGGACTGGCTTTGACTCTCTGCCTAGATTATGACTTCTGTAATGGATTATGATTTAGATTTGTTAGTTCTGAGTAAACAGCGTGTGTGAGGTTACCCTATTTCTGTCCCACTTTTACAATTATCAGTTTGTTTTTGGTTCTTATTGACTTTTTACAGTGCAGAATAAATTGGTTTTCTATACTGAGATATACTGTCAATGCTGGGAGTGGCACGCTGCTGTTCAGTCACTGTTGCCTTGTGCAGTGGATGTGGTCAGTGACATGGTCAAAATGACATCACTCATGATCCCTGTGGATTCAGTAGAAAATGTAGATATTGAGGCAAAAGCCCACCTCCTGCTTATCAACAATGGTTGAAATGGAGGGAGAAGTGGGTAGTGCTGTCTGTGATGATTTAGTGCCAACTTCTCTTCTTCTTCTTTTGGCTGCTCAGGGGTTGCCACAGCAGAACATCTTCTTACATATCTTTCTGTCCTCTGCATGTTGCTCTGTTACACCGATCACCTGTATGTCCTCTCTCACCACATCTATAAACCTTCACTTAGGCCTTCCTCTTTTCCTCTTCCCTGGCAGCTCTATCCTTAGCATCCTTCTTGCAATATACCCAGCATCTCTCCTCTGCATATGTCCAAACCAACGCAATCTCGCCTCTCTGACTTTGTCTCCCAACCGTCCAACTTGAGCTGACCCTCTAATGTACTCATTTCTAATCCTATCAATCCTCGTCACACCCAGTGCAAATCTTAGCATCTTTAACTCTGCTACCACCAGCTGTGTCTCCTGCTTTCTGGTCAGTGCCACCGTCTCCAACCCATATAACATAGCTGGTCTCACTGCCGTCCTGTAGACCTTCCCTTTCACTCTTGCTGATACCCGTCTGTCACAAATTACTCCTGACACTCTTCTCTACCCATTCTACCCTGCCTGCACTCTCTTTTTCACCTCTCTTCCGCAAACCCCATTACACTGTACTGTTGATCCCAAGTATTTAAACTCATCCACCTTCGCCAACTCTACTCCCTGCATCCTCACCATTCCACTGACCTCCCTCTCATTTACACACATGTATTCTGTCTTGTTCCTACTGACCTTCATTCCTCTCCTCTCTAGAGCATATCTCCACCTCTCCAGGGTCTCCTCAACCTGCTCCCTACTATCGCTATGTCATCACAATGTCATCAGCAAACATCATAGTCCACGGGGACTCCTGTCTAATCTCGTCTATCAACCTGTCCATCACCATTGCAAATAAGAAAGGGCTCAGAGACGATCCCTGATGTAATCCCACCTCCAACTTGAATGCATCCGTCACTCCGCAGACCTCACCACTGTCACACTTCCCTCGTACATATCCTGTAAAACTCTTACGTACTTCTCTGCCACTCCCGACTTCCTCATACAATACCACAGCTCCTCTCGAGGCACCCTGTCATATGCTTTCTCCAGGTCCACAAAGACGCAATGCAACTCCTTCTGACCTTCTCTAAACTTCTCCATCAACATCCTCAGAGCAAACATTGCATCTGTGGTGCTCTTTCTTGACATGAAACCACTGCTGCTCACTAATCATCACCTCACTTCTTAACCTAGCTTCCACTACTCTTTCCCATAATTTCATGCTGTGGCTCATCAATTTTATTCCCCTGTATTTACTGCAGCCCTGCACATCCCCCTTATTCTTAAAAATTGGCACCAGTACACTTCTTCTCCATTCCTCAGGCATCCTCTCACTTTCCAAGATTCCATTAAACAATCTGGTTAAAAACTCCACTTCCATCTCTCCTAAACACCTCCACGCTTCCATAGGTATGTCATTTGGACCAAAGGCCTTTCCATTTTTCATCCTCTTCATAGCTGTCCTTACTTCCTCCTTGCTAATCCGTTGCACTTCCTGATTCACTATCTCCACATCATCCAACCTCTTCTCTCTCTCGTTCTCTTCATTCATCAGCCTCTCAAAGTACTCTTTCCATCTGCTCAACACAATCTCCTCACTTGTGAGTACGTTTCCATCTTTATCCTTTATCACCCTAACCTGCTGCACATCTTTCCCAGCTCGGTCCCTCTGTCTAGCCAATCGGTACAGGTCCTTTTCTCCCTCCTTAGTGTCCAACCTCTCATACAACTCATCATATGCCTTTTCTTTAGCCTTCGCCACCTCTCTCTTCACCTTGCGCCTTATAGCCTTGTACTCTTGTCTACTTTCTGCATCTCTCTGACTATCCCACATTCTGTTTTGCAATCCTTTTCCTCCGTATACACTCCTGTATCTCCTCTTTCCACCACCAGGTTTCCTTTTCCTCCTTCCTCTTTCCAGATGTCACGCTAAGCACCCTTCCTGCTGTCACCCTTACTACATTTGCTGTAGTTTCCCAGCTGTCTGGTAACTCTTCACTGCCACCCAGTGCCTGTCTAACCTCCTCCCTAAACTCAACCTTGCAGTCTTCCTTTTCAACTTCCACCATTTGATCCTTGGCTTTGCCCACACTCTCTTCCTCTTCTTGATCTCTAGCGTCATTCTACAGACCACCATCCTATGCTGCTTAACTACACTTTCCCCTGCCACCACTTTGCAGTCTTCAATCTCCTTCACATCAACTCTTCTGCATAGGATGTAATCTACCTGTGTGCATCTCTTGTACGTAATCCTATGTTCCTCCCTCTTCTTAAAATATGTATTCACCACAGCCATGTCCATCCTTTTGGCAAAATCCACTATCCTCTGACCTTCTTCATTCCTCTCCTTGACACCATACCTACCCATCACCTCCTTGTCTCCACTGTTCCCTTCACCAACATGCCCATTGAAATCCACTCCAATCACTACTTTCTGTCCCTTGGGTACACTGTTCATCACTTCATCCAACTCACTCCAAAAATCTTCTTTCTCACCCACTGTACACCCAACTTGCATGTCATCACACCTCCATTTTCCAGCCTGACGCTCTTTTCACCTCCAAAACACTCTTGACATACTGTTCCTTCAGAATAAGTCCTACCCCATTTCTCCTCCCATCCACACCATGATAGAACAATTTGAATCCACCTCCAATCCACCTGGCCTTACTCCCTTTCCATTTAGTCTCTTGCATGCACAATATATCAACCTTTCTTCTCTCCATCATATCTGTTAACTCTCTCCCCTTACCAGTCATGCTGCCAACATTCAAAGTTCCTACCCTCAGTTCCACTTTCTTTACTTTTCTCCTCTCCTCCTGCCTCCAGACACGTCTCCCCTCTCTTTTTCTCCTACTTCTTCTTCGGCCAACAGTAGCCCAATTTCCGCCAGCACCCTGTTGGCTAACAGTACTGGTGGCGGTCGTTGTTAACCCGGGGCTCGACCGATCCGGTATGGAAATTTGTATTGTTGTCTGCATATTGATTTGGCAAAATTTTACACTGTACGCCCTTCCTGACGTAACCAAGCCCATTTATCTGGGCTTGGGACCAGCATGAAGAAACACACTGGTTTGTGCATCTTCTGTGGCTGGGTTGTGATGATTTAGTGCCAACGAAAGATACAAATGTGATATCCATTGTTTGGAAATGGTTTGACTTCAGACAGAATGGTACAGAACAAAAGACTGCTATATGCAAACTTTGCAAGAGAGAAGTAGGAACAAAGACTGGCAACATGTCAAACCTATTCAAATACTTGAAAACAAAATATGTTACAAAGTATGAAGAATGTATTAAACTTCACGAGCTTGCACAAAATGCAACAAAGCACACAGCAGCAAAAGAAACCACACTGACAGCAATGTTCTCTTGTTGCAAACCGTATTAAAAGACAAGCCCCAAATGGAAGGAAATAACAGCTGTAATAACATACTACAGTACATTGCAAAAGATATAGTTCTTATTGCTACTGTCAAAAAACATACATTTCAGAAACTACTGAGAACAATTGATCCCAAATATGTCCTTCCCAGTCAGAAATACTTTGACAAAGAAACGCTGTCCAACCTATATGAATCAGCTTCAGAACATAAACACTTTTCCACCATTTCCAATCTGTAGGCTAGTCATACCATCCAACCGTTCATGAGCCTAATGGCCCATTTTACTGAGAACTGGGAAATGAAAAGCATCTGTCTTCAGACAGACTATGTGCCAGATGTCCATACCAGAGAAACGATTGCGCTAGGGCTGAGATGTGCTTAAAGTGTGGAAATTAGATGATGTGCAACAAGTTTGCAATATCACAGACAATGCCGCTAATGTGATTTAAACCATTGATATGAACAAATTGAAGAGACTACAGTACTTGGTCACCGGCTGCATCTAGCCATCGGTAAGGGGTTTGTGTGTGTGTGCATGCATGCACGCATGTGAGTGTGTGTGTGTGATGTCACTTGAATGCTTGTTCTTGCCATGGTTTATTTGTTTACAAAACAGCTTAAATATAAAAATACTTCAGTATGCTGTTCTTAAGTTTTTTTTATAGCAAATATACTAAAGTAGTTAAAGCACCGACTCCGACACTTTCTAAGTACAGTGTTCCATATAATGATATATTATTTACCCTATACAATTCCAGGCACCTCACACCCACATAAATAGCCTTGAGCTGGGAGAACTTTTTGCCCGAGCTGAGCTGTGGCGGTGGGGGGGATGGGATAGCAGGCTACTTACTGCTTGTGTAAATCGACACATTTACAAAACAAAAGACGCAAATGGAAAAGTGCAAAGGAATTTAAGGTAGCCTGGGATTACAAGTTTTTTCGTAGGCTTCAGGGATTCTAGTGTTAATATTTAAAAATCCTACAGCTTTTTATAATGACAGAGTACCTAATAGAGTTGAAAAAGGTATAATGATGGCCAAAAAACCCACAACAAACTGACAACTGATCCCAGAGATGTGCTGTTTTTGCAGCACCCCCAACTGCAGCTCTACTCCCTTAGACAGCAAAATAGGGAAACATACTTAGGATGTAGGGAATTACAAGCAGTCATTAAATACCACTTAGCAAAACAAAGTTAGCATAGCTTAATGTACTCCAAGTTACATTCGGTTATAGATGCACATGAAAGCACAATAAAAAGTTTGTACCATGCAGTACTATTCCTCACAGTTAGTGACAGCTGCTATATAATAATAATAATATTTTTATTTTATTTATATAGCGCCTTTCCCATGCTCAAGGCACTTCACAGAGTTTAAGAAAGAACGACAGGGTATACAGTATATAGCATTGTACAAACCAGATAAATAAATAAAGAAGATTAAGACAGTAAATTCAGAGAAAAAGCCTAACAGACAACATAATTGATGGTCTTGCGCACACACACACACACACACACATAGGTTACATGAGCATCTTGACATAGAGGTAAACTGAAAGAGGGGTAATAAAGTCAAGTAGAGCTAAAAGCCTTCCTGAACAGATGAGTTTTGAGTTGTTTTTTAAAAGAATTCATGGAGTCGGCTGACCTGATTAATTTCGGTAGTCGGGGTGTTATAGAGCTGAAGGCCCTGTCACTCATGGAGTGTAGATTAGTGTGGGGCACAACAAGATTGCCAGAATCAGAGGACCATAGTGGGCGGACTGGCACATAGTGATGGAGAAGGTCACTGATGTAGTTTGGCGCAAGGTCACTTAAGGCTTTGTAGGTTATTAGTAGGATTTTATATTCGATTCTGTAAGACACAGGGAGCCAGTGTAGGTGGAGCAGGATGGGTGTTATGTGCTCGCTGTTGCTAGTTCGAGTAAGGACTCGAGTTTTGAATAAGCTGGAGCTGTGATATAAGATTAGAAGGGGCACCTGCCAGTAGGGAATTACAATCAATGCAGGATGTGATAAAAGCATGGACAAGTTTCTCAGCATTAGAAAAGGAGAGGAAGGAGTGAACACGGGATATGTTACGGAGGTGAAAGTAAGAAAGTTTCTAAATGTGGTTTATGTGGGCGGAATAAGAAAGGGAGAAATCAAAAATGACACCAAGATTCTTTGCAGTACAGGCAGGTCTGATGAGATCACCGCCAAGATGGTCTGGGAAGGAGCTCATTTTATTAAGTTGCACTTTAGTCCCAATTTTCAGGAGGTCAGTTTTGTTGCAATTTAATTTTAAAGAGTTCTGCTCCATCCAGGTATTAATTTCACTGAGGCAGGTTGTGAGCTGAGAGATCTCTGATGAAGTTCTACTTTTAACATTGAAATAAAGTTGAGTATCATCTGCATAAAAATGATAACCCAGTCCAAAACTACAAATAATATGGCCAAGGGGAAGCATATAAATACAGAAGAGAAGATGGCTGAGGACAGAACACTGAGGAACTCCTTGTGTGACTGGCGCTGAGCTGGATCTGCTGTTTCCAAGACTAACAAACTCTTGCCTATCAGTCAGATAGGACTTGAACCACTGGAGGGCAGTGCCAGAGATACCCAGCATGTTCTCCATTCTGGACAGTAGAATGTCATGTCTGACAGGGTCAAATGCTATATACATATATATATACATCCACACCAAATTAGTTTGCTTTGTCATTGGTAAATGGAAGTCATTGAATCAAAACTAATACAAATTAACTTGAAAAGAAGAATTTGGGGGATTTATGTGCTCACTCATATATACAGAATTGCCTTAAACTGAGACCTGCCTGTATATATAATTCTATGTTTATGTTGCTTTTTTTTGTTCAATATTGAGTGATTTGTTTACGTGTATGACAGCCTGGTATCACCCATTTTGCTTTGGCATATGCACATGCACACACACACACAAAAGTCCTTTGCTTACGAAGCAGCCACCAGACCCTCTTTCACTGACATTTAACTTCAGCTCAAGTGTCAGGTCTCCTTATATGGCCTCTCTTTGGAATGCAGTTACTGGGTCTCATCTGATAAGACTGGTCCATTAAAAGCAAAGACATCCAGAGATATTTCCACGATGCACCATTTAAACCCTTGGCCAGCAAATAAAAAGCCATAACTTAACAACTGGCAAACCTGAGAGACAAAACTTTGCACTAATTGTCAATCTAAAGTTTGGACTTGTGTGCACCCATGAAACCAATGGCAAAACATCAAATCTTTCCTTTATAGCCCATTGCAAGCACTAGATCTGGGCTCTCTATATGCTCAGTGCTCTCTGCCTGGCTGTAACTCTGCACCATAGAAGGACCACTGTTGCCTAGGCTGTGACGGCAACAAAGGCTGGAGCGATCTCTTTTACCTTAAAGTTGAATCTTTCGACGGACTAGAAGAGTAGTACAGGTATACCATCTGTAATGGAGTTGGATTAGGGTGCCACAAGTCAAAACCTTGTTAATGTAAAGGAAGGTGTACGAGCAGGAGAGACTGTATGTAAAGTCATGCATTCATCTTATTAAAGATGAAAGTTAACTGATCAATGACTACCCAGCAGACATAAATTTTAAGCTAGCAAACAAGTACCACTGTGACACCTCAAAACAAATTGCAGCACCACATGCAATCACAAGGTATGACCAAAGAAAGGAGGGAGAAGAGCAGCTTAACAAAGAAAAAAAATGTGCTGAAGAAAGCTGGCTAGAAAGAATTGGAACAAAGAATTGCCTAAACCCAGAGTTAACAAGAACAAAACCATAAGTACACCTACTTTTATTCTGTGATCAATTCATTGTAATTTTGTATTTTGGATAAAGTCATCTAATGTATTCTGGTTATTGGTGTCACTGTAACTGAAAAATGATAACCTCATTGAAAAACAGGCTTACAGTTGTTATAAGTTTCTCTTCCTGAATTCAGTAGCAAATCCAGGGAAACATCTCACATAAGCTCATACACACAGTGAAGCTGTGTGTGTTGAGGGGTAAATTGATGCTCTGGGCTCTCGGATATAATGTCTTACTTGTATATCTGAATATCTGTATAGGTATGTAGTAACCTTTTCAAGCTAAATGAGGAAAAAACAGTACTTTTTTTGATGTTTTGCACTTCCACCACCTGACTGAGGCACTGGGTAACCACCTGTGATGCACAAATGACAGCAAATACCCTAGCTGTCCACAAGACCTACTGCGTTGAATCCTCTGGGGAAAAGCCTAGAAACAATGAGGAATGACTTAAGAACATTTATGATACGCAGAATGCCAATGTGGAGTTGAGTGGTTTTTTGGCCTTGGAATGGCTATATGATTTTGCTTTTTCTCCATCTTAACGGTAGTTTTTTTGTATCTTCTGTCCTGACGGCCATCTGACCTCATCATCAGACTCATCTTTAGAGACTTTCAATACAATCTCTCTATTATAAAAGGAAATCCTGGAAAGCAAAGCAAAAGCAAGGCTACGATACGTGATCCTCTCGGAAGACAATTTTAAAGACCCGCGAGACCAAAGAGACTTGCCACGGTGCAAGACACGTCCTACTTACAAGATAAGACCACGGGCAGAAAAAAAAAAATCAGTAGTGTAAAGGCAGTCACGCAGCACACACAGCTCCATGGCTCTCAGTGCATATAAAGTGTATAAAGTCAATACGGTAGAAATGAAATGAATAGAGTAGAAATGAAACGTCGACGACTAAACGAAGACAAAAGAAAAGCATGGAGAAAAGAGACCCAGATGCGGTGGAGAGAAAAAATGCTAAAAAGAAAAACAATAATCTAGGTCCAAATTTAGAAAATAAGGAAAGTGATAATCAGCCCAGAACAAGTGGAATTGAAAACAAAGCACGTCCAATAGGGCTCAGAATTAAAAGATTAGAACTTCATAAATGGGAGCAGCGTTATACGTCCTGCAAGAAAGAGATTTAACCACACCCGGGCCGGAAATAAAGGACAATTATTGTTTTTACAACGTCACGCAAGATAAATCAGTGAGCCATCATTTAAAACAAGTCCACAGACCTCTAACTAAGCAGTTGTTGGATTGCTTTTGGCAGACACGCATAATGTGCTCACAGCTCTTAAAACAACGACATGCGACAAGCAGAACAGGCAGCTCGCCAGCAGGTTGAAGCCTTTTTTGTTTTAAGTGACTGATAGGTCCGATTGAGGGGGGCGGAGTACAGCACGGAAGACTGATAGCGGGGTACTGATTGATGCGGTAAGGGGGAGGCGAGACCCGGGGGAGGAAGGGTCAGAGTGGGTGCTAGACAGTTGTGTTTGGGGTTACGAAGTCGGTGATTGTTCAAGTAAAACTTTTTGTGACACTTTATTACATCAGTCGCTATAGTATCAAAAAAAAAAAGATAGTAAAGATCTCATTAGCGCAAACAAAAGGTGATTAATCATTAGAGCCAGGTGTAATTGAAAAAATAGCAGGACAAAGCAAGGTCGTCCCACAACACTTAAAGCAACGACAAGTTTAATTTCAAAGAATACACAATTCGGTCAGGTGTATATTTATGATGACGGAGAAGCGATGCAAATTTTAACAGGCGACAAGTGAGGTGATGTATATATTCCGCGAATAACATTAGACACCAAAGGAGATCGTGATATGCCATTCGTATTAAAATGTTTACAGTTTACCGTAAGAGAATAGCTTTTGCTATGACAATTAACGAAATCAAAGGGACAACCATTAGAAAACGGCAGTTTATTTATTAGAGAAACAGAAACAATATTCACTCACGAGCGATTATACGTTGCGTTGTCACAATGTATCTCCAAAAACGGATTCAAAATTCAATGCGATCTTGAAGAAAAGGTAATTTCATATATTTTTTTTAATAAACCTTTAAAGTAAAAAGTGCAACTTATGAAACTGAAACAATTCCAAAGAAAAAAAAAGCTTTTAAAATTGCATATCCGATTAACCAAACAGCGGCACGGTGGTGCAATGGGTAGCACTGCTGCCTCGCAGTTAGGAGACCTGGGTTCGCTACGTTGGTCCTCCCTGCGTGGAGTGTGCATGTTCTCCCCGTGTCTGCGTGGCTTTCATCAGGGTGCTTCTTCCCACAGTCCAAAAACATGCTGGTTGGGTGGATTGACGATTCTAAATTGTCTCTAGTGTGTGCTTGGTGTGTGTGTGCGAGTCCTACGATTGGCTAGCGCCCTGCCCGGGGTTTGTTTCCTGCCTTGTGCCCTGTGTTGGCTGGGATTGGCTCCAGTAGACCCCAGTGACCCTGTAGTTAGGATATAGCAGGTTGGATGATGGATGGATGGATTAACCAAACACAGGGGTTGGCGAGCGAAGCAAGCTGGGGGCGGAGCCCCCTAGTATTATATATAAAGACTAATATTGATTTTTTGTTACTTATTCATTATTATTCTTACCTAGTTTAATTGTATATTCCTTTCTTGTAACTATTTCTTTGACATCTTGTACAGTACTTTGAGCTATCCTGTGTATGAAAATGTGCTATAGAAATAAATGTTGTTGTTATGTCTTCTTCTATAGGAAAGAAAAAAGATCAAACTAAGCTAGCGCAGATTTATGTTTTATGTTGTTTGTTAATGTCCTTTGTCTGTATATACTTGCATATATTTGTATTTTATGATCCTTGTGTTATAAATAAAATGCATTATTTGGTTTATTGCAGCAAGCACTTTGGGTTATTTGTTGAAATATAGTTTATCACCCAACAGAAAAAGTGAGTTTTGTAATGTGAACATTTATCAATTTATGGACTTCATTCATAAATTATACAAATCTCTTCATAGCTCTGGCCTCCTGGCTGATAGATAAAACACATACTACTTTTTTCCTCTTTCGTTTGTGCAGAAATTTTAATTATGCTGTATTTGTACTAGTATGAAACATTGAGCTTATAAATGGTAGTGTACACTCTGAGAACAAACGTATCAGAAATAAAATAAATGTGTAGAAAGAACATTTTACCTCAATGGCATTTTGTGCTTCACACATCTTTGCCACAGTTGTCTGAAACTCCCCAATGAAATCATGACCTCCATCATTATCATAGTCATAACACATAATCTAAAAAAAAGAATATTGTTTGAATTATACAAATTTACATAGGACTAGAAACAGACTAACTTTTTTGGTAGACAACAGAAAGATATTTACTATACACATAAAATGACAGTGCAAAATTTGATAATCAAACTACTGGATTAAGTACTCATGATTTAATAATTACGTAATCAAATAATCATTTAATAATCAGATTATCATGCTGAACAGCTTCTAATGAATTTAAGCACAAAAGAGTTTGTCTGGGTGAGTGTAACAAAAAAATTCCTGAAAATCACTTAATTATATAAGGCCAAAACCATGATATCCACACTTCTGTTGAAAATGTTTTTTCCAGCCTAGATCAGTTGTATTTTAAATTTTCTGCTACAGTAGTATCTGTCTACTTCAGTAAACACACACAAATTACATATTATTACAATTACCCATTCAAAAATACTGCAATTATGCCTTCTTTGTCCAAGAAGAATTAAACTACGTAAGAGTTACCTGCTTTCTACTATAAATTTTATAAAGAGAACCTGAGCATAACATGATATGAACATGCAATAGCAAGGCATAATAAAAACTGAGAATAGAAGAACTTCAATGTGACAATGCAACTTTCAGAATAGGGGTAACAAATAGTTTGATTAAACCAACTGTAAAACATAATGGATATCATATACAGAAATGGACATGAGCACTGACAGGATGTAAAAACAAAAGGCAACTTAAAAGTTATATTAATAAAATAACAATCCCCTCTCGACTTTACTAATAGTGACACGTTTTACATATAGTGGAATATAATGAAATCTGAACCGGAGGGGCAATTGGGAAGGCGTATGAGTAAGTTAGTCAAGGTTTGTTTAAACTAGGGTATGAGGGCAGGGAGCTTAGGACAGACCAGGTTTAGAACTGTACATAAATGAATAAACAGTAGTGTAAAAATAAAAATGCATAGTAAAGTAAATTCTAACCCAACATTTAAATGCAAAAGAAAAATGAATAGCACATTAAAAATAGCTTTCCTTAAAGAAAGAATTATCAAAAATAAAACACATGAGTTGGAGTTGTATGTAGTGAAGCAAAATTATGATAGATACACATTTTTTAGGAAGGACAGACAGAACAGAACATGAGGTGGGGTTGTTTTTTATTACAAACAGAATTTAAACACAAGTCCTTATCAATTGAATGATGAGCCCCATCTTAATGAGGACATCTATTTTAGAAGTGTGTTATAGATGGCCCAATGCAGACTGTAATTTAAATGCACATGTTTTTAGTAATATTAAAAAGGCAAATTTAGAGGGGGATATTATAGTCACAGGGGACTTTAACTATGTGAATATTAACTGGAATAACCTTGGAAATAGCAGAGCACAACAGCAGGAGTTTTTAGAAGTAATCAGTGACTGTTTTTTTAACACAGTATGTTAAAGCAGCAATGTGAGGGTAAACCCATCTACGTCTAATATTTTGTACAATTCAGGATAGAATTGAGGGTGTAGAGGTCAAGTGACCATAATAAAATGCAACTTTCAGTGTTATCAAAAAGTGTGGACACAAAGACTAAAAACTTAAAAACTGTTAAGTTTAACTCTGGTAGGGCAAAGTTTGAGCAGATGCAGCAAAAAATAAGGAGGATTGACTGGGATAAGCTTTTAAGTGTGGAAACTGTCAAAGAGCAGTGGAACAGGATTAAAATATTTTACATATAATGCAACACACGTATACATACCAAAAGGAAATGTAAAAAAAGTGGGTTAATAAAGAGTTGAAAAACAAGGTAAAAAGAAAGAAACAGCTATATAAGGTTTATAAAAATAACTCCAATGTGAATCGCAGGCCATATAAGAACATGAGGGCAGCCATTAAGAATGATATTAGGGAGGCTAAAAGGCAGTTAGAGGGGAATATAGCAGATAAGGCAAAAGATGACCCAGACAGATTCTTTCATTATTTTAGTTGTAAAAGAACAGTCAAGGAGGAGGTTGAGTGCATAAGGAATAGCAAAGATGAATTAAAAATATAGACAGTGAAACAGCAGATGCTCTGAACTTGCATTCTTCTGAGGTCTCCACATGTGAGGAAGTAGTTAACTTCCCAGCGGTAAAAGGGACTACTAAGGAGGAACTGATGGATTTGGAAATTGTAGTTGCACACTGGGGAAATTCCGGAGGACTGGAAGATGGCAAATATTATCCCACTATACAAAAAGCGTGACCAGGCAGATCCAGGTTAGTATAGGCCAGTAAGTTTAATGTGAAACACAGTTTATTTAATGGAAAGAATTATTAAGGGAAAGATTGGACAACACATGGCAAGAACAGTAGTTTTACTGAACAGTCAGTATGGGTTCAGATGAGGAAGGTCATGTTTTACCAAAATGCTGGAATTCTATGTGGAAGCAACAAAAGAATATGATCAAAGTGAATCATACGATATTATTTATCTTGACTTTCAAAAAGTATTTGGTAAGGTACCACATGAAAGATTGGGCATCAAACTAAAAGAAAAGGGAGTTCAGGGTGATGTTTGTAGATACATGCAAAATTGACTCAGACACAGGAAATAGAGGGTGATGGTGTGAGAAACACTATGACAATTATCTGATGTTAAGACTGATGTTCCACAGGGGTCAGTGCTGGGGCAACAGCTATTTTTAATAAATACAAATGATCTGGATAGGAATATAAGTAACAAACTGGTTAAGTTTGCAGGTGATGCCAAGTGTAAGTGCCAATATTAGAAAGTTAATACCTTAAGTTAAACTCATATTATTGCTTACTTAATTTGAATAGAATATTATTTCCTTTCATAGCTACAGATTATGATATAGCATTTACCCTGTGTACTGTAGCTAACTTGAGATAGAACCCTCTTGGATATATCTGTAATACTGTGTGTTAATTGAGTCAGTTTTTGGAATTAGTCTTGTTGCTAGCATTTGCAGTTTGTAAATGGGTAGGCATACAATTTTCTGACTGTTTAGAAAGGGTTCGACTGTATGAGCAAACTTAGAGAAATGAAACAAGACAAAGCCGTAAACTGAATTTTCTTCAAAACAAGGATTTTCTTTACTTTACAATACCAACCTTTCCTCTATTGTTGTGTGAACCGTTTTACCTTGAATTTTTACTAAAACTTTTAAAAACAAAGATATTTTGTCTATGGAATCATTTCAATGTGTCACACTAGTGCCAGGATCCCATGAAGCAAACTAAAGCTGCAGAATTTTGGTAATTTTGGGCAAATGCAGCTACACCAAGGTAGGTGGATTGGCAGATAATCTAGAATCTGAATAATTTCAGAGGGACTTGGACAGCATACAGGCTTTAGCATATTTGGAGCAGATAAAATTTAAAGTAAGCAAGAGTAAAGTATTAAATGTAGGAAGCAAAAATGTTGGGTTTGAATACACAATGTGAGGTCTTAAAATCGAAAGTACATAGTAGACTCAAAAATATCAACTGCCAGACAGTGTTCAGAAGCCATTAAGATGGCTAACATAATTTTAGTTTATATAGCATGATATGTACAGTACAAGTCCAAGGAGGTTATGCTTAAGCTTTATAATGCACTGGTGAGGCCTCATCTGGAGTGCTGTCTACAGTTTTGGTCTCCAGGCTACCTAAAGGACATAGCAGCACTGGAAAAAGTCCAGAGGAGAGCAACTAGGCAGACTACAGGGCTTCAGGAGAAAGATTAAAAGAGCGTCCTGCAGTGGGTTGGCACCCTGCCCGGGATTGGTTCCTGCCTTGTTCCCTGTGTTGGCTGGGATTGGCTCCAGCAGACCCCCGTGACCCTGTGTTCAGATTCAGTGGGTTGGAAAATGGATGGATGGATGGATTAAAAGAGCTGAGCTGTTTCAGTTTAAGCAAAAGAAGATAAAGAGGAGACATGATTGAGACTGTTGTTATAAAATGAGTTCATGAAGAACTCGAGGACATAGTTCAAAACTTGTTAAGGGTAAATTTCGCACAAACATGAGGACGTTTTTCTTTACACAGAGAACCACAGACACATGGAATAAGCTACCAAGTAATGTGGTAGACAAATGACTTCAGGGACTTTCAAAACTAGACTTGATGTTATTTTAGACTTTCAAAACTAGACAATGTTATTTTAGAAGAATGAATTGGACAGCACTGGCAAGCTTTGTTGGGCTGAATGGACTATTGTCGATTAGTTTGTTCTAATGTACGTTTGCCTTTCTAGACTCAGAACTCTTCCAAACAGTTCATCTAAAAAATGTCTCCTTTTACACTAATAAATTGATGTGATGAGTTTAAAGTTTTTATAATTATGCTGGTGGCCAAAAAGCTAAACATTTCCTTTCTTAATGATTACAGACCAGTGGCACTAACCCATGTAATAATGAAAACATCTCAGTGTATGATTCTTCAGTATTTCGATTCAGTCACAGTACACTTGACCTACTGCTTAGCTCACTTATAGTGCCAACAGATTTACTGTAATCTTTATGTACTTATACTGATTTTCATTCAGCAATAAATACAACTGGGTGGCACGGTGGCGCAGTGGGTAGCGCTGCTGCCTCGCAGTTGGGAGACCTGGGGACCTGGGTTCGCTTCCCAGGTCCTCCCTGCGTGGAGTTTGCATGTTCTCCCCGTGTCTGCGTGGGTTTCCTCCGGGTGCTCCGGTTTCCTCCCACAGTCCAAAGACATGCAGGTTAGGAGGATTGGCGATTCTAAATTGCCCCTATTGTGTGCTTGGTGTTTGTGTGTGTCCTGTGGTGGGTTGGCACCCTGCCCGGGATTGGTTCCTGCCTTGTGCCCTGTGTTGGCTGGGATTGGCTCCAGCGGACCCCCGTGACCCTGTGTTCAGATTCAGCGGGTTGGAAAATGGATGGATATATTTCACTACTTCACAAATTTTAGGACAAAAAATGTTGCAGACTAGTATTTTTAAATGAGTAAGGAAAATGTAATTTTAAAAAATAATAAGGAAAAATTCACTTGTTCTGTGCATTTCAGCTTCTATTAGTTATCTCATTGTCAAGCTCATTATGCCACTAAATCAGATTTGGCACAAGGAGAGCAAGCAGTGCATATAAAGGTTTGAAAAAGCACATCTACGGATGGGGATTTTAAATGCTTCCAACACAGCTTTTAAAACTTAAAAGATCCAACTTTCAAATTATATTTATATTTTTCTGTAGTATTTTAATATTTTACCTTTTTCCAACTGTAATGGTGTTTTGTTGGTGCTAAGTTTACTTTTAGAGTAGCTTTATATGTTTTTAAGTACTGCTGACACACTGAAGAATTCAGCTCTTTTAGGCAAACTGCCTACAACAACATGATGCTGTCTTTCCACTACTTGAATATGTGTATGCAAATCCAGAACCTGATATTGGATTTTGAACTAGTGTGAGAGAATAATTTAGAGGTAACAATAGCTAAGTATTTTGGTTTGCATTGTACATTGAAATATATAAGAATTGGGCTTGGAAAACTACTGAGATGGTCAAACAAAGAAAGGATGTACCAGAATGAAAGGTTGATGTAATACAAAAAAATGTACTGAAAGATGACTTAGAAATCACCAAAAATCCTGTGACTTGTTATTAAATAGCAATATATGACTAGCGTGCACAACTGCTTTCTTAATAATGCTACATGCTACAGAAAAAACATTGTCTTAAAAAAATATTAACTTTCTGGAATTACTACTTAGAGGTTTTTGAAAATGGTTGGAAAAACTTTTCCTATACTATGAAGCATTAAAATGATGGTATCACCAAATTATGCAAAGTTACACATTCATAAGTGTATAATGACAATCACTGTGCATACTCTTTAACAAAAGGTACATTAATGGTATTGCATTTAAAACATGCAAGTTTTAAATGTAATACATTCTTCACAATGACTATGTGTACTGTTTTGTAATAATTTTAACATACTTATATGAAAATACCAATAGGTATTTCACTTTTTTAAATTAAAGTAATCTGCAAAATGATACCTTTTACTTTACTGATTTCACAAGTGTTTACTGTACAAAATAGTACTGATAGTGGGCTATCAAAACTACCAAACAACTGAACTTTCACTCAAAAAATATACTTTTTTTCTTTATTGTATTCAGGCCTTGCACAGTTTTAAAGTGGCCCACTTTATTAGTATTCAAAACTTGTTACATTTAGCCCACAATGACTGTTAGATTTTTTAAAGACCTCCTTTAACCTGTGTTTCATATATACATTTTTTCTGTATATAATTTACATTTACGCCTGGTATTAAAATGTGTCTCCAGTGTTCGCTCGCTTTTATCTGCACATCACAGATAATTATGATGGAAACCGGCTGCTTGTAATGACCAACTCTGTATGCAATCTGTGTGCTCCACCACCAGCATGTTTACTCCGTTTTTTTTTTTGTTCGTTTAATTTCAAATACAGTTAACTGCCATCTGATCACGTTCTTCTACTTCATTCTAGCTGCAAATACTCGCCTGGGTCCAGACAGCCAGTCTTACTTAACTTTATGCTGTGACTTAAAGTTTTTATTAATTTCTAATTTCTTTTCTGTGGCTGCTATTAGCTTCCTAACCTGCTTCAGTGTCCAGTAAAGAAAAGCTGGTAAACAGGGAGGACAGTTTCTGAAGATATACGAAGCAGAATATACGATTCTGATGAGCCGTGAGGTACCCATTTGTCTTGTTCATAAAGAAAACGTAGCAAGAGGTGTTTGTTGATATATTCCAGCCTGTGCTAGGTATATAAGGTGTTATGTCTGGCCCTTTTGACTTCCCTGTTTTAGGCAATGTCCTGCTAATGGTTCCTTAAAAGGATAAAGAGAACAAACTGTATTTGGTGGGTAAGGATGCCACTATTCTATCCAGAAACATTGGCATAAAATAATTTCCCATTTATTTACGGTTATTTCTGACAAGTGTGTACGTGTGCAGTTATTGTAGTACTTTTATAAATCACACTTAACTTTTGCATGCATGCAGAGAGTTTAAATAATACTTGGAAACACTCCGTCATCAGTGTCATTGTGCAATGTAGACGGATGAGGAGCAAGAAAACAAAAAAGGACAATTTTGTACATTTGTCAATTTCAATACTAAGCAAAGAAACAGGCAATTATAATTACAATTAGAAATTAAAAGTTATTTTTGTTCATTCCTTTTTCTTTCTTGGAATTTATTTTGAACAATATTCTACCAACTTGCACTATAGAAATCCTTACATTTCCCTTTACACCCAATGCTGGCTGAATAGCCTTCAGCCCCTCATATCCCTGAATTGATTTAACCAGGTTTGAGTAAGTTTTTAACAGAAAGTTATAGGAGAGCTATAATGACTTGACTAATATTTTACTTTTTAAAAACATAGCTTCTTGGATAAAACATTTTTTAAACATTATAAAACATTAAGTTATTTGCAGGTTATGCAAATGGTACATGTTCTTAATTCTGTACTTCTTGTTTGCAGAAAAAAAAATAAAATAAAAAAAACACAATTTGTCACTTAATGCTATTACATTATCTGTGAAAGCCTGCTCTATCTCACCATTAAGCTCCCTTAAGATTATTTGTTCACCTAACCTTTTCTTAGATAATTTTATGTTAATTATAAAAAATAAATTGTATATTTTGGAAGGGTATAAAGTCAACAAAAGTTTAATCAACTGCTGCTAATCATGTTAATATATTTGCATATAACCCTAAAAATCCAGATATTTACCTTAACTGGTTTCTCCACATCTCCATCACAGAGTGAGACAAGAGGCATGCTGAATGGTTTCCACACAGGATCCAAAGTATTCTTTATGACCTATTCAAATAAAATACAACCATAGTATGGTAAATGATGTAGTTGTGATTATTTATCTAGTCTGTTTAACTATTATTTGGCCATTTGTGAAATGCTTAAATTCTTTTTCACTTTCATATACTGTATATTAGGGCTGCATGTTATTGGAAAAAACTAACATTGCAGTATTTTTTCTACAATATATATTGCGATATTAAAAATCCAGGAATTTTCACCAGATGACCTGAATAGCTCCATTTTCAAAGAATAAATCATTCAAGAATGTTTGGGGTCATCTTGGAAGGTGAGTGCATCTGTTGTATAGAAAGTAAAAAGAATTTAAAAAATGAAAAATGACTATTGAAACCTTTTGCAGGTGTAACCTTCCTGTCTTTATCTCTAATGCTAAATAACCTGTATATTCAGAAAATACAGCAAATGCTTCACAAAGCTTCATTTGCCCATTACTACCCATCTGACAGTTAAGTTAAGCAGGATATTGTCTAGAAGGGACAAAAAAGATTACAGGGGTTACATATCTGTACTCCTGGTTAAAATAGAGCATTAAACTAAGTAATAAGGAAGCTTCACTTCTACTAAGTGAATTAACATGAGTAATAAAATATGCCATTTAACATTTTATTTCAAAATTAGACCTCTTTTCTTGGTAAACAGCAAAATAGTAAACATATTTTAAGCAAAATTATAAAAAATACAATAGCAGCTATACACCTGTCTCCTGAGGCATTTTCAAAAATTAAAATAAATATAATTTATAAAACAACTTTTACAATAACTTTTAAAAGATTAAACTGAACTAACAGATAACAATATCAGTTTGTAATGAATAACAAACACCAACACAGACCCATTTTGTCCTACAACTGGAACCACCCACAAGACACAAGGCACATGACACAGACATAGAAAATGAAGCAAATTATGAGTAAAAGTAACATTAACATAAATAAATGACATAAAAATAACCAAAATGAACATAAAACAAGGATTGATTTGAACCCTAGCCAGGGAAGGAACCCTCACTGAAACATAACAGACTTATTAGGTCTTTAAAAAGATTATTAAAAAATTCTAAAATTCTTTTATCAGCCATTATGACGTAACCCCTTTGTGACTACTAGATATAAACAATAGGAACATATTTTCTTTATAGGAACATTTTTCCTCCAAAGTTGTGGGGCATTTCTTTTGTTATTCATTTTATTTTATTTTTGTATTTTTTTGTATTTTTTATTTGTAGTTATTTTTTTTACATGATGTTTTTTTAGAACATGTACAGTGTATAAACTGACACTGTCATGGTAAGAGCATTAATTACCTATATTAATATTGAACAGAACAGAGTTAAATCAAGCTGACCAAAATATTCAAACAGCAAACTCTCGTTATCCCTTTAAAAAAGACTGATTTCAATAGAGAGCAAAACTTTTTGACACCTGAAGTTTGCATATTTCATTACTTTACACAACAAACGATGACAGCAATGGGAAATATCAGTGACTATTTTTTCCTTTCTAACTATCATCTACAGTATTAGAGGATTACAACTCACTAAATGATATGTCCAGATTTATTGTGGAAAAAAGTAACAGCAAAAAATCAGACAAAGGTAAATATTTTTTCATGACATTTTATGAAAGCAACATGTCTTAGCTATACATATCTGTAAACTAAAAATGTGAATATTAATAGATGAATGAGCATGTTTGCTTTTTTTTCTGAACCCACTTATTCTTTTGCAAGGTTGTGGGCCGCTGGAGTCCAACCCAGCAGCATCAGCTTCAAGGAAGGAACCAACTAATCTATCACACTTTCATACACACACACACAAAAGGACAATTTAAAATTACAATCAATCTAACACGGTTGTAGATTGGAGTAAAGCAGAGTAGACCCTGAACACAATCCATGCTTTCGAAAGGGGAATGTGCAAACTGTGCATGGACAATAACCAGGCAAGGATTCTAACCCAGGTCTCTGAAACTATAAGGCAGCAGCAGCACAAATCACTGTGCCATCACAGAACCCAAAATGAGACAGGATAAAATTCAGCTAAATATATAGTATCATTAAACTATTTTATTATTTTTTTAAAGAAGTACACAAAGCAGTGGAGATCTTTCAATGTGGGGAAAGGATGTGATGGGATGGTGTGAAGTCCTTATGGTATCAGCTGACTACAAATATACATTTATTAGAAAAAGAAGAATCTTAACTTGCCATGTTGCATTTACATCTTGTTTGTAGCCATTGTTGAAGAATAATTATGCAATCTCAAAAATCTCAACTCAATACACACAAATGGCAGTCAGAAAGGAAAAGCATATAGAATTCTAATACTGCACCTCAGTTCTGTGTACAAGCATCCATTTGCCATCGTCACCTTGTTTGTGAAACTCTAAATATGGATCTGATTTTCCAAAGAAATCCTACAAGTGGAAACAAGTAACAGGCATTTTAAGAATGACATAAATACATTCTGTGATCACATCATTATCATCCTTATCCAGTTTTACACTCTTTATTGTGTGTGTGTCTAGTAAAAGGCTTGCCAATACTGTCTCAATTGTCTTCAGTATCTGTTATAAAGACCACTTTTTTCCATGATTCATTTGCGCTTTTTATCTCAGTGTCTGAGCCCCAGGCTTAATTTTTTATTTGCTTGATTATTGCACTCTCAGTATTTAACTTCATTTACGGTCAGCAGAATCAGTAATATCCAAAGATGTGTATTTAGTACTTCTAATAAATATTGCAGACTTCAGTATTTCTATTCACATTATTATGCAATGTTTTTTCTCTTGTAATTTCTCAATATGATTTGGATTGTTTTATAATTTGTTAAGAACAACAGCAACTGATAACTTTTACCGAATTGAACAAAATACCAGAAGACTACATGTGGGACAGCCTGGCATCTGTTAAATGATTAACTGTCTAATTAATTTAAAATTATTATATTTTCATATTATCAAGTTAAATGTTAGTCAGCTGCTTACATATACCATGTTATTCATTGGAGAACTATGAGCTTTCCTATTTCAACTTATTTTTTCTGATGTAGCAGAAATAAAAGGGACTTACCTTTTTATCAAGTTTTCTTCCCATCATGGTAAGGCTTATTACTCTGTTATCAGAAAGTTCCTGCGCTGTTATCTGCAGAGAAAATATATTTTTGATCCTATGAATCTTTGTGTAAATAAATATGCAGCATCCTTTGTTTTGGCAGGTAATAGTACACAGCCAGTGTATTCTACTGGTTAAGGCACTAGACTATAAACCGCAAAACTGTCAGTTCAGTCTCTGTCTTTGACTTAATGTTTGTGACTCAGTGCAAGTCAACTCACAGTGAAAAAATGTACACATCTGTCCATTACCTTTGCTTGCTTATGCAGTCACAGCTTTTGGAAACCAACTCTACATGTTGTGCCAGTCCATCATAAACCATGTATGCGTCCTGCTTTACGCTGCCAATTAACTTGTCAAGTATGTTTTTGGGATGTTGGAGGAGAACCAGAGTATATATGTATAATTTTGCTTTTCTGAAGATCTGTAGTTGTAAAATACATTGGGATGAAGTTCTTTACAGAAAGTCACTGTATAAAGTAAACATTGTTAGTAAGGTATGACAAATTATTTCTGGAATGATATTTTAGGCGGCAATGAAGTTCAAGCAATCTCTTATATATATTTCTCTTCTGGTTCGTCCTGCTTAATCTTCAAAAGCGGTCCCGCCCACACAGCATTTCTTGATTCCTATTTTCTCTAGCGTTTGCTTCATTGGGTGCACAGATAACTCAACCTCCTGGCCACGGACCATACTGTTTTAAAATACACGGGCAAATTTATCACCAAATCTCTCCACTATACGCTAACACTTCTACCTCTCTAGGATATGAACAGTTGTATGTTTTTGACACAGCGCAAGCTACTACAGTACGCTTACAAAATAAAGCTAACTCTGCATGCAGCGAAAATTTACTTCTCCAGCTAGATTCCATGCTCAGAACCATCAACCCCTTCGCTAAATCATACAAACACATGCATGAAATTGCTCAGTCCAATCCAACAGCATCTGTACGAATGGTTTTCAAGGAGAACCCTAGGCAGGATTTATGACGATACAATGCCCCGACATGTCACTCCGATGTTGCAGCGATTTTCGTCGGAGAAGATGGCGAACCACCTGCCGAAAGGGACATTTGTATCTATCCCATAGGCAACTCCTGTAAACAGATTTCCACGCTCAATATGAATTGCGATCCTATGGTTTACCCACTTTTATTCCCTTACAGAGACATTGCTGGCACAAAGATTTACAACATGTTCCCGATAAAAGAACCGCCAAGCAAATAAGGCTTACTCAATGCCAATTTTAAGCATACAGATTTGCAATGAGGAATACATTTAGTATTTTGCACTCCAGCGGCAAACTATTCCAACAGTATGTCATAGATGTGTATGTTAAAACAGAGGGCGCGCGTCTCAACTATCTCAGATTAGATCAACAAGATCTGCGTGTGGAATAATACAAAGGACTATCAGACGCACTGCAAGCAAACACTGAAAATAACAACGTACGTGTAGGCAAAATGATCATATTACCGTCCACATTTTAAGGAAGTCCAATATACATGCACCAAAATATCAGGATGCCATGGCCATAGTAGGTAAATTCGGAAAGCCTGATTTATTTATCACTTTGACGTGTAATCCTGCTTGGCCAGAAATTCTACATGCATTGTCGGATACCCAAAGACCAGAGCACAGACCTGATATTGTAGTACGAGTAGATCTTTCAACTCATTATCTGTCGTCTCCAACAAAACACCTATTCACAACTGTGTCTTTCAAGAAGTATTTATTTCTTCTTGATTTCTGAATTCCTTTCTCACCGTTTTCCGTTCCTATTCTTGCACTGCCGTATGCTACGGCGGGCCTCGGCTAGTATTAGATATATCACTCTGACTTATTCATTCAATACGCTTTGCACTTGTATCTACAACAACTTGCTTATAAAATATTATTCTTCCAAACATAACATTTCTACCAGGAGATATGATGAGAAAGTTCTCTGTTCCCAGCAATTTCTAGCAAAAAGGTTAAATCTTCTAGTTAAATACTATTTAGTTTATTGTACCAAAACAGTATTATCTTAAAAGTTGCAAAAAGTGTTACCATACCCTGGAACTTAAAAACCTCAATATCACTGAACTCCAGACATGATGGGGCACTATATCAGCTGACCTGCTCAATTTTGAAACTTTTGAGGCCTTGCATAACCATTAAAAATCCAGATTTTGCATGCTGCACCTGAAGAATGTTTTCAGTTGTAGCACCAAATATATTTCAGCTAATTGCTACATTAATCTCTGTCAACTTTCTAGTGCTTTTGCCTAAGAGAACCGTACGTGGATAATATGCTGAATCTTTAATACTAGTTAAATACAAAATAACTATATGTGTTATAATCATTTTTTGTTTTTGTTGTGGTGGTTACTTTAATACAGTTGTGGCTAACTTTCCACAGTGCATTTCCCAGTACTGAACCTATCATTCATGGTTCTTACTCTGCCTCCTGGACTTATATATGATTCCTTCAGGCTATACATATTGTCCAGTAGATCTCCAGGCTACATTTACTTATGACTATTCATTGTGAGGAGTCAACATTTACATTCAGATTTAGCAAAAGTTTAAATAACAGAAATATACAAAGAAAGGCATGATCAGTGTAAAGGGTAATGAGTACCTGTTGACTTTAGCCTAATTGGAGTGTTTATGACTAATCAACTTACAGTTCTACTAAAAAGAGGACCACAATTATAGGTGCAAAGAAACAAACCCTTTGATATATTCTGCATACCCCCCCCCCCCCCCCCCGCCTTTGTTTTCTGAAATAGTTTATTCCATTAAAGCATCACAGATGTTCCATAGTCTAACTAAAGCAGCAGCATAGTGTACCCTCACTCTTACCTTGGCATTTTACAGCTGTAAGTCATTTTAACCTGCATATACAGTATTTGTGATGAGGGGAAAGGCTACAGAATCTAGAGATAACCCACAAAAACACAGAGAAAAGTGCAGACTCTACACAGACAGTGATCAAGCTGGGTTTTGAAGCTACAAGATGTAAGGCAATAGTACTAATCAATAAGCCACTGTACTAACTCATTTGATAATTGTGATATAGCCTAAAAACTATATTCTGCTCTAAATGCTTTGTTACTTTTTCAGTCTATATACACAGGTGATTGAGACATATCTGAAAATAAAACTTTTACATGAGATTGAAAGACTTTTTCTGAAATAATGGAATTAAGTATTAAATAAATATTACTTTATTTCACTTTACTTTCACTCCACTTATCCTAGTTAGTTTTGTGAAGGCAACATGCTGCTTTGGATAAAGCATGCTATCCCATCTTTGGCAATGTCTTCTAACTCCTTCTGGGTTCTTCCACCACACACCAGTCACTGAGTCTTGGGTCTTTCCAAGTCTACTACCAATTTGATTACAAACCTATAATTACATGCATTAATTGTTTTCATACCAGGGATAAGTTCAAAACTAATTTTTAGAAATCTGTTAATCATGCTGTCCATAGGCAGTCAATCAATAAACCCAATGTTCTTCTTGCAAAATTAATCTATTGGCTGGTCTAGAGGGGGCACCGCATCAATATGACTGCAAAAGGTACTGTGTACATAATTAGTACCTTCAAAAGACAGTAGTGGTCAGCTGTGCTGGTAGACCTGGCAACCTGTTTCAAATGACACCAAGTAAATAAGCAAAAAGAGCATGAAGCTGAGATTTTTTACCAGGCATGCTGCCTAGCTCTGCAGGAAGGAAATTTGAATTGAGCTGTAATACTCTACAATGCAAACTTGTGAACTTGAACAGATCATTCATGATAAACTGAATTCATGTTAAAGAATCACTTTTAAGCAGGTCACATTTGTAAGGGCTTCTGTTTATGTGAAGTATATGACATATGTTAGCATTAATATGGATATAGTATGCACTTAAATACATTTTAAAAAACACTTTCTAATTATAAATCATATTTGAATTGTGATCTCTTAAATGTACTGTACAATACCTTAAATATACACATAAATATTGTGCTTGCAGTGGTTAGCAGTGCTGCCTCACACTTCTAACATACTAGATGTTAGTTTTAGATTAAAGTCCTATCACTGTCTGATTGCAGCTCTCACTACTGTATGTCTGTTGGGTTTTTCTTTGTGGACTCAGGTGTTTTTCTGCATACCAGATTTGTGCGTATCATTTTGACTGGCAACTCTAAATTGGCTAAGCATCATTAACTAAAAGAATTTATGTGAATTTCCTCTATGATAGACTTCATTTTGCCTGATGCTGCTGTTGTAGGCTCCAAAACCCCATTACAAAGAAATTAAATTAGCGAGTTGAAAAGATGGATAAATGAGCTGGGTTGAAAACATACGATTGCTAAGAAGTGTTGTTTTGTAGTATGTCATCCAATTTGAACCCATTTGACTAGAAACAGGTTTTGTTTGTGTCTCTCCAATACTTAATAAAAAATTACAGGTTCATGCCTTAGTAAAGACCCAGGAATAACAATCAGAATCAATGGAAACAAATTATGCAATTGCCTATTGCTTTCACAATTCATTATTTTCAGAAAATCTGACAATTCACATTTGTGCTACAATTCCATGATTATGCATTTTATGTGTATGCAATTCAAAGATCTAAGCTACCAAGGAACTTGTTATTGACCTTTGCAGCACCAAAGAGCCTCTACACCCAGTCACTATTCAGGTAGTGGATGTGAAGGTGATGTACTGCTAGAAGTACTTGCCAGTCCATATCTGTGGAAGGCTGGAATGGTCTTATAGCACAGAGGATATTTATAAGGAAGGGCAAAGCAGATATTTTTTTCTCAGGAGACTGCATTCCTTCAATATGAGTAATGACATCCTTTACATATGCTATAAGTCTGTGATAGCCAATGCGATTTTCTATGCTGTTGTGTGCTAGGCAGGTAACATCACTTCAAGAGAGAAGCACTAAAAACAGTAAGCTGTTAAAGAAGGCAGGCTCAGTTATGAGAAGCACTTTCAACGAATGAAAGTAACAATGAAGGAGAGAATGAAGATACAACAAAGCTGCACATCTTCTCTCTGACACACTAATACCAAGTACCTTTAGGCAATGAATTATTTAGCAGAGGTTTGTCAAGAAACGCTACTGACGCTCCTCTATATATCTATAGAAATATGCCTTTATAATACTTCATTATGACTGCTGTATATATCTTTAGCCAAAGCAGAAGATTTCTGTCTTTTTAGTAACTCAGGTGTAGGGAATCCATTCCCGGGAATTCGGGAATCCCGCATTTCATTCCTGGGAATCCCGGGCTCCCGGGCATGACACAGTGCACGGGTATCTCACATGTGAACGGTTTTAGAACGACCGACACTTATTTTTAATAAAACTACTGCAATATGTTGACACAAATAAAAGACTAACCTTATCTACAAGCAGTTCATGCTGTCATAGAAGTACATGTATCTTTAGTTGGGGTAATAAGAGCATTGAAAGCACAACATCCTCACAGGTGGCGCAGTGGTAGTGCTGCTGCTTTGCAGTAAAGAGACTGTGGAAGATTGTGGGTTCACCAGCCGCTGAGAAAGCACGCTCTGCCTCCACTGAAGTAGGCGGTACAATCATCAGATACTGATACACTTGTTCTAAACAACGCCCGCGCTTGCCGTTGCTCTGAAACACCGCCATTTCAGCTTTTACTGATGCATCCAGTTTCTTGTCATCATTCTGTGATGGCAAGTTTCTTGGCACAGATAATGCGGATGCAACAGACTGACGCATTGCAGTTTCAAGTTGCTGTTCAAAGCTGTTGTCTGATGAAGTACAAGCTGCAGCAATGGTGCCACCTTAATTATTTTCAACTATAACTCTGTTATTTCTTGATCGATTTTTACACGCTATATATGTGAGCTTTACCGTTCCCGTTTTCCCGTGAATCACAGCAGTTTCATCCGGGAATCCGGAATGGATTCCCTACTCAGGTGGAACGATTTGTTGTGATATATATATTTATATATTGAGCTTCTGTAAAAAGCCAAATTTCTTCTTTGGGAAAAATTTAGTACTGTCTATTTGTCTGTCTATCTACTTTACAGAAACAAAATATTGCCTTCATGACACAAAAACAATGCCTTTAACACCAACGACCAAATGAATGTTGGAATCGGGAAGACGTGGGAAATTGGAGTTTCAATGCAAGCTGTTATCAGCTAAAGTGTGCTGAAAGTCAATAAAAAAAGTGAAATTCAATATATCTTTCTATTATATAAAAAAATCTTGGGACGAGACGTGACTTTTTCAAAGAGACGAGATGTGACTTTCTCAGAGACACACTTTCACGTCCCACGAGACAAAGAGTAGATGACAAAGTAGAATGTCGTAAAGAATTCAAAAACGGCGTGATACACATGCAGAGCAGGCTAGATATAATGGAAGTACGAAAATTCGAAAGTCTCCAAAAAATGATAGTAAAGATCGCATTATGCAAACAAACGTAAATTATTATTCACTGAAATAATGGAACAGCGAAAAGTGATCGAATATATTTTTCGGATTTAAACTTTTAGTCGGATACTTGTAGATGGTCTAATTCATATTGCCATCAGGGCAAAGTAGTGTTTCTTCCCAATGAAGTGGCATATCCGCGAGAATTAAAAGATTTGTTGTTTGGTGAAAGTGAAATCCACATATGCTGTCACGCTTGGGTCACAAAGTTGCACAGATACACAGGAGATTTTAGAGACAGAAACGTTATTCAGACACTTCACACAAACATAAGTCTCTTTCAGGAGTGAATCGAGCTCCATGTGTAGTCGGAGGGGACAGTTCCGTCTCTCAATTAACACTAGAATTACCAAAGCCTACGAAAAAACTCGTAAATCCGGCCCACCTTAAATCCCTTCACACCTCCCCGTCAGCGTCTTTTGTCCTGTAAATGTGCCAACAAAGACAAGCAGCAAGCAGCCTGCCGTCCAAAAGTTGTTCTCCATGGCTTCCCCAAATTCCTCCCATGGCCGAGTTTTTGCCTCAGCAACCACCAAAGCCGCATTCCGCTTGGCCTGCTAGTACCTATCAGCTGCCTCCAGAGTCCCACAGGACAAAAAGGTCCTGTAGGACTCCTTCTTCAGCTTGATGGCATCCCTCACCGGCGGTGTCCACCAACGGGTTTGGGGATTGCCGCCACGACAGGCACCGGCCACCTTATGGCCACAGCTCCGGTCAGCTGCCTCAACAATAGAGGCACGGAACATGGCCCATTCGGACTCAATGTCCCCCACCTCCCTCGGGATGTGGTTGAAGTTTTGCCGGAGGTGGGAGTTGAAGCTGCTTCTGACAGGGGACTCTGCCAGACGTTCCCAGCAGACCTTCACAACACGTTTGGGCCTACCAGGCCTGACCGGCATCCTCCCCCACCATCGAAGCCTACTCACCACCAGGTGGTGATCAGTTGACAGCTCCGCCCCTCTCTTCACCCGAGTGTCCAAGACATGTGGCCGCAGGTCCGACGACACGACCACAAAGTCAATCATTGAACTGAGGCCTAGGGTGTCCTGGTGCCAAGTGCACATATGAACACCCCTATGCTTGAACATGGTGTTCGTTATGGACAATCTGTGACGAGCACAGAAGTCCAATAACAAAACACCGCTCGGGTTCAGATCGGGGGGGGCACTCCTCCCAATCACGCCCTTCCAGGTCTCACCGTCATTGCCCACGTGAGCATTGAAGTCTCCCAGCAGAACGAGGAAGTCTCCAGAAGGTATGCCCTCTAGCACCCCCTCCAGGGACTCCAAAAAGGGTGGGTACTCCAAACTGCTGTTTGGCACATACGCACAAACAACAGTTAGGACCCATCCCCCAACCCGAAGGCGGAGGGAGGCTACACTCTCGTCCACCAGGGTAAACCCCAATGAACCATTCTACAGCAGCAGCAAATGTCCTGAATATGCCAGTGCCAGTGCACAGATGTGTGTTGTGTGTACTGTATGCCCTTGAAGAGCATCAGACAGAACATAAATATTAGTTTGGGAGAGACAAAGAAAAGAAGCCTACATACAATACTCCCCCAAGCATACACTACTAAACCAAGATGCTAGCTGGTAGGGATTTCTGGCCCTCTGTTGAGAGAATGAGAGAGAGAGAGAGAGAGAGAGAGAGAGACCAGTATGAGAACAACAGAGGTGGAAAGATTTGGCCACTATATGACACAAAGTGTCTTAGAAATAAGTACTAGGGGGCTCCGCCCCCTGCTCGCTTCGCTCGCCAACACCTGGTCTTGGGTAACTCGAAATACATTTGATAGAGATTATTGTCTTTCTTGGTGATTGTTACATATGTATCATGTTCACTGCCACTATATCTGTAGGTCTATGTAATATATGTAAATGACAATAGCAGTTTAATTGTTATGTTATGTAGGTATAGATGCGCAGATCTATGTATGAGATATATTGGAGTGTAAAGGTGTAGATGACGTATATAGGAAGTACAGATATACACAACATTTGTAGTATAGATGGCGTGTTGTCCGTGAATGAGTTTTCCTTGGTATGGAGTTCTTAACGTTAACGTCACATGAATGCCGAACTCTTGAAAAGGCTACATAAAGTTGTCCATGTCTAAATACAGGCTCAGAGAGGTAAAGGCCGACTCTGTCCATGGTCTGTATGTATCACTGTAATGTGCTTCACATATGTTGTGTAGTTTGGACGTTTGGGGATTCCGTCCGTATAATACGGAGCGTTTGTTTATTCATATTATACCTCTGGTGTCGTGTGTGTGTTCTCTGTGGTTGTTGTTGTAGGCGCTCCGTACTATGTCGGGTTTGACCATGCTGTGGTTTGTGGACGTTTGGGGACACCGTACTTTCTGTGGTTTGACTGTGGGGCGGGACGCCGAGGCCTCTTGTGTTTGTAACTTCCGTGAGTACTTACAATATTGTATTACTGTAATGTGATTCACATATGCTGTGGAGTCCGGATCTGTGGGGTGTCTCTACTATCCTGGGCGTTTGGCTGCGGTGTTTTAGACGTGCGTTGTAGGCGCCTGCACCTTCCGTACTATGTCGTGTAGTGTGGGCGTGTACGCTTCCGTACTCCTCCATCTGGTCTCGTGTCTGTGTGTTCTGTGGTTGTACTGTTAGTGATGTATCACTGTAATGTGCTTCACATATGCTGTGTACTCTGGACGTTTGGGGATTCTGTCCGTGTAATACGAAGCGTTCGTTTATTAATATTATACCTCCGGTGCCGTGTGTGTGTTTTATGTGGTTGTCGTTGTAGGCGCATGCGCCCTCCGTACTATCTCGGGTTTGACTATGCTGTGTCTTGTAGATGTTTGGGGACCCCATACTCTCTCCGGTTTGATTGTGGGGCGGGACGCCGAGGCGTCTTGTGTTTGTTTTTTCTGTGAGTACTCATATTATTGTATTACTGTAATGCGATTCACATATGCTGTGGAGTCCGTATCTCTGGGGCTTCTGTACCATCTCGGGGTTTTGCTTGCGGTGTGTTAGACGCGCGTTGTAGGTTCGCGGTTTATGTGGTTGTCGTTGTAGGCGCATGCGCCCTCCGTACTATCTTGGGTTTGACTATGCTGTGTCTTGTGGACGTTTGGGGACTCCGTACTCTCTCCGGTTTGATTGTGGGGCGGGACGCCGAGGCGTCTTGTGTGTGTTTTGTCTGTGAGTACTCATATTATTGTATTACTGTAATGTGATTCACATATGCTGTGGAGTCCGTATCTCTGGGGCTTCTGTACCATCTTGGGGTTTTGCCTGCGGTGTGTTAGACGCGCATTGTAGGTTCACGGTGGATCATCTGTCTGTTTAATACGGAGCGTTCGTTTATTAATATTATACCTCCGGTGCCGTGTGTGTGTTTTATGTGGTTGTCGTTGTAGGCGCATGCACCCTCCGTACTATCTCGGGTTTGACTATGCTGTGTCTTGTGGACGTTTGGGGACCCCATACTCCCTCCGGTTTGATTGTGGGGTGGGACGCCGAGGTGTCTTGTGTTTGTTTTTTCTGTGAGTACTCATATTATTGTATTACTGTAATGTGATTCACATATGCTGTAGAGTCCGTATCTCTGGGGCTTCTGTACCATCTCGGGGTTTTGCTTGCGGTGTGTTAGACGCGCGTTGTAGGTTCGCGGTTTATGTGGTTGTCGTTGTAGGTGCATGCACCCTCCGTACTATCTCGGGTTTGACTATGCTGTGTCTTGTGGACGTTTGGGGACTCCGTACTCTCTCCGGTTTGATTGTGGGGCGGGACGCCGAGGCGTCTTGTGTTTGTTTTTTCTGTGAGTACTCATATTATTGTATTACTGTAATGTGATTCACATATGCTGTGGAGTCCGTATCTGTGGGGCTTCTGTACCGTCTCGGGGTTTTGCCTGCAGTGTGTTAGACGTGCGTTGTAGGTTTACGGTGGATCAGACTTCGCTTGCGCCTTCCGTACTATTTTTGTGGACCTTTGCGGACTCCGTAGTGTCTTACGTTTGACTCTGGGGTGCAGTGCAGAATCGTCTTTTCTGTGTGGCTGTGTCGTTAGTCGTTAGCTATGGGCACGTTGTTGCTTCTTGTCTTATCTACGTTAGTTGAGCTCTTTCGTTTTTGAGCCGTACCTCCTTCGTTCGCAGTGGATCAGACTTCGCTTGCGGTTTATGAGACGCGCGCTGTAGGCACCTGCGCACTATGTCTCCTGGGTCCATCGCCGTGTACCTGTGTCTGTGCCTTCCGGTTTACCATTCTCGGTTAGTAATATGGATAGGGGTCGTTGCTGTCCTAGAAATAGGGGTAGAGGAGGTGACTGAAGAAGTAAATGGCTCATAGGTACAAAGACACCAGGGGCTGTTGCCCAAGCCTCTCTGATTCTGGGATGGGTTTTAAATATACTTCTCCGCTGGAGGCTAATGGATTGCCTAATCATAGTTGTTGATAAAGGGCCAAATGGCAGGAGAAAGAGAGCAAAAGAGGAGTTGTGCTTTGGTAGGGTTTCCTACTGGCTAGCCAGGGGATTAAATCTAGTGTAGGTGGGCATTGAGTGTCAGCAGGATTGATTCCCTCTTCTTAATTTTTTCCTTAAATTTACTTCATTTTCTTGCTGTGCCATCTCTTGCCTATTGATATTTTTTGTACATTTGCTATTTACCTGGGTATAGTGGGCAGCATTCTGTCAAAATACAAATATAGCTATATGTAAAAACATTTTATTACGACCAACACATTGTGATGGTATTAAAAATGAGAGAGCATTTAATTTGTATTATTATCAAGCTTTCACTTATTTCCAACTGACATGATAGGCTCCACTCATACAAACATGGCAAAACTAGCACTTTCCTAAAAATTAATTCAAATGAAAGATTTAAATGTTTATTCTATGGGCTTGGGCTTTCTAAATGTTTCTTGATTTTGGAAAGTACAAAGGGCACATTTAGGCTGCTTTCAGTTTGTTTTGACCCAATTGAAGTCATACCAGTCTACATTTTGTAAAGTTCTTCTGGAAGTGAGGTAACTCTAATTGAAGGTTACATATTTTTAAACTTTCGCCTTTCATACATTGGTACTATATATCATTGCAGTGGAACCAGGTGTGTGTACACAAACCAAGTGGCTCATTTTGATCTCATAAATGCATCTACAAAGCCTAATTGCCCTATTTATCCTTTGCTTATTACTTCTGCTTTGTTCTTTGTTTCCTTTTTCAAAATGCCAGTGCATTGTAACAATTCTTCTAATTGTAAGTGACTTTCTGCTGCTAACCTTCTGCAGGGTGATTCAAGGGGTAGCAGTGAAGTCACACAGAGTAGTATATCAGATCTCCTGGTTCAAACCTCCATAATTTAAATGTTTGACTCTTACAAAAGACAAACCTTTTGTTTTAAAAGGCACTATTAATAATTACAACTTTTACATAATTTCCTATTTAAAACAATGATTTCATGTGTTAATTACATATGTACTAATGAGAAGTCAAGCAAAATGACACTGTTTATTGGCTAACTTAAAAGATTACAATATGCAAGCTTTTGATGCAACTCAAGCCCCTTCTTCAGGCAAGATATACACCTATTTTTTTAAACATTTACCTATTTCAAGAACACAGGGATCCAATGTCTATCCTGGCAACATTAGGTGAAAGATAGGATGTACCCCTATCTGACCAATATAGAGTCAACAATTAACTTAACACACTCATTTGGGTTACAAGAAGAAAACTGGTGTACCCAGAGAAATGAAGAATGTGATATATAATCAGTATTCTGTTTTTCTACTTTAGGGTTAGAAACATGTATCAGGAAGGAAGATCTAACCCTAAAAATCATAATGTAAGTCTTAAATGACTATAAGCAAATTGGCCCAGGACTTGTGGCAAAACCAGCACTATTTTTTCCTTTCATAAGATTCAGGGACAGTGCACCTCAAGAACCTATTTAAAAGTGATAATATTACAAATGATTCAAAAATTGAATAAAATTCATAAATTATATCTCTGTTTTACATTCATGATGAAAGACAGTTTAAAAGGGTATACTCTCTGGAGCCTAAAACACCTGACATAATCGATCCTTAAACCCAAGAACTTTACCAATGTTCTTACTATAGGACTACAAAGTTTAGGTAATGAATATTGTGAAATGTAATACCAACTTGACAACTACTATCTGTATCCCTTAACTGGATTAAGCAGGTTAACTAGGATAAATGAATGTGTGATAACTGCTTCTACAAATGCCCAGTACAAAAAGAGTGCAACAGTTCCTGTCAAAGCATATGTAAACACAGAAATTAAGAGAAAATTACTTATTAGAGTGGACAAAAAGCCTTAATAAGGATCAATGTGGCAAGAACTCGAATGAGAGGGCAAAAAAAACTTACACAGGGAAAAAAAATGTGCTTGTGACATATGTGATTTCTTTCAGAGCAAGACCATGACAGGAATGCATGCAATTAATACCACCTTATGATATAAATGGTATAAAAAGACCTCTCATTTCTCCAACTGGTGAGGTCTTGTAGCAACACATTTTGGGGCTTATCTAAAATTATAGCTTTAAACCCATCTCTCATCTAAGTAATATGTATAGTCATGTGAATTATGGAGTCTCTTCCTTACACTTTACCATTAGTCACACAAGAGTGTGAATGTATACATTCCTTCTTAAGGGCGACTTCTGTTAAGCGCACATTTGATATTGTGTTTGGCATTGTTGACATTGGGCTGTAAATGCAGTTCACTGAAATATAAACTTGCTAAAAGAACAAGAATATGGAACTATATGGTATATTACTCTTTGTCTATCCAAAATGTCTGAAATTTCAAAAAATACAACAATAAGTGAACTTCAAAACAATAAAAAACAATTAGTTCTAATAAGCTTTTTTTACAGCCTTCAAGATCATTTAATCTTGCAGACATTCTGTCTAAATTGCTTATCACTCAAGACTTTCAATTTGTTTCAAAACTAAACTATTTACTATTAAAAAGTTACAAAGCAATGCATTCAGGCTTATTACAGTTATTTAAATGAAATGGCACTGGACCAGAAATAGTTTTATGTAGATGTGTTATGTCTTGTCACAGCTTATGGATGTGGTCATCTTACATAGTGATGATTTCTTTGAGTGGGGTTGCTTAAAGTTTTTTACATGTTATATGGAAAAATGTGACAACACTAAGTACAGTACATAATAAATACAAATGAAATGCAGGTACAAAGACTTACTGCTTTCTAATAACTACTGTATATCAGCATAAACAAAATGTTTAATAACATTTGAACAAATGGATAAGGTATTATGTGTGAAAAAGCACAAAATCAAGGATAAGCAACAGGGTTCTAGAGACATTTGATGCTAAGGGCAGGCACAGTATGGTGGCTAAAATACACAGGCAAATGTAAACACAGAACATGCCTATAAGAAGTTTGCTACAGTTCCGTTCCGTAGGTTTGCTAATACTCACAATGAGGTAAGTATAATAATTTCACTTTAACCCTATCATAAATGAACAGACACTGATTGTCTCACTAGCTAATCAGTCTTCCTCTGTTATATTTGCAAAGTTTTCTGGTCAGTGGAAAAACTGTTTTAAAACCAATTAACTAATTAAGTAATTCTATCAATTTGCAACATTTTCCAACAGACCTAGAGTAAATAAATCATTAAATATAAAGTTTTTAATGGCAAGATAGTCTATCATGGCTGATATAATACTTTAATTTTCAGCGTGTATAATTAGGATATCACCTACCACCCTCAAACAGGATCAGGCAACTCTGAAAATGGTTTTACACTCAGGCTGGTCAATGTAAAAAGTACAAGCTTGCCCAGTGTTTTATATTTCTTAAGCAATGATATGCCAGATAAGGATTGTTTTAATGAATTTTCATTGAGCACTTGCATTGGGGATAACTGTCATTAATGTACAAGAAAATTAAAGCAGATTTCACATCCAATAATTTGTAGTCTTATTTTTCTTTAGGATGAAGTTAAAACTCTACTCTTACAAGGCTACTATTACAACATATGACACATTTTGACATCATACTTTGACATAACTAATGTAGCTGGTAACAGACAGCAAGACGGTAACTGTGTGACCACTTTGGAAAAAGAACATGGGTTAAGATCACCAAGCACCTGGGAAGGAGTGCAAAATCCATATAGGAAGTCAATGTGTACCTCTAGTAAGATATGCATATGTCGTAAGTAAACTCCCCAAGGGTACCAATGCCCCTGCAAGAATCTTTCAGTCTACCAGGAGACAGCAGAGAAATCACACTAGGAGCATAAGGAACCATCTTGTCACAAAGATACAACTGTCAAGAGAGGAAGAGAGAAGGATATCTAGGCACTGCCTTGGATACTCATACATTCAAAAGCTGTACATGACCACCAAGGACTACAAGAAAATGCTCTGACCTGGTGGTCCCATAGTTTCAAGGACATGACTTTGACATCAGAAGTGATTTTTGCAGAAAAGCAACCCCAGGATGGGGTTTCAAGACTGCTCACTGGCTGAGACTAACTGAGATTCCAGGGAGAATGTGAGTAAAACCTTATTGAAAGGTATAATATGAATATAGGATGAGGAAATAGATTAGATATAATCCACAAGGTTGGAGAAAGTAGGAACGCCACCTGACTAGTCACTATATAGTTAGGCCCAGTGGAGCAGCTAGATTTGGCTATTTTTGTCTATTAAATGGAAGACACACAGTGTTCTCTTTATAATCACATACACTTGCTTGTTCTGTTTTAAAATACATGGTTTTGCATACATTTGTTATCTACACTGGAATTATTTCAGTTGAGGGGAGTCATTTATTCATTCATTTTCTGCCTGTAGACAGGCCCTTGTCATGGAATGTCAACTGCAACTTTTCAGGTAGTCTTCCTTTTCACACTCTGGTATGTTCTTTTCTCTTCAATATTCGTAGCACCATTCCCTGTCTTCCAAATTATTTTTCTCCTCTAATCTCCCTTCAAATGATCTCTATGAGCAGTCCATCATGCCTTAGTGCATGTCCCAGTCATATCCTCTATCATATTTGAATTGTTCAAATCAATGTCCTTTCCTCTACTTTTCTCAGTTACTTCATTACTTGTCCCTTCTCTCCAGGCTATCCTTTACACTCTTCTCCAAAACTACATCTCAAAATGCTAAATATCATCTTTCCTTAGCATTTAATTTATTGCTCAATAAAGCAAGACACTCCACACTAGTGCTTTTACCATTCACCTTTCTCAGTACTCTGTTCTACCCACTCATGAGGAGATCTGTTGTTGTGTTGAATAATGTTTTGATCTTTGAAAATGATTACTTTCTTCACACTATAACCATCTCTAATGATTAAACTGCCAAGAGTTTCAAACTGACACAAATGTTCTAATAAATTCTAGTTAATTCTTAAGTGCAATTCCTTACATAATTTCCTTCTAATCTTCATAGATTTTGTCTTGTTTATGCTAAATTTTAAAGTTTTCCACTGTGATATTCACAGAGCTCAACAAAATTTGTAGCTTATTTCTACTCCTTACTATTATGCCTTGATTATCTGTGAAACTGACAGATATCATCATTAATATACTTTATTATTTTATATATTTTTGGGCATCTGTTTTAATTTTTCCTTGGGGACAAATAAATGATGTATGTACAGTATGAATGTATCTATCTATCTATTTCTATACCACCATTTATTCCTATATCCATATTCTCTAGCTCTTCTCTCTCAATTGGTTCTGCATCAACAATAAACAATCATGGTGAGATAAGACAACCTTGCCTTAGTCCTCCTCCAATGATATAAAGTATGCTGTTTCCTTACCAAGTTTCACTGTTACTGTCTGTCATGTAGCAGAGCTGATGTAAATCTTTGATCTTTTCAATCTTTTCCTATACACTCGAAGAAATACATCATTTTGATCCAATTTACTATTTCAAAAGTCTTCTTGGAAAATAGGCTAAGATACTGCCCATGCTCAATGCCTTAATTACTAATTATTCTCAACATTTATTATTGCATTTCTTGCTCCTGTACCTCTTTGTTCCTGTACCTGAAAATGAATTGCTCTCCGCTGATGTATTCTTCTACCTTCTTCTCTATTTTGTTTTTATATTTAGTGGAACGTTTGAGGTATTAGATGTTAAGATGATGGAGTGAGAGTGATGGTGATGCTTGATCTCATTTTGTTCTTTTCCAAAAGTACAATGATGCTTTCCAAAAATTCATTAGGCCATTTTTGTTTAGTGCATATATTTTTATACAGGGTCACTAGTTCATACTCCTATTCCTATCATTTTCAGCATTTCGGATGCTTCTGACTTTCCTTCCTGCAAATGCTTTAGATTTTCAGTTGCACCTTACTGCATTAACTCGGCAATAACTCAGAGTCGTAGGAAGGCTCAACGTCTTCAAGTAACAGTATGCTTTCACAATTTTTTCACAATTGCAATTTTTTCCAACCATATTTTTACTGAAGCAATTACATGAAATACATAAAGAAACAAGAATGAACATGAATAATTAGATAACTCCACTCACAACTCTGAGGAACAGTAATATACAAAAGAGAGATAATGCATGTGTGATAAAACAGAGATGGCAGCAAAACTTTGCCGGCCTGAAAAAGAAAATGCCACAAGGATGAAAGAACCCATTGTTACTAACTACCAGCAGACATCTGGTCACCCACCAGATTGGTGACCAAGAACCATTTCCTGCTAAAATAGATTTTCTATTGATCCTCATTGCCAAGAGCTCAACAAGAATCAATTTATATAAAGAAGATTTCCGACAATCAGCACAGAAAGAAAAAGGGACTTTACAGGTAGAGGCAAATGTCAACTTTGTGGAAATGGTATAAAAAACAACAACCTCTGCTGTATTGGATTAAAAGAGAACATGGAAAAGCCCTGGAGGAGAAACATGAGGGGTTAGAGTGAATTTGGACAGAGAAGATCAATGAGGGAGAGTCTGAGACAAAAGTCTAGTAAGGAGTGACAAAGGGACAGTACTGAAACATGTGGGGAAAGGGTAAGAGGTCAGTGGATAACTCTACTGTAAAATGTTTACAAAGAATAAGATATAAGTGATGGACAAAATTACACTGAGTATGCTGATGACTGGGCTTCCTAGAGAAAAGTGTGATATTCTTTACTACTGAATGCTAGGACAACTTGATGGAGGATCGGAGATCATGTTGCCACATTATATAAAAAGTCAATTGCTCATAGGATTCTCTGTGCAATACAGCAACTGTTCTTTTTTTGAGAAAATGCAAAAGATGAGGTGGAAGGGCTGCAAAAATCAACACTCCACATATCCTAAAAACTGATTTCAATTGAAGATACTGTAAAGAAGAAAAAAAAGAGGAAAAGATGGAGTGCCTGAAGTCCTGAATCCTTAAGAACATGACCCAGGACAAAATATAGATAGAGCAACATAAAAGCATTAATAATTTCAAGTCTTTAAAGCGATGAATTTGATTAATCAACGATACCTTACATGAAAGTTGAAAGTGTGTGGAACCATATCTGCAAGATAAAGCTTTATGTTTACCCCTAATCTCAGTGAAAAGATAGCAGTATCTACAAAAGGAATTTGAACCTAAATTAGTAGTTTTAAACTGCAAGTTTTGCTACACAACAATGATCACACCACATTTGTGAGAGTTTGTGAAGGAGAAAGCCACCAGTAATGCTTACTAATTAAGTCAAGGTACAACTTTACTTAAATCTTAAAACTTTACTTAAAAATTTAAATCCTTGTAAAAAATGTTTTGTGTTATTATGCCAAGAAAGTCAAGGACAATATAACTTTTGGTATATGAGCTCCTTAGTGATCCTCCTAAGAAAATGGCAAAGTGATGAATTGGTCCTACATAAATCTCTTCATGCCTTTACAATAACTTTTTGAGAACATGTCTGGTTCTGGAAATTGCTTTAAAAGTAAACAAAGGGTGGAGTTTTGTCCTGGGTTAGAATCATAAACAAATACAGTGCATCCAGAAAGTATTCACAGCGCATCACTTTTTCCACATGTTGTTATGTTACAGCCTTATTCCAAAATGGATTAAATTCATTTTTTTCCTCAGAATTCTACACACAACACCCCATAATGACAACGTGAAAAAAGTTTACTTGAGGTTTTTGCAAATTTATTAAAAATAAAAAAATTGAGAAAGCACATGTACATAAGTATTCGCAGCCTTTGCCATGAAGCTCGAAATTGAGCTCAGGTGCATCCTGTTTCCCCTGATCATCCTTGAGATGTTTCTGCAGCTTCATTGGAGTCCACCTGTGGTAAATTCAGTTGATTGGACATGATTTGGAAAGGCACACCCCTGTCTATATAAGGTCCCACAGTTGACAGTTCATATCAGAGCACAAATCAAGCATGAAGTCAAAGGAATTGTCTGTAGGCCTCCGAGACAGGATTGTCTCGAGGCACAAATATGGGGAAGGTTACAGAAAAATTTCTGCTGCTTTGAAGGTCCCAATGAGCACAGTGGCCTCCATCATCCATAAGTGGAAGAAGTTCGAAACCACCAGGACTCTTCCTAGAGCTGGCCGGCCATCTAAACTGAGCGAAAGGGGGATAAGGGCCTTAGTCAAGGAGGTGACCAAGAACCCGATGGTCACTCTGTCAGAGCTCCAGAGGTCCTCTGTGGAGAGAGGAGCACCTTCCAGAAGGACAACCATCTCTGGAGCAATCCACCAATCAGGCCTGTATGGTAGAGTGGCCAGACGGAAGCCACTCCTTAGTAAAAGGCACATGGCAGCCCGCCTGGAGTTTGCCAAAAGGCACCTGAAGGACTCTCAGACCATGAGAAAGAAAATTCTCTGGTCTGATGAGACAAAGATTGAACTCTGTGGTGTGAATGCCAGGCGTCATGTTTGGAGGAAACCAGGCACCGCTCATCACCAGGCCAATACCATCCCTACAGTGAAGCATGGTGGTGGCAGCATCATGCTGTGGGGATGTTTTTCAGCGGCATGAACTGGGAGACTAGTCAGGATAAAGGGAAAGATGACTGCAGCAATGTTCAGAGACATCCTGGATGAAAACCTGCTCCAGAGCGCTCTTGACCTCAGACTGGGGCGACGGTTCATCTTTCAGCAGGACAATGACCCTAAGCACACAGCCAAGATATCAAAGGAGTGGCTTCAGGACAACTCTGTGAATGTCCTTGTGTGGCCCAGCCAGAGCCCAGACTTGAATCCGATTGAACATCTCTGGAGAGATCTTAAAATGGCTGTGCACCGACGCTTCCAATCCAACCTGATGGAGCTTGGGAGGTGCTGCAAAGAGGAATGGGCGAAACTGGCCAAGGATAGGTGTGCCAAGCTTGTGGCATCATATTCAAAAAGACTTGAGGCTGTTATTGCTGTCAAAGGTGCATCGACAAAGTATTGAGCAAAGGCTGTGAATACTTATGTACATGTGATTTCTCAGTTTTTTTATTTTTAATAAATTTGCAAAAACCTCATGCTTGGTTTGTGCTCTGACATGAACTGTCAACTGTGGGACCTTATATAGACAGGTGTGTGCCTTTCCAAATCATGTCCAATCAACTGAATTTACCACAGGTGGACTCTAATTAAGCTGCAGAAACATCTCAAGGATGATCAAGGAAAACAGGATGCACCTGAGCTCAATTTTGAGCTTCATGGCAAAGGCTGTGAATACTTATGTACATGTGCTTTCTCAATTTTTTTATTTTTAATAAATTTGCAAAAACCTCAAGTAAACTTTTTTCACGTTGTCATTATGGGGTGTTGTGTGTAGAATTCTGAGGAAAAAAATGAATTTAATCCATTTTGGAATAAGGCTGTAACATAACAAAATGTGGAAAAAGTGATGCGCTGTGAATACTTTCCGGATGCACTGTATGTCTTGTGTCACAGTTATATTCTGAGCAACAAAACAAAATCACTCAACCAACAGTTTAGTCTAAAATTAAAGCTCTCTGCTTCATTTAAATGAACATATCATAAACATATTAATTATTAGCACATCTTTTGGTTTAATTAGGCTACAGCTTGTTTTTGTAATTCTGTTAAATATTTTTAAAATTTTTCATTGACATTTACTGTTAGCTAGCTGGTGACATAAACACAACATTGATTTAGTTCTGGTCAGCATAATTTGTTACTGAACTGCTATTAGCTCAAGTTAATGTAGTGACTTACTACATGGCTCACTTCTTCCAAACCACTATAAGTTGTCCTTTCTGTCAATTAGCCGATACTGAATGACCTAAAAGTACACCAGAAGCATATGAGAAAGAGATCAAACAAACTGTGAAAGACACATTCTTGTTATGTTACATTGATGTCACATTTAAAGTTAAAATTGTTAATAATAAATAATGTTTTTTGCTGGGAGGTCAGCAATGTAGCCTAACCAATCTAAACCATATATTCATGAGTAAGGAAAATAGCTTTGTGACTTTGCAATATTATTCATCATGAAGGCCCATATCTGGAGGTCACAGATACCACTTATGAAACTCTGAAAGCACAGATGGTTGGTGTGTACTTGTAAATATCTTGGCCAAGTCTCCGCTTGCCACCAACTTGTCCTGGTGTAGGTCCATGTCAAAATGTGCTGAGCTGGGGAGACTGGGCTTGTCAATGCCTAAGAACAGTTTGTACATACATTCTCAGGAATGCCTAATGATGGTATTATTATTATACTAGGGGGCTTTTCCCCCTTCTCGCTTTGCTCGCCAACCTCTGTGCTTGCGCTACGCGCTAGCCTCTTTGCGGTTTTATTGCTCATGTATGGGGATGCGGATGTACAATTTAAACAGATTTTTATTTTCATGGGAATTGTTACATATGCATAATAGAACTATTTTACATTACAGCAAGTAATTAACCATATTAAAAAATAATAAAATGTAATAATTTGAAAGTAAATTATATTTCATGCTGTGTTAGAGTTATTTGTTGTGTAATACGATTTCGTTCTGTTTGGCTTTGAAATTAACATGCAAATACTTTTTAAACTTACACTTTTACTGTAAAACTTCAGTAAGAACAGTTTTTCAAATTACATTTTTGTCAATATCACATTGAATTTTAATTCTGTGTTTGGACTTTCATCGTGACAACGCAACATATAACTGCCCGTGACTGAATTTCATTTTTCTTTCTCTCTATTAAATTAAATGACTTTTTCGAATGTTTGGCTCTGAGATTTGTTAATTGTCTTTGTAAAAGCTATTCTAACTGGAAACTGTTCACGCTTTAATACGAATGGCATATCAAGATCTCCTTTGTTGTGTAATGTTATCCGTAGAAGATGTACTACATTACCTTTCTTGGATACATCCTTCTTTCTACAGTAATTCATGCATTGGAAGACCGGACGGTGTTAACAGTTGTAGATATTCTTTGGAATATTGTAAGTTGATGTTTTCATCTTCCGCACAATCACCACCAACTGTTTCAGCATAGTCTATTGATATGCATTTAACCAATTTGCTGTGTAACCGATCAACATTTTTGGCGGTAATTCGTTTGACTTCATCGTTTCTCGGTGCTAGGATTGCCCGTGTACTCATTTTTTCTGTTGATAACCTTCCGTGATGAAATTCTTCAATAAGATTTGGACATAATCGTCTTCTTTAATTAGGAACTTAAAGTGAGGAAAACATTAAAATTTATATACTTTATGAAGTAGATTCTCTCCCTATTTCTTTTTCTTCTCCATTTATCTGTATCCGCCTATTGAACTCTTCAATTTATTTATTTTTACTATTTTTAAGTTTTAGTCCGTCGGCCATGCTCTGTTTCTCAGGGGTGATGGTGGATTTGTTTTCAATCCTATTTTTTTTTGTAAAAATGTATCTATTTGTATGGAATGATTACAATAAAATCAATAAAATTTAAAAAAAAAATGATAAGAGCAGAGAGAGCAGAAACTATGTCTGTCAAAAGCATTAATATGAATGGGAGGTGAGATTACTGTGTGCGTGGTTGAATATGGTTGAGAAAAGGGTGTGACTTGAAAAAATCTCATGGCCAAAGTCTCATCTTGTAGGACTCAAAAAAGTCTTGTTTCATTGCAGGATTTTTTTTATATAAAAAGAGAGATATCCATCCATGCAGCCATTATCCAACCCGCTGTATCCTAACTACAGGGTCACGGGGTTCTGCTGGAGCCAATCCCAGCCAACACAGGGTGCAAGGCAGGAAACAAATCCTGGGCAGGGCGCCAGCCCACCGCAGGGTGCACATACACACACACACCAAGCACACACTAGGGACAATTTAGAATTGCCAATGCACCTAACCTGTATGTCTTTGGACTGTGGGATAAAGAGATATTATTATACTATACACTATATTAATATAATAACGCTATTATGGTATTATTATTATTATTATTATTATAGACATTATCCCTCTTGCATGTCCTGGGTCTGTCCCTGTGCGGTATTCTAATTTCATCATTTTCTAATTCCTATAATGTACCTTCACGTACTACACTGGGCCTGTGACAATAAACTAGTGTAAAAGGAGTAGCAGGTGTAGCAAATCACAGAGAGACAGACAGAGCCTACTCCAATGCAGGAAGCACCATCTCAGTTAGAAACCTCCATCAGCCCTTGTAACAAAAGGATTTCTCCCTTAGCTCCACTAACTGAAAGCGGTGTTCTGTAATCCAAAAGTCCCTCAACAGTGACTAGATTAGATTAGAAGCCTTTATTGTAATTATACCATGTATAACAAAATTACAGAGCAGCTACTCCTTCAGATGCAATGAAAAGAAAAAAAAATCAATCATTCATATAGTAACTTTAAAGTACTATGTATAAAACAGCTAAATAAAAAGAATATAAAAAAACTAATTAATAGATAACAATGCATTATTGCTAAGCAACAAATGTGGTATTAATAACAAGAAATATATACTGATCATGCAGGTACTGCACAATGAATTACCAATGATATGAATATTACAAAAAGAATACTAATAACATAAAATACTGCACATAGAACAAACAGTACACTATTGAACTAGACTGTCATTATTACCCAAAGAATTATTGGACATCCAAATAAAAGGTGAGCGGGGGAGGGGAGAGAGAGCGACAGAGAGAGAGAGAGAGAAACAGAAGGAGAGAGAAAAGAGAAACAGACAGAGACAGACACAGAGAGACATGGTCAGTTCATGATTAGATTCAATGTAGTTATGGCTGTGGAAAAGAAAACTGTCCCTGAGTCTGTTTGCCCTTAATTTAATGGATCTGTAGTGCCTACCAGAGGGCAACAGGTCAAACAGGTGAAAACCAGGATGTTAGGGGTCCTTCAAAAAGGAAGATAAAGACTGACTGATTAAATGAAAGCCTCTTTCAAGGACATAACTCCAGCTTTACCATTGCATTTCTATTCAATATTTGCAAAATTGCCCCAATAGCACCAGTTTGTTGGTCATCCTGCATATGGCAACATCATCTTTTTTCACACTTGTGAACAATTAACATGACTTCAAGAGAGGACCACCAAATCAACAATCTAATTAAAAAGGCAGCTTTAGTTATGGGATGCACTCTGAACTCTCTGGAGATAGTAGCGAAACAGGGATTTAAAACAAAACTGAGTGCCATTTTGAACAATGCTGTACATCCTCTCTCTGACAAACTAAGTACTTTAAGCCAACAAATTATTTAGCAGAAGTGTGTGAAGAAACGCTGTTGCGTTTCCTTTATACCAACGGCAATAAGCCTGCATAATGCTTCACTGTGACTGTAACTCTCAAGTTTGAAGTTTCTTTTTTTTATTTCTTCTTTTTTAGTCATTCTGGTCTGTGTTGAATGGGACTGATTTTTTTAAACCTGCGCCCGCCTGCTCCTGCAGTACTCCATCCCGTGCCTGCACGCTCCGCTTACACTTGGCCTCATTTATCCTGCTCCTGTCCGCACCCTAACGATTTTGTCCTGCCTGCCCACAGAAACATCCTGAAAAAAGTCATGAATGGTTGATAAGATTGTTTAACATGATCATGTACAAGCAGGTGGCTGAAGTTTTCCCCTAGTTGGCCCAGTTGTCATTTTCACTTTTTTTATGACGATTCTGGTTCATCAGTATTTAATACAGATCTTCCAATGTAACTTGAATAATAATTTCTGAGCACATGTCTGCATGTCTTTTTCTCAGAAAGGAAAAAAGAGCAGGGTAAGCAAGTATTGGAGATATATATTTTTTACAGCTCGCAGTACTTTTTGCTTATCAATACAAGCACACTGTACAAACAAAGCACTGAAAACATACAGGCATCTCCTTGTCTGCTCACTGGCTCTAAGAGGAAAGAGGTTGTTACTAACAGCTGTCAGTGAACTTCACTGCACTCTTTGATTTAGTGCAGTTACAATAAACCAAAATTATTACAAATTATTACAAATCTCTTCTTGTTCCTGAGCCTTTGCGCAGATACAGAAATAGATGCTTTGGGCTGAGAAATGTTGCTAATTTGCAGAGCACGTTAATAGGAGTTGGTTTTGAAGAGTTTTTTGACACGTTCTTTCAGACATCATAATATCTGATTCTAAATCAGTCATCGCATATTTGAATGGTTTCAGAAAAGAGACCACAGTTGTGAGCATCTTTTTCTTGATGTGGCCAATTATCAAATTATTGCAACACTGAATCCAGCATATCGAAGTTAGTGTTGCATCTTGTCTCCAGACTGTTTGAGTGATCTCGTAAGCTTGCTTTGTTGTCCAGTATGTTTAAAATACCTGACTAACCTTCACTGCTGATGTAAAAGCACTTTAGAGAATTGTGTTAAGAAAAGGGGCATTACATGTAGCAGCACAAGGCAGTGATTGTGTTTGCAGTCAATTCTGAAAACTCTTACATTTTTCAAGCAGAAAAGCGTGAATGTTTTCACCTATTTTAATCATGATTGCTTCAAACAGTGTAGCAAAAAGCACCTTTGACACAAGATTGTAGCTCTCATTAATATAATGGATGGTAGCAGATATGAAAGAGGTTTTCTCAAAAGTTTTCGGTGTAAATTTCAGTTGTGATAGCACACCCATAATTATTGACTGTCTCTAGCATGTCATGTACAAATATCCTTTCTCAGTTTTTGGGCTTTTCGTACCACATGCTGCAATACAGTCGTCGGATGGGGCAGACTCTCTTTAAACATCAGATTTTCCAATTTTGGCTGCCGTTTGAACCAGGTACTACTCAAGTTGAATATAGCCCTTACAAGACACTGTGTCATATAGCCATATATCCTTGCAAACAAAATTTGCACATTTATCTAGTGCTTTGCTTTTAGCATCAGTTGTTACTTTTGACAGGTTTGACAGGAATGTCAGTTTTGTTTGACCCTTCGCTACTGCCCAAACGTGGCACTTTAAACCCAAGGTGCCTGACTTGTGTCCACTGTATAGCTCATTTATCGCAGCAAGCAAACGGCACTTGGTTGCCATCGCCATCAGTAACATTTGAAAATGACTGCCAAATATCAGACTTCCCTTTAATGAGATTTGCAGTCTTGTACCCTACTTTTTTAATGCTGTTTCTACTCGGGTTTTGTAATCTTGTAACAGTATATGCATGCGTCATAATTGATAAACTGAATGAATGCACATTCCGTATAAATGTTAATTTCCCAGACTCCAGCTCCTACCCTCTGTGGTGTATCGGGTCCACAGCTCAAGTCGAAAAGGCCACTTTTTAAATAAATAGTCACCACACTCGGAGCTTAGAGAGGGGGCATGGTATGTGTGGCCAGAGCGGTTCCCACATGACTTGTGATGTGGACGGTCCTCACTTAAGTGCACAGGTGAGAAGTCGTCCGCATCTGTGATTAGCGATGGGAGTTGCTAATTGCCACATTTGATCCACGTCCCCGTAATAAATAGAAGCGTGAGGCTGCTAAGGGGAGGAAAAAGGACAAAAGAAAAGAAATTAGAGACAGAAATGGACGGAAGTTAAGGGAGGAGAAGGCTGGAGAAGTGGGGAGCCGGTGCGAGCGACCAACTGACAACAGGCTCGCTTGAGCAGAGGCAGGCAGCTGGAAGGAGAGCCCTGAGTAAATGTTTGGCCGACACTCACGGTGGATGGATTGGGTCAATCCTGCTGAGCTTTTCAGAGGATCAGGAGTGACCAGGATAATGGACGGCTCGCCGTGTAAATACCAAGAAGGCAGCAGCAGTCGTGGAGGCTTTGGGTGTGTAGAGCCCCAGTGTGAGCGCCCTGGCTGCTGGGGGAAGGAACCCAAGTCTCGGTCTGGCTGGAGCCCGACGTAGCCAGGGATCGGAAGGCTACCGGACCAGTAATGGAGGGAGCTGCATTTTGCTGGTTGGTCGATTCCCCTGTTGCAGCGCCCGGAAGGGAGAAGCAGGGGAGTTGCTGAGTTAAAGAATGATGCACTGGATTTTTAAAGAGACTGCTTCCAGCCGTTATTTTAACCTCATTTTTTTAAAGGGATTTTTTTTTCTCTATTGGATTTTCCACCTATTACTCATTTTTATGGATTATTTATTGACTTGTTTGTGAAGCACTGCTCTTTATTTTGGACATTTTATTTTGTTGGTGCTGTTTTAAATAAAATCACTTGGCACTTTTTGCACCATCCCCATGCTTCATTGTTTGTGCCTCACTGTCCAGCTCATCGGTGGCATTACCGACGGTGTCGGGTTCAAGAGCTCCCAGAAGCAAGATGGGAGCATGGAGCGGAACCCGCATCGTCACACCCTCGCACAAGTGTCAACTCCCTGCTCCCTGACTATAACACTGAAAATCACTCCAGTGTCGCAAGCAGTTCCACTGGGTCCTGAGTGTAGTGCAGACCTACAGTTCAGATCAAAGTATATGTCTATCTGTCTAGCTATCTATCTATCTATCTTCTGCAAAAAGCCAAATTTCTAAAAGTTCTATGTATCAAAAAGATACTAAGGTACCTGAATACCTCCTCTTACAGAAGGTGATGCATTCCACCAACCAGAAGTTCACTGTAGGCATTAATTCTTCCCTCTACTACTCAATTAGATACAAACCTCTCCTGTCCAATGGCAAACAGCAGAGATGAAGTACTCTGGTCCTCAAATTACATATTTTTAAGTTGCTTCTGCATTTTGATATCCTGTCTAACACTCATTTTAAACAGATTCCACCTTCTGTAACTGTAAGTATGCAAACACAACTCTCTGTACACAAATGCTGGGACTAAGTCGCACACAGCAGTCACTTGAAGGATCATTCTACAAGATACAAAAGTTAAATGATCATAAGTCATTTTCAAATGTAAAAATGCTTTTAGATACAATTTTAAAAATCCAATAGTCCCTTAAAATGTTTGCACAAGAAAAAACAATAGGTCTATTATTTCAAAGTGAGAGTCAAATCTACATTGTTTCTTGTGGATTAGATGTTTGACATACTATGGAAGGCCCTGTACAATACCCAGAAAGATGCTTTCCTAGGGACAATGAGAAAAATAACTGGAACATGCTTTTATGACCCTGTTTAAAAAACAATGACCAATATCCCAATTAAGTCCCACGCCACTGTACTTGCCATCCATACAAACACAAAAGTAGGGTCTCAAATAAAACATGTTTTCAACATTTGCAGCTGTACCTCAGTCACCATGCCAGTGAGCTTTTTAACCACTGCAGTGATTTCAGCCAGAAATGGACATAGTCTTAACAAGTGCTCCCAGCACTTGTTAGTACTCCTTTTGTCTCTCATTGATATCCCATAGGAAGTAAAGGCCAACTTCACACCCAAAAGTAAGGCTCCATGGCCTCCTCCACACATAGGCGTCATCTTATGTCCATGATAGTAGATGTAAGTACTTAACAGTCAAGGCCGGGGAAACACTTTTGTTAATAAGACCTCTTACTTTAGTGTGACACCTTTATCAGATTCACACTTGGCCAATAGAGGACAGGGGGAAAGCTTTATTATCATGTATACTTTGATGGACAGTGGGCGTCCCGGCCAGGATGGAGTATGGTCCCTTAACCTGACGGTAGGCCAGACCTATTATGCCATAAGAAACAGGTTGAAGATTGTCCAATCTCACTCTGAAGACAGGCAGAACATGCCAACATGATAGTGGGTACACGGACATCATGGCTGGGCTGGACCCAGGAACAATACCTGACCGGGAGGCCAGTATATTGGAAGCACAGAGAGAGACCACAGGCTTCCCTGAGACAATGGGAGACAACTTCCTTGGGCGATGTTACCTCTACCCGCAAGGCACTCTGGATATTGTAGTTCTTGTTGGGTTCTGTGGGGGCCGCCGGGGGTGCTACAGGGATTCTTAATCCCTGCTTTGTGGGACTTCCATGTGATCAACGCACATGTACTATGCAAGGCATGTACGGGGTCCACTGAGAAAAGAGTGTTCAGGGCTCACCTTGCAGAGGAAAATTCTTTCCAGTTCGAGAATTTCCAGTTCGATTGTCTCAGAACACCACTCACATCTACATGGCCACCGGGGGAGCTACTGGTAATCTTAATCCCTGGTTTGTGGGACTTCCATGTGATCCGGAAGTACTTCCATCGGCCTATGCCCTAGTACCAGAAGTACTCCTACGTCCTGGATAAAAGAAGCCATCAAACTTCATCCAGGTGACTTAGAGTCGGGGGGAAGTGGACAAAGCTTGCCTGGGAGGTGTAGAGGAAGTGAAAAGAAAGAAAGAGCGTGGAAAGATTTGTGTTCATTGCACTTCTGGACCCTCTGTGGAAGGTAGTGTGAAAATAAACCACCTTTATTTTAACGGAACTTGTGTCTGTGGGGTTATGTGTGGGGTTGGGCGATCTCTGGCACCCGGTACAGTCCACAATACAGAAAATTACATTGTGTAATTGGAGAAATGATTTGATTCCACTCTGTCGCTAATTCCATTTCTGTCAAATCACTTTCCCACACAAGTAAAGGTTTTTGTAACATTATGAGGGCTGTGTGGCATTAGGGTGGCTAAAAAATATATACAAAATAAGATTTTTTTAATTGATACAATTTTATTCTAAAATGCACTAAAAAGTAAAAAATATTTTTTCTTGTACTAACATTTTGTTAGTCATATGTAACTAAAAATAAAATTGTGGGGCACCCATAAAAGAATTCATTTAATTAAATTAAAATGAATACATTTCTGATTCCAAAAAAATTTATTCTTACAATTTGAAAATTTCCCCAATTATAACCATTATCTTACATACTTTAATCAGCTTTTATATGATATGTCATTTTCTTTCCATAGTTAAGATGGTTACGAATTTCGCTTTAACAAATCTATGCACTTTAATTTAAATAAATTAATTATTTTATGGGTGCCCCACGATTTTATTTTTAGTCACATATGATCTACAAAATCTTAGTCAAAGAAAAAACTTTATTTTTTTACTTTTTAATGCATTTCTGAATAAAAGTGTGTCACTTAAATTTTTTTTAATATTCTCAACTATAATGCCAGTATTAGAACACACACCCATATCGTTCATCCATGTCAATTCTGCTTGCAAATATGACAATTCTATTTATAATGTAAGATGCTAGGGGTCTCTGTTGCCCCTTTCAACCCAACAGACAGACATACTGAACACAGGTAAAATCACCAAGAAGGTTAATTCTTTTCTTCTTGTTTTCAATGCCTCCAAGTACCTCCGCCACCATACACAGGCAATTCAATAACAATAATATTAATAATAAACACAAAACTTTCTCCTCCAGTCCTCCCAGCAAGCTCTGTCCTACTACCTCCCAACTCCGACTCACTTGCTGGGTCTCCAACAGCACAGAAGTGCTTCTGTTCTTCCACTCACGTGACTTGTTAGCACTTGCAGGTCAGACGGAGAATTGGATTTTTCTTCAGCCCGGAAGTATTTCGGGACTCACGTCCTCGTGATCTGGAAGTACTTCCGGGCTATAAATATGGCATGAGTCCTTCTGTTCCTTTACAGCTCCCCTGGTGGCACCCCGGTACTCAACAGGGCTGTGCAACCGAACTTCAAGTCCCAGGATGCCCTGTGGGACTCCAGGGCACTGCCAGGTCCCAATGAAGCTGCCATCTAGCGTTTTAGGGGAGGCAGTATCCTGAAACAGCTGCCTTTCCCCATCCTTCTATCACAGGGGCATCCCGGTCGGGATGAGCTGTCGACCATCCGCCACAATAAGAAGGCCCTACATAGCCACTCAACTCATATAGGCTATGTTATCAAAGTACTACAAACAAGACATATCAAACATATACTGTAGTGGCCACAAAAGTAGGTAGGATAGCACCTTAAATGATCCAAGCCATTAATTACAAACTTTGAAATTTTATCAAAAACTTGTCATAAATGTTACTGACAGTATCACTGACAGCTTTACTATGATTTACAAAAAAACAAACATAGTAATGTTCTTCCTTAGCTAGAAGTCTTGGGTTCATCTCTGTCTGAGGATTTATTTCACTTAAAGCTATCTTTTGCAGGTTGCATACTTTATATGACATATTGGCATAGTACTAGACCTGTTCCCGACTGGTTAGACCTGGTGTCTTTTGTGAATAGACCTAATGTGATCAGTTATTAAACATACTGCAAAGTGCAGTTCCTTATAAACAATGTGTAAAGTTATATGTAAATTACAGACATACGATTTTTTTAATTAAATCAGGAGAACTCCATTGGACCTGTGTACAGGGGATACTTTAAACATTTCAGTTGACAGATGTGAGGTGATATGCCTTTAGCTTGATGTCTTGTCAAGCTGAGCAGGAGTGTGGTGCTGTTGGGAAAGTTTTAAAACAAAGCAGGATTCTGAAGTATTGCTTAGTTAGCTTTGAGTCGCAGAGAAAATAACATGGAGCTGACTGTGGAAAGAGATTTTTTTTTTGCTTATTTGTGATAATGACATCTGTATGCGGAAGTATGTATTTTCTGTACATACTTCACATATGTTTTGGTTAACTATTAACTGTAAAAAGTCAGCAAACTCTGGTAGCAGGGATTTGAAGGCGAGCAAGGTTGCTTGGGCAAGAAGAGTAAGCGGCTGCCTTTTACAAAAACTAACAATTTCAACACTTGCTCATCACTCCACATTCACTCTGCACAGTGGTTTGAAGGTTAGCCAGACACTCAACCAGATCAAAAGACGACCTCTAATGTCCATTACCCATATTTATATGTTGAAGGGGGATTATGGTGCCCAATCCCCACTGACGCACAGGGAGCACGTAGTGAGCTGCACATGCAGTGCTTCCTTGTTCTCCTCCTGGAACTCCCCCATTTACCAAGGTATTAGCCAGTACATGATCCATATGAAACTGCCTCTTTCCCATGTAGTTGCACTCTCTCCAGTAAGTACTACTTGCTTCTTAACCTTTTTGCCTGGGACTTTACTAAGCTTGTATGGGATCTTTTAAACTAGGCAATGAACAGCTTTATTGCCTCTTGTACCTTTTCAACAGCAGCTGAGCGTGACAGACAGTGGATCTCACCTGTCTGGATGTTTGTCCGATTTCTGCAATGTTGCATGAATCAGGCATACAGTATATTCCACAGACACACAAATTGCAGTGAAGCCACGTCTACCCTCAGGATCGACAAACCTCCTCCTTCCTCAGGATAAGTATGACCATTTTCTAAATAGGCATTTAAAAAACACAGGTAAGGCTATAAATAGCTGTACAACTATACTATGACCAGTGATTATTACTTTCTGTGGTGTGCTGCACCACAAAGACCTCTCTCTCTGTCTTCATTTGGATTGAGAACACATAATCTGTAACTAAATGAAGTGAGCCACTTAGGTGTTCACCAGTGTCTTGATTTTGCTAATGGGACTACATGAAGTTTTAACCCATCCAGGTTGTATGGTTCCTTGTATCACATTGTACAGTACTTGTTATTATTGATTTTGATGCAAATGAATATAATTTTTGAGTGAAAGCTTAAAGCCAGTGTCTCTGTCTGACTCCTACTAGCAGACCATCAGTTTAGATTGTTAATTCCTCGTTTAACTGTTGTCCTTTAATGTCATAAGGGGATGCCTTTGTGAAACCCTCTACTGTTGGTACAAAGGTTTAAAAGTAAAGAGAGACCCAGTCAGTGAGAAGCCTGTTGTAGAATTCCTGAGGGTGAAACACGAGGGATGCAACATGGACAGTAAAACAGGTAAGATTTTATAGGTAATATTTACGTAGCTCATTTTAGTATTTCTTCCTGTCACCCATCTAGAAAAGAAACTAGCAGGTTAGATCGTATGTTTTGTGTTAAGAGCATTGCATAGGCAGTTTGATAATATGATCAAACAGCCTGGTATATGGACTTATCTGAAGAAATTTGGGAATACTGGTTACCAACCAAGAGATGATAAACTAATGTTGGGATTAATAAAGTATCTATCTATCTATCTATCTATCTATCTATCTATCTATCTATCTATCTATCTATCTATCTATCTATCTATCTATCTATCTATCTATCTATCTATCTATCTATCTATCTATCTATCTATCTATCTATCTATCTAATAGCTCAGCACTTCTCTTTACACAAATGTGCAGAACATAACACCTCACATTAAACTACCAATAATGCTTTTTTGTAGGTAATCTGACATCACTTCAGATTTCAAGCAACCTTGTTTTAGGACATGATGTATTTAAAAGGCAATGTATGACTAGGCAGGCAGTGTGGTGTAGTGGTTAAGGCCTTGGACTTCAATCCCTGAAGCTGTGGGTTTAAGTTCTGCTACTGACACTGTGTGACCATGAGCAAGTCATTTCATTTGCCTTTGTTCCAACTGCAGAAAAATAAAAAAAATGAATGAGCTATCTTTAAAATTGGACAAAAATGTCAGCCAAGTAATAATGATGAATAATATAACAATTTTCATATAAAATAACAATTTTCAGGTATGGCATTTATTATTTTATTGAGGTGGCAAATTGAATGATGGCCAGACATGCAATAGTTCTCCAAGTAATTTCCTAGATCCTCAATGAATTTTCACACATCCACTCTCTTTAAAGGTGATATACTCTGAATTATCAGACACATATGCCAAATTACAACTTCATTTTTCCCCTCCACAACTTGACATTGAATTGAGGTGACCTGCTTATCACTTGGAACAAATTTCAACTGTATGACAACTAGTTGAGAGCTTAATGATATCTCCATATCAACCTGGGACCTTTCAGTTGTAGAAGAGAAACCATCCTTTATCACGAAGTTTGGTTCCAGTGTCAGTTCCTTGCACAAAGATAAGCGCAACTATGCATAGCTAGCATTTTTCAGCTTTCCCTGAAACTATATGTACTCTGCATAGCTCACATTGAAATTTCAGCGGTGGAAATCATTTCAGCAATCTAAATAATTCATATGTTGTGAAACTTACTAACCTTGTGTTGTATGATGAAGCCCGGGGATTATCCTACATTAAGTCAAAAGATATACTGTGTGGGCATGCTCTCTAAAATGTGATGGACTACCACAAGCTTCTTTCTCTAGTGTCCACAATAAGTGATCTCACCCAGAACAAACATCCCTCAGGTTTATAAGTGACTCACAACTTGTTGTTATGAAGAATTTTGGGAATTATGTATAACATTGTTTGGCTCAGCAAAAATATTGCTGTACGACCATGTGCAGTATGTCGGATCTCCTTTGTGAAACAGGCAGTCAAATCTTGTAAAGACAGACTGGTCCACTTTTAAAATTTGCAATTGATCTTTTAAAGCATGAACACAAGGACTTATGGTCTAGTAAACCAATAATGGTGCAACAGTATCAGATGGATGACTATGTACAATCTCCTTTTCAATGCTGAAAAACAGTCTTTCTTTTATTTTCTGAAAATAACTTTAATCTCATTTTGGAAAACAATCTTACTTGAAAGTTTGCTTATTTTAGGAAGCCAGATCATCCATCTATAACACTTGAACCCTAATGATCTATATGGATAGTGAATAAACACTGAGAACTATAAAATTTACCAGCACAGACAAAAAAGAAGAGTGTATAAATTTTTAACTGCCTTAATGAAGGAAGGTGATAAAAACTTGCCTAATTACTCATCAATACGAAACAAAGATAAACGTCTACCCTAATGTGCCAAAAAAATGGAAATAAATCAGTTTTGAAGAAAATAATGATGATCCTCATTTTGCTTTTGAGAAAATCAAATGTAAAACATAACGTACTGTGATAGTTCCTTTTCCTGCAGGTTTCCCATTTCCAAGAACTAGTGGTCTTGTCAGCTTCTTACTGGAAACAACCTGTGTGGACATTATAGAAATATGTTAAGACCAGAAGCAACTTGCTTGCGATAAAACTTGACATCATTTATATGCTGTTACACACAAGCGCATGGGAGGCAGTTGAAGGGCTCACAAAGGGATAATTCTGTGCCAGACCAGGGGGTGACAGGGTGCGATAATCCTTCCTCTTTATTATTGGCAGACCAACCATGGGAAATTTCGCCTGGACTCAAGGACATCACTTCTGTTTCCTACCCGGGTGACATCACTTCCCCTGCCCAGCTTTAAAATTGCCATGTTTGCCCATTGTTGTCGTTCTATTGTTGGACTGAAGTCTGTTGAGACAAGTCATTTGGAACTAATCTTTCATTTTGGCAGCCTGATTCAAGTATACAGGTGGCTGCCCCTAAACCTCTTTCTGTGTCTCTTCAATCATTTCACAGTGGCTTAATCGGCAGGATGGTTGCCTCCAAGAAGAAGCAGGAGCAGGACCAGAAGAATGAACTTTAGCCTTTCCGGGTCCAGGTGGGAGTGTACCTTACCCGAATGGCCGAGTGTGGGGTGTGGATTGTGGGTCAGGAGGAGCTCCTTCCCAGGGGTCAATATGTAATATAGTCCACAGGGAAAGTATGAAGGGGCTAACAGAATACAGCCATGCTGGAAGGGGGAAGTACATGAGGCCTACTACGGTTTCTCGGAGGATGAGACTCCCCAACCTAACCCCACAAAGGCAGAGACCTTTGCAAAGGTGGGGCAGCTCTGGGTCAGCAGGTGAGGAAGTTATTAAGGTGGAAGTTTGACTACGCCACTGTGAAATGATTGAACAGACACAGAAAGAGGTTTGGAGGCAGCCACCCGTATACTTCAATCAGACTGCCAAAATGAAAGATTGGTTCCACATGACATGTCTCAATAGACTTTAGTTCAACAACACAACTATAACAATAGGCAAACATAGTGGTTTTAGCCGGGCAGGGGACATGATGTCAGCCGGGCAGGAACTGGAAGTGTTGCCATCGAGCCCAGAACTGGAAGTGTCATCATGAGGCCTGGAAACGGAAGTGACGTGCTCGAGTCCAGGCAAAATTTCCCGTGGTTGGTCTGCCAATGAAAAAGAGGAACGATTATTGCACCCTGCCACCCCCTGGTCTGGCATGGAATTATCCCTTTGTGAGCCCTTCAGCTACCTCCTATGCACACATGTGTAACACTGCCTATAAAGCATATTGCTAATACAAATCTTACTTACCACCCCCAGAGTACATGTGAACTCTCCCAGAAAATCATGCTCATACAGCTGGGAGCTTGACTTGTCTTGGTCAAAGAGTGCAAACTTTAGTTTTTGGATTTCTTCGAAATGGTAATCAATTACAAATTTTCTACCAAAAACTGGGTTTAGGTTATTGATTGCAGTTTCTGTTCTTCCAATCTGTAAAGTAACAAAAGGAAAACTGTGAACTATGACTTGGGAAACATACAACACATTACATTATAAACTGTAAGACAGTAAGAGAATATTTCACATAATAATGACAGCTAATACAACACAGATAAAACTACTAGACAACATTAAGTTATACAGCTTAACATTGTTTAATTTGCTTCTGTTCCTAATGTAAACATAAAATACTGTACGTTAGAGAAAATTATAGTGATTAATGCATTCTGTCAGTCAGTCAGTCATTCTCCAACCCACTATATCCTAACACAGGGTCATGGGGGTCTGCTGGAGCCAATCCCAGCCAACACAGGGTGCAAGGCAGGAACAAATCCCTGGGCAGAGCGCCATCCCACTGCAGTAATGCATTCTGTATAGATTGAAAATGTCAAAAACTAAGACTGTGATGACAGAAATTAGTTCAGGATCACAATGGTAGTCAGTGACTAATCTTTAATGTAAATTGAGAAAATAATTGCACAGTTTAGCTCAAATGAAAAAAGTTTACTATTTAATCCATTCAGAAACCCAAGTAAACACAAAAGACAGAAATATGAAGAGAGCAGTCCTAGACATTAGGTAGGTGATTTTTAGAAAGGGAGACAACTCATACAAGTAAAAAATGGATAAGCTCCTCACCACATCCTTTAGACTTCCCCAGAATAGCTTTTATTTATATATTACTATAATACTTCAGGTTGTTATTAATTCTTTATTTAAATAAATCACTTCCTATATTCACCACAAAAATATCTTACTTGGCTTGTAACAAAAAAGGGTACATTGACATATTATACTTTGAAGTGCTACACTAATTTTCCTATGAAAACCAACATAGCAACCTTCATCCTAAATATACAATTAGTGGGTTAGCATCTGGACTGTAACATAATGAATTCTGTCAATCAATGATTTATTTCCAGCATTGACTTTTGCTTTTTCAAAGTCTTCAGAGGCTACCCCCTTTACCATTCAGTATGTGGAAGATAGCAGTTATTGAGGTCACACTTATTCACCCAAACAATCAACTAGATTAATTTATATAAAGTAATAAATAAGTAAATAGAGTCTCCAGGTAAGGGTAAACTGTAAATGAAATTTACTGCAGCATTTTATTGACTCATTATCGGTAGTACTATTTACAGTACTACTACAAGGAATAACTGAATAAATTAAATTAGTATGTAATTTAAATCAGATCAATTTCAACTTCAGTTCTTAAAAAGCCAATTATAACACCATCACACTATAGCCCATTACACCTGCAAAAAAATGGTAAAATAATAGGCAAAATGTTCATAATAAAGTCATACTATAATAAGATATTTTTAAAGGATAAATTCAAAACCTATCACACAAACACCCTTTAAATAGCTTTAAATAGCACCTTTCTAGAGTGAGTACTATCCTAAGGAGCTTTACAAATACAGAACAGTTTTATACTGAGCACAAGTACAGTTAAATAGTACAGTACTTATATACATTATACTCTATTTTGTTCAGCAGAGGGAATGTTAGATTACATGATTTGTTTAGTGGCAGTGTGTGTCAGAGATTGAAGAGCCCATTTTCTTAGCCAATGGGCAATACTGTCTCCCAGCACTAACATTTTATTAAGGAAAAGAAAAATGACTAATACATAAATATATCGTCTGACGGAGATGGTGAGATACAACATGATTAATCACACTGGAATCAGTGTCAACTTATACTCATTTCTTTCTTACCTCAACCCATTTGCCATTCAGTTCCAGGAACAAAACACAGAATGGATCAGATTTAGATGTGACATCTCTGTCAAGCAGATTCTCTCCACTTACAGACAGCTCTACCTTTGTCACACAGTACTGTGTTCCAATGGGTCCACCAGGCATAGGACTTAAAGTGTAGGCCATTGAGTCTCTGGATGCTGTTGATAGACAGCCTGTGGGGCACATCAAAATATTGGAAAAGGTATAAGATTCCTAATAAATTTAAAGACAAGAAATCAGAAAAGCATGTCTTGATTTTAATAACATTAAAAAATATGACTGTATTACCCTCCTACAGTAACAAAATAAAATAAGCTTCAATTGCTTTTTGTATATGGCATTTTAAACGCTTTCCAGGTTTTAAACACCATTTATTCTACAAATCCTTAAATAAAATCAGCCTCACAAACACATGTTCTAAATGCTAAAAAATCATGTGAAGGGCTGTCTGGATAACTTTCTGATAATGAAATGAGAGGTTTATATTTTGTAGAGAGGTTTACATATTAGTTTACCCATAGCCTTTTCTGAGCCTGACTTTCTATTAGTCTATCCTGGCAACAACTAACAGTAGTTGAAATACTACGTTAAGATAGTGAAACATTGTTATTACATTTTCTTTAGAAAAAGACCTGCAACTTCATTTAGTTGTTATGTAACTCAAACCCTGCATGGATCCCCTTTAACAAAAAATTCTGAAAGGTCTAATTACTGTGTTAAATTAAGTATCTCTTGCCAAAACCAGAAAGTTTTAACCCATTTTTCTTTTTCTTGTAAAAAGTACAATACTAGGAAAAGGATATGCATTATGTTTCTGTAAAAAGCTTAACCATTAAAAATGGCTTCTACAGGATCAAAGATGTACTGTAAGTGGACCAGGGCTCATCTAATCATGAAGCATTATTTTACAACTGATTATGTTATTAACCTTGCTGGCACTGTTACAAAAATGTTGATAGACCACAGATACAAAACCATTTTTCCACATACTGGCATACAAATTATAACAAATATTCCTTACTGAAAGAGATGTTGCTTTCTGTAAAATGTTCAGTTTCCTGAAATACATTCTGGCGAGGAAATCACAGTCTTAAACATAAAGCATATGATTCATCCAAACATGATATATCTTTAGCAGTGAGCCTCATGTTTCTGTCTGAGTGGTTCAGGGTATATTTAATTTTATACTAAGCATTTCCACATCCTGAGTTGTATATGTATACACTTATATATATATACAAACACACACACATTCACACAATGTATAAGTATATATACAGCATTATGCTTTTTTAATATTGTACTAATGCCTAAAGTCCAATGTCCCAAACATCCCATTAAATGGTAGACCAATTATACAACTGTGCCACCCGTCTGAGATGGGATAAAATATAAGTAATCTACATAGACCTCAGCATTAACAATTGCAGTGCACCAAGCAATGCATAGGTTTCTGTCATATGTCATTTGGTATGGGATTCATAAAAGCAGTGTTAATGTTTGTGATGTTCCATCTTTTTGTATGACACAGATATAGCAACTGGACAGACACACAGTCAGACACTACAGACACATATTATTTTATTAAGATGGATAATTCAGATGGATAAGAATATAAATTTTTCATGCTGCACTGTAATTCTTTAGTGTTCATTAGAGTTCGCACCACACGTGTAATTTAGAGTACAGAAGGATTACAGTGCTGGGAGTAAAATAGTTACTGAACCTGTTGGTCTTAAGTCTTGAGAATATAAATCTTATGAATGGCACATTTAAAATTTTTAGATGAGGGGATGATTTCTGTCTTGAAAGAACATGGCTAGCTGCTTTATGCCGGCAGCACATTACGTGATTTCTAGGATGTCTAGTGTATTCAACAAGTAGTATTTTTGTTCTTAATAAGTAAAACTGCCTTTTCTATTTTTGCCATATTTTTAAATTAGCCTTGTCTGATTTTGTTGATTGAGGTTTCATCTTTTTATCTTCTATTAGTTTATAAGCAAGAAATATATGCTTATAAAGTGTTACCAATGTACTCTAAACTTAGAACTGTTCTGAAAATTCCAAAAATTCTAAAAAGCAAATCTTTGAATTTACAGACATAGAAAACTAACAAAATTCAAAAAGTTGACATCAGCATTTTAGAAACCTACAGCTTAGGCTAAAAATAATGGTTCATGCCATATTTTAAACAACAATTTAATAAAGTCTAAATGCAACAAAATGTATTATATTTATATCAAATTCAGTGTTTGAATTAAAAATGTAACTTTTGAAAAATAAATTATATATACTATGCTGTATAATGTGACTGTTAGCCTGCTTATTCTATTATTAACAACTGAAGCAGACATTCTGATTGGTTTAACTAAGGTACATATTTTACATGTTATGTCCATAAAAGAAAGACACCAAGATTGTCCTGACAGAACTGGGTCTAAGGATTCAATTGTCCTTTTTAATAAAGGTCTCTGATTCTCATACGAACCAAAGGGTGATGCTTGTTTTTTCGACAGAAAAAAATTATTGATTTAAGAGAGCACATTTTTGACATTCCACATGCTCTGTAGTAGACATACTAGATAATACTAACCCTAACAGGAAAAATATTGATTCTTATTCTAGAGTGCCACAGTGTCCCAATGGGAAGCGCTGCCACCTTATAGATCTAATGTCAGTCAGGGTCACGGGGGTCTGTTGGAGCCAATCCCAGCCAGCAAGGCAGGAACAAATCCCGGGCAGGGCACACGCACACACACACCAAGCACACACTAGGGACAATTTAGGATTGCCAATGCACCTGACCTGCATGTCTTTGGACCGTGGGAGGAAACCGGAGCACCCAAAGGAAACCTACACAGACACGGGGGAGAACATGCAAATTCCACGCAGGGAGGACCCGGGAAGCGAACCCAGGTCTACTAGCAGCGCTACCACTGCGCTACCGTGCTGCCCAGATCTAATGTCAGTGAGTTCAAATTCCATCCCATTCATCATCTGCTTGGAGTCTGCACTTTCATTTTGAATCCACACAGGTTTTCTGCTGGGTACTTGGGGATTAATCCCACATCACAATAGATGCATAGACTAAGTTGACTGGTAGTTTAACACTGGCTCAGTGAGACAGTGTGTGACTGGTTCCTGTGACTTATTAGCACAGGGCTACTTCCTGCTTTGTGTTCAGTGTTTCCAGGACAATGGTCACTAGTTATTTAAACAATCAATTTTTATTTTACATGAAGCATTCATGATGAATACAAACATTAAAATGCTTTACAGCATAGTTATGCATGAAAATCAGATTAAGTTACTTTCTAAAGAGTATACTGTGAAGCAATTACAGGTTCTGAACCTTATGATTTACATTCTCGTTCCTCAGCAACTAGGTAAAACAGTCTTTGCTAATCTAACCAAAAACTCATGTCTACCAAAAAACATAAGAACAAAATGTGTTATTTTAGGAAACATTACAAAAGGGATACCATACCATACCATTTTTATTTGTTAAGCGCTTAAAAACACAGCATTACAACTGACCGAAGCGCTGTACAATTAAAACAAGCAAGACTAAAAGCAAAATATTAAAAAAACAAACATTAAGAGAGAATTAAAACAGAGACACTAAAAAACAGGTCAGGGGACCCAATAAAACAGAGAAATAGCAAAAAGCAAGTGGGAATAAGACAGGTTAAGAATTAAAAGTCAATGTGAAGAAGTGCGTTTTTAGGTGTGATTTGAATGTGGTGACTGAAGTGGCTTGCCTAATCACTACAGGTAAGGAGTTCCAGAGCTTGGGTGCACAGACAGAAAAAGCCCTTTCACCACGAGCTTTAAAATGTGCCTTGGGAACGGTTAGGAGCAGCTGATCTGCGGATCTAAGAACACGAGGGGGATTGTGACGATGGAGCAAGACACTCAAGTAGGCAGGGGCTAGACCATTTAGTGCCTTATAGGTTAAGAGGAGTATCTTAAAATCAATTCTGAAGCTAACCGGCAGCCAGTGTAGGGTTTTTAAAATCGGTGTAATGTGTTGGCTTCTGCTGCTTCCAGTTAAAAGTCTTGCAGCCGCATTTTGAACCAACTGGAGTCTCGAAAGAGTGGCTTTACTAATACCATATAGGCAGGAATTAGAATAGTCGAGCCGGGACGTAATGAATGCATGGATTACTGATTCCAGGAGGTGGTAAGGCAGAATTGGTTTGAGTTTGGCAATCGCCTGAGATGGAAAAAGCAGGATTTTACTGTGCTGTTGACTTGAGCATCCATTTTCAGGACCATATCCATTTGATTCCAAGATTGGAAACAGCCGAAGTTACTGGAATGGGAAGAAAGTCGAGGTCAAGGGGTAGGGTCTGTTTGCGGTCGGGACTAAAAACAATGACCTCGGTTTTTGAATCGTTCAGGTGAAGGAAGTTTACAGCCAGCCAGTCCTTAATGTCAGATAAGCAGTTGAGAAGAGGTTTAGTGGAGTCAGTTGACTTGAGGGAGAAATAAATTTGGCAGTCATCAGCATATAGGTGATACGAGATTGCATGTTTTCTAAAAATTGCACCTAAAGGCAGGATGTAAATTGAAAAAAAGTAGTGGCCCCAAAATGGAACCCTGGGGGACACCACATGGGAGTGGGACTGATTCAGATGAAAAATCATCTAGCATGACTCTAAGAGTCCTGTTGCAGAAATATGACCTGAACCAGTCGAGGGCTAAGCCAGATACACCAACCCAGGATTCGAGTCGGGAGATCATGATGTCGTGGTCGATTGTGTCGAAGGCAGCAGATAAATCGAGAAGAACCATAATCACGTAGAGTCCTGAGTCCAATGCCAAAAGGACATCATTTAGGACACGTAAATGCGCGGTTTCTGTGCTGTGTTGGGGCCTAAAGCCTGACTGAAAAAGGTCCATTACCTGATGGTCCTGTAGGTGGTGAATTAATTGCTCATAAACTACTTTTTCGAGTAATTTTGACAGGAAAGGTAGTTTGGAAATTGGACGAAGATTGGAGAAGACGGCAGGGTCAAGATCAGGTTTTTTCACGATTGGATGTACAAGTGCGTGTTTGAAAGCACAAGGAACTGTAGCCGAAGATAGACTACTAGTTATGATCTTTAAGACATCATATCGAATCACAGGAAAGACATCTTTCAGCAGTCTGGACGGCACCACATCGTCCGGAGAGCCTGAAGGCTTCATTGAGGCGACGATTTTTTCCAGATGGGGGAGCGAAATGGGTTCAAAGCTAGTGAGGGAGCCGTGTACAGGAACGGCTAAATCAACAGAGCCAGAAGAAGAAATGGAGATCTGGGATCTAATGTTCGTAACCTTATCCAGAAAAAACGTAAGGATCTGATTACAAAGAGCATTGGAGGGAGAAGAGAAAACAGTTGCAGCTGGAGAGCGGACAGCATTCAGTGTTTTGTATAAGACGGGATGGGAAAAAATGACAGTTTTTTCCAGTTTTCAATACAACCTTCTATCCATCCATTTTCTAAACACACTTACCTGACTAAAGACCACAAGGATCTCAGCTCTGTTTTGTCTGTAATGGGGACCAAGCATGAATCAATCAGCCTCACCTGCATATCTTTCAATGGTGGGTAGAAAACTAGAGCAACTAGAGAAATCCTATACAGATATGGACAGAACAGGCAAACTCCACATTAACAGTGACTGGGCTGGGATTTGAACAGACAGCAGTCCCAGCCACAGTACTCCCCTAAATCCAAACAATAATTCTTAATCAGTTAATTCCTATCACTTTCCCAATTAAATAACAGTATTGCTGCAGGCATGTTACCTGGCTTTGTGAGATTTTCTCTTTTAAGGTATATTTGAGTCATATTTTTACAGACTTTTTTAAATCTTAGGGCTATATTCCTGCTGCTGGTCATTAACAACTAATCTTCTCCTAAAAACAATTCTAAATAAAAAGCAGAAGGTGCATGAATACACACATATGCTCCCAAATGCACAAAAAATTTCAAACCAACAACTTTCAAGCCAAAGGAAAAATATAGCTTGTCTTTAAATGATTTCCTCTAATGATAGAAGAAGGTACCTATAAAGAAGGAATGATAGACAACAGAGGGACAGTAAAAGCCAACAATTCAACACCTGGAAACTACAGTCAGCATTGTCAATTGTTATTTATATTTAAGTTATAAACATATAGCTATATATATATACTTACACCTTAAACAGATACCTTTATCAGTCACTTACTGTACTGCAGGGCCAATTCCTGAACATGATCCTTTTTAAAAGAAGCAATGTAATATTTTATAAACTTTCAACCAATCTGAATAACAGCTAAAGCCAAATATAAATTAAATTCAGTGCATTGATTACCACTAATCTCTCACTGTGCCAGAATATAGAGCTTAAATCCAGGCTTAAGTACTAAAAGTCAGCATGTTCTTTCCCATGTCCAAATGAGTTTTCTCCTGATGCTCTGATTTACTTCCACATTACAAAAATGCGCATAATGGTTAACTAGTGTCTCTAAATTGGCGATAGGTGTGTGTTAGACCGGTGCAGTGGTTTGTGCTGCTGCCTCAAAGATCCAGCATTCTAGGTTACAATCCCAGTCACTGAAAATGTAGGGCCTTCACATTCTTTCAAAAACATATGTGAAAGTCTAACTGGTGATTCTAAATTTGCCCCTGTGGGTGTTTTGTGAGGAGACAGTTAAATGGTCTGGTTGTCATTCAAGAGTTGGTCCATGCCTTGCTCACAGTGTTGTAAGGATAGTCTCTGACTCTGAATAATAGATGAAAGAGGGCAGTGAAACTGGAGGGACAAGGAAAGTTGTACTGCATAGCTAGTGGATGAAGCACCAATTCACTGTAGCGAACAGGCATGCACATCCCCACATTCATTTATCCAAATTTGTTCATGAAGTTTAGTAAGGCTAACTGACCTAGAGACATCAAATCATATCCAAGTTCTTCTTACTGCTATATGCAGACAGTGACTGAATGCTAATGTGTAAAAATAATGAAGTAAATTAATAAACAAATATGCTTTTGCAGTGTTAAAAAATGTAATAGTATGAGTAAGCTCTGGCAGCCTACAAGTCCATACTGGACTAAGCTGGTGTGGAAAAAGGATAAATGAACAATGGCTGTTATAAAAATAAGCAGACCAAGGGTAATGCTGTTGTAAGGCCTATAGGAAGTAATAACCACATTCAGTGTGATCAAGCCACCTTTCCCTCATTTTTTAACTCAAAAATCACATTTGTTTTTCTTTAAAATAGTATACTCTAAAGCTGGATGGAAAATAAGAATTAATGTGTACCTATTTATCTAACTGTGTAAAATAATCCTTTTAATAATACTTTCAACATGTTACAAAAATTGCACAATACTGTAATTGAGCAGTGCAGCATATGCTTTTCTGCCAAGTAATAGTTTTACTCAGATGACTGCTTTTAAGAATCAGTGACACAAAAAGTAAATTCTAAAACTCGAATTTGATGATTAATTTTTTATTTCATTCCACCAATAAGTATTTTGAAAATACAGAAATACATTACATACCACTTTTACCTAAGAACATTTAGAGCTAGGGAAGCATGATGACACAGTGGTTAGTGCTGCTGCCTTACAGATCCAGCATCTTAGGTTCAAATCCCTTATCTACTTCTCTGTGTAGTTTTTATCTGGGTTATCTATGTATACTCAAACATCTCAAAAATAAATATTAGGTTAAATGGTGATTGTAAATTGGACAATGTAGGAGTGTGTGAGTGGGCTTTACATTCAGCTGACACCCTGTCCAGGGTTAGTTTCTGTTTTGTGTCTGATGCTGTTGGAACAGGCCCTATAAACTCTTAACTGGATTTAGACATTTGGAAAATATTACTTTTTGTAATATATTGCACTAATCTAAATATTAAATGTACTGTAAATTTCTGAATACAGCAGTACTGTTGGCAATCTTAATGTTTAGCTTTCTTGATCTGATACATGAGCTTTTAATCATTTATTCACTTTCATATTATACATTATGACACTTCTTTGGTAGAAAGGATTCAAATGATTACATAATAGATACAATTATGTACACTTTGTCAAAAAATATAAGTTTTCAACTTTAACCAAACATCTGTTCAGCAGTCATACTCATTTCGATAGCAATTTACATGATCTGTGCCACAGCACAAACCACTTAATCACAAATGGATTAATATGCATCAGAAGTGTTTAGATAAAAAATAACTTTTGCTTTCCAGATGTCTCTGTCTTACAGGAAATCATGCTTTCAAAACATGTCATAAATGGTATATAATATCAATTAATATTACAAGCTCGGTAAGCAAATATTTTCATACTTGGAGGTCCTAGTTTAAACAGCAAATGCACTAAGGAGCCGTGCCAATTCTAAAACACTATATCATGCTGATCTTGCATGTAACTGACATAAAGATGGATAAACTGGCATACTCACCTTGGATTCCGAAACATTTTTCAGCTCCATACAAAATGTGAATATTTAATCCCATGTTCGCACGTTTAAGAAACTGCCTAACACAAATTCTACTGTTCAATGGCAAAAGTTTTCTGGTATAAATATGACAGTCTTGAATTTAAGTAGTCCTTGCCTGCTTAATAGCTATGTCCTGTATGACTGCTTTGAAGGACAGACTGTGACGAAATGGAAAACTCAATCTAGACACAACAATGGTGTAATCTGCAAAACCATAAGATGCTTGATGGAAAATCTTCGTTGCTCAATTTCATTCTGTAAACACTACTTACCTAGTCACTAAATCTCATTGGATTCTTTTTAATTATAGCTTGACTATGCAGAGGTGTATTTTCAAGCTTTTAGATGGGTGGAAATAATATAATGAAAAACAGTTTCATGTAAGTGATGAGCCCTCTCCTAAAATGTAGGTTTTTCTTTTGGTTACAATTTTTGTAACACAATTTAATGATAAATATCTGTACAAAGTGTATGTAAAATACCAATGCTAAAACATACTGTATATACCAGCAAAGTTTACACACCAGCTCAAAGCACAAAGAAATACACCATTTAATGTTTGAGTGTCAGCCCTAGGTTACTATAAGGACACATTAAAGATAGAAAATAAGGAAAGGTTTTGCAGCCACTGAGACAAGAAAGAAAAGCAGGAGTCATCTGGACACAAAGTGTAGATAATTTTTGTAGTTTCTAACTTTTAATGTCTGTGTATTATATATTCTGTGAGCCTACCCTAGAACAAACAACACCAAAAAGCAGTCAAAACTCTGTCAAAAATAATAATACAGTAAAACCTTGATTATCCGTCATTCAATTAACCATCAGTCTCCATTAACCGTCAGGGCAAAAAAAAACAAAAACATTGCACACGCCAGTGTCTACCTACCGTATTACTACTGCTGCATGATATGCTGCGAGCCCTGCACATTAGAACAACTCTCCCTTCTGCTAGCGTGTAGTGCTCTTCCCCAGCACTACGTGTCATTTCACATTTTGAAATCGCAGTGTCAGTTACATAGCATTTCGTAGATTTTCTCTTTTGTTATAATTAAACTACTATACACTGTTATAGGCGATAAACATATGCATGAGGGGTTGGAATTGTCACAAAAAATTGAATTTATTAAACGTTTATGAAATGGCAAAAGTACTTCAAGCATTGCTTTAGTTTACAGAGTAGGAAGAACAACAGAGAACAATATAAAGTGTGATGCCGACAAAATTAAAAAACATGTTGAAAATGGAAACCTTTGACAGTAATGTTATTCTGTATTAATGTTAATGTTCTTCTACATTGTAATATTCTTTTTAAATTCTGTTATATTATGTTTTGTTAATATATTATGACATGCAGGCAGTTTCTGAAGGCTTCTGTTCTGTGAGGGGCAGATACGCCTCTAAGATGATGAGTGACAGGAGAAGTTTGGAGAAAAAGGAAGGTGCAGCAGAAGAAGGTTTTGAGTAGGAAATCGGGAAACAATAAGCAGGTGTGTTTGCGGTATAGAAAAAGACAGAATGTTAGTGTCAGGAACTAATTACTGGTATGGAAAGCTTTCTTTTATTGTTTTGGAGGTGTGCTCCGTAACTCAGATAATGGAGTATAAGGCAGCACCATTTGTTACGGAATGAAGACTCCAAGTAAAACGTAGAAAACTCCAGTACCTCTGAGTTGTATTTGCTTATTACGCTGGTCATTACAATATTATATTAATTGATTAATTTTGATAATAATATATTTTGTTAATATAGTTTTTTTTTGTAAAAAATACGACCATTCGATAAAGTAATCTACTGTATATCATTTTTAAAGTAGCTGTTCTGTTATCCATCTTTTCTCTTATTCATCCCTACCCCTGACAGATAATCAAGGTTTTACTGTATATCATTAACAAAAGATACAAGAGAAGGATTATTAAAGAGATGGCTCTGAAGCAAATAAACTGGGGTCTGCTTACACTGGTTTTTAGCTGCTGTCTAGCAAAAGGGATGGACCTTTTGAGATAGCTCTGAAGCAAATAAACTGGGGTCTGCTTACACTGGTTTTTAGCTGCTGTCTAGCAAAAGGGATGGACCTTTTCACATCAAACAAAACCATGATGACAAAAGAATGTTCTCAACCTCATCTCTCAAACTTTCCCACTCTCTTTTTAGTCTAGCCACACAACCTCTTTTAAATTAGATCATCTTCTAAATCCAAGCTCAGTGGGCTACTTGCAGGGAGTTATGTTTATCCCCGGAAAAAAATTAAACAAAAGGTTACATTTTTTTCAACAAGACAAAATATTATTATGTGTAACAGAAAAATGTACTCTAAATACTAAAATGCCAACATAAATGCAGTAGGAAATGTATTTAGTGTCAACTGCTATATTGATGCACATGTCCTTCAAATGTTATGTTTGAAACAGTGAGTAATGCACAGCCCAACATAATAATCAGGACAGTAGAAGAGTGTTTCTTTGCACACTTTTCTTATAATATTTTTCTGCTGCTTGGACATGAATGTTACTGTAGGCTACCACAGTGCAAGGCTTAGTGGCTTACACATTTCTCCTGAAATTAACATTGGCAGTTGCTGCATTATGAATGGTGGTTATGGTCTAATGTCTTTCTCGTCCTTGTACTTTATCGAAATAATTTTGCCTTTTTTTTCTACAGAGCTACCTGCATGACAGTAAAATTGCATGGGACTGAATTCAACAGACATATCATGGAAGTTATAAATATACGCTGTCATATGCATCAGTTTCACTAATCATATCAACGTCTGTTGACCAACTCAGATTGTCATCACTATCGCTTGATTCAGCTAATGGTTTAGTTTTAGTTTGTTCTAAAACTGGAATTACAATTTCTCGTTTACATGCCATTGTGTTTTGGTTGAAGGCTGTACCCCACTCATGAATATTGATGTGTTACAATAGATCCAATGTTATTTCAACTACAAAAAAAGCAGAAGAATACTATCTTGAGTAATATTTGGGCTTAACATTCCAAACCCCATCAAAATCGGTTAACCCAAGTACTACTCGGGAATAACCACATTTAAATTGTATACCTGGAGGTTAAGACATACTTGTCACTTGCTGCTCTATTGCCTACTGCTTTGGACCATGTGTCTTACAGGTAATTTGGAAAAAATGTGATTGCAAATGTATGAATTTTAGCTCTAATAACTGCAAAATTGAAGTTTACAGGAAAAGCAATAATGTTGTGTGCTTAATGGTTTTAGTATATAATTTAAAAGCTTTTATTTTCATATGGATGGACTCGTTAATTGCAAAACTTTTACTTGATGTTTTGGTGAAAATTTTGATATTGATTATTATATTCAGCATTGGTTTTCATTTAGGCCCAGTATATTAGGAACTGTATTATCTCTGTTCTACATAAAAACATCAAATTAAAAATTTCTTTTGACTTTCCCTATAAACAACACAGGGCAAGTAACAGAAAAAAGAATGATTTTGGGTGGAGTATTCCTTTAAATAAAATTATAAATAATCAAATTATTTTGAACTCTACTTAAAATTCTTGTCTTCACAGATTTTCATTTCTCTCTAAATTTGGAAAATCAAGGCCATTAAAATCAATTCAAAATACAGGTGTAACGAAACTCATTGGACCATAAAAATATTTTGCTGTAATGTAAATTGTGTTATAATGAATATTGAGAAAACACGCATAATATTGTGACCAAGGTTGCCCTATCTCTAATGGCACCGGCACAAGGACAGCTCCGCACCTGCACTACTGCATCTGGTAAACAATAAATCAAGGGCAAAGTAATTGGTCGTCCTGTGCAGGATCAGGATTTTCTGGTAACATGCTCGTTGCATAATGTTTAGAACATTTAACATTTTGACCTGCTCTTCCTTGCACTCTCCTGGGGCCTCATGTATAAACGGTGCGTGCGCACAGAAATGTTGTGTAAGAACGTTTACACGTTCAAATAGATAGATAGATAGATAGATAGATAGATAGATAGATAGATAGATAGATAGATAGATAGATAGATAGATAGATAGATAGATAGATAGATAGATAGATACTTTATTACTCCCAATGGGAAATTCACATTCTCCAGCAGCAGCATACTGATACAATAAATAATATTAAATTAAAGAATGATAATAATGCAGGTGAAAAACAGACAATAACTTTGTATAATGTTAAATGTTAACGTTTACCCCCCCCGGGTGGAATTGAAGAGTCGCATAGTTTGGGGGAGGAACAATCTCCTCAATCTGTCAGTGGAGCAGGACATTGACAGCAGTCTGTCGCTGAAGCTGCTCTTCTGTCTGGAGATGATACTATTTAGTGGATGCAGTGGATTCTCCATAATTTATAGGAGCCTGCTGAGCGCCCTTCGCTCTGCCACAGATGTTAAACTGTCCAGCTCCATGCCAACAATAGAGCCTGCCTTCCTCACCAGTTTGTCCAGACGTGAGGCGTCTTTCCTCTTAATGCTGCCTCCCCAGCACACCACCGCATAGAAGAGGGTGCTCGCCACGACTGTCTGATAGAACATCTGCAGCATCTTATTGCAGATGTTGAAGGACGCCAGCCTTCTAAGGAAGTATAGTCGGCTCTGTCCTTTCTTGCGCAGCGCATCAGTATTGGCAGTCCAGTCTAATTTATCATCCAGCTGCACTCCCAGATATTTATAGGTCTGCACCATCTGCACACAGTCACCTTTGATGATCACGGGGTCTATGAGGGGTCTGGGCCTCCTAAAATCCACCACCAGCTCCTTGGTTTTGCTGGTGTTCAGTTGTAGGTGGTTTGAGTCGCACCATTTAACAAAGTCATTGATTAGGTCCCTATACTCATCCTCCAGCCCATTCCTGATGCAGCCCACGATAGCAGTGTCATCAGCGAACTTTTGCACATGGCAGGACTCCAAGTTGTATTGGAAGTCCGATGTATATAGGCTGAACAGGACCGGAGAAAGTACAGTCCCTTGTGGCGATGTATTTAATCGCGATGTATAAAACCTACACTTGGCGTAAAGCCACGCACTTTTCCACGGAACCACATACCCTGTCGTACGCAAGTTCTCCGTTAGGTTTTGCAGACTGGCGGCACCCAGCGTCAAAGCAGTGCTACTGTTCCTGTGTGGTTACCTTTTCTTAGATCCACATCCACGATGGCGGCTCAAGTGCTCCTTGTAGAACTGTTTGTACTTGCAAGTTACCATGAGGTAATTGTACTTATGATACAGTTATAATATTGCACATCCTGAGCCACTTTATAAAGCGCGTATTTACATATGATGATGATATCATTTTTAAGATGAAATGCAGCAAAATATGTTGATTATATTATACAGATAAAACTTTAACTACACGGTGCCGCAGCACTAGCTTGAGCTTCGTTCACTGATTGTTCCTGCCTCGCTCTGTTTTCAAGCTGTGGCTGGCACGACACTGGAAGGATAGATGGGTAGAATAATTAAACATTACGAAGATATTTCGATGTTCCTTAAAAGTTTTGAAGAATCGGCGTTCTAAGCTTACAGATGGCTTAACGTCTACTACAGAGCTGATTGTGTGGCAATTGTGTATTTGGAGAAAGAAAAGTAAGGACAGGAATTGGGGGTTAGTACGTTTGAAAAAGACAGTACTTCTGTAATAAAGCATTTCATTGAAGGTCGCGCATGGCGCAGCAAGCATCTTGCTGTAAGAAATGAACAATCACTGCGCCACCGTGTTCCCGTGTTTAATAACATGCTTTAACTCATATCATCATGAAAATGATATCATGTATACTTCTCAGTATTTTAATTACTCAGAGAGCTGTAATATTACGAACGTAATGGATTCTGTGTCCTGTCGGAGGAAGAGCACGTAGTGATTCAGGCACATAGAGCACATATAAGATCAAATACACAACAAAGCATTTAACGTGCTACTAGTTACGATGGGATTTGAGAAACTAGTAAATTAAACGATTTTAAGATAAAGTTTATGATGTTCTACTTTAATGACAAAATAAACTACGTGATTAAAGTGGAAATTTCAAGATTAAAGTTGACATTTCGTGCTTTTTTCACACTGTGTGCCTTTTTTTTCACTGTACCCTAATAAGCTTCCATATGACACTCAGACGGTGGGCTACGAGTTGCCTTTTCATGCCGACTTTGATATGTGACAACTTTTTTATTTCAGGCACTGTGCGACTTTGTGAACTTGAGCTTTCGAGTTTCTCCGACACGCTATGTCACTCGATCAACTTCCTTTTGTTGCTTATATAACTGTTTAAACCAACAAATAGTACGTTTTTCTTTGCCTCCATTTGGTATTCGCTGAACTTCTATTTTTCCTCGTACTTTTGCCATTGCCTTTTCACAGAACGCTGGGCTTAAGGGCTATTTATATTGATTTGCATATTCAAAGAGCTGCGGTGGGTTGGCACCCTGCCCGGGATTGGTTCCTGCCTTGTGCCCTGTGTTAGCTGGGATTGGCTCCAGCAGACCCCCGTGACCCTGTGTTCGGATTCAGCGGGTTAGAAAATGGATGGATGGATGGATATTCAAAGAGGTGTAATTCTGGGAGGAGTTTATTTCCACGCTGAGCGGGATTTATGTAGCGGAAGAACGCAGAAGTTGGCGAACACACAGATTCCTGCATCTGGATTTTTCTGTGCGTAAGCACATTTCAGCTTTTGCGCTTACGTCATGTTATAGTGCGAATTCTACGCACGGCGTTATGCATGAGGCCCCTGATCTCTCTTCTCCAGATCATGTCTACCACAGACGTGATTGCAAGCTGCTGGTGTTCTTATGCTAAGAAGATGGGAGCTACAGCACAACGCTTAGCCATGTCACGGTTCCTAACTCATGTGCGCGAGTGCTGATTGAATTCTTAAGACTGTATCTACCTACTCTATACAGTAATAAAGTAACTGTATTTTCCTTGAAAACCAGGACTCAAGCATTCCTGTCTCTCATGCAACTCTGTGACCCAAGATTGACAATTGACAATTTTTTTTGCAATAAAATGCAAAAAATGTTTTACTTGAAAATGAAATATTAGATATAAATACAAGTATGAATACAGAATGAAGATGAAATGCTAGATGTAAAAATTTTTTCCAATAGAAATACAAGTATGAATATAGAATGAAAATGAGATGTTAGATGTAACATTTGTTTAATAGAAATACTGGTCATTTTTCTTTTTCTGGAATCATTTTTTTCCAGGATTGTTAATTTTTCTTTCAGTGGAAACTGTTGCCATTTCTCACTTTTTTTGTTCATCTCAAAGAATCTTTGAGAACCTCTATGAATCTCGAACAGTACAGTATCCACACACAACACAACTACCCATGCAGACGCTAGGTGGAGCACTGATTCAGAGTTCGTCTATATGTATGATGTCGCAGGAACTGAACCAAGACTGGAAATTTAGAAACAGACTGCCTGTATTTTTTGTGATAGCCTGTTGGAAGGTTTCCTAAGACTTGACACTGAAAGTATATGTGCAGCTTTAAATATTTTTTACATTGCATTATTATCTTCATTTGCCATTTTTGGTCAAAAAATGTTTGCTTAACATGAAGTTGTATGAACATTTGTTTGAGCCAACAAAAAGTATTCATTATTCTGAAAATTTTGTTACTTCAGTATTCACTATAACAGGATTTGGCCTGTATTGGAAAATGTAGTTCTGTTTGTTATAATGGATAGACAGCCTTAAAATATTTTTCTGGATATTGTCAATTTCTCACCTGTTTCTTCTGTCTGTCCATTAACATCCTATTACATGTGAACTCTTTTCGCTCAGATTCATACACCCTTGTAATGCTTGTTAAACATTTTATAATGTCTTTGCTGTACATATAATTCAACTTAGATTGATTACTGTGGTATAATAGCTATAAGTCTAGTGGCTTCCAGAGCAGTACACAATTGAAAACATAACTGTATGCAGTATGTAGTACACCTTTTTTATACTTAAAAGAGATACAAAAGAATACATTAAACATGTCTAGCATTATAACCAAATGAACAACAAAATTAATTAAGGAGCATACAAAAGTGCAAAAATCTTTTGGAAACTTCATGATTTGGTATCTTCTATTCTACTCAACCTGACTTGCAAACAGGGTCATTCAATGTAATATATAACCTATTATGTGCTTTCTGATAAAACATGTTTTGTTGTTTTGTCTAATTTAGTCTTAAGAAAGAACAGGTAATAATTGATAGCATAAATATTCTATCAATGATTTTTAAAGTAAATATGTTATCATATTTTATTGCTCTCAATGATGTGTCCATATTTGCTTTAAAACATTAAAACATATCTGTACAGTATTATGTTTTATATTTGCAATAGATTCCACTGGTTATTTTAAAGCAATTGTATCAGCAGTGTAGAAGCTGTTATTTTACACATCATTAACTTGCCCATTACATAGTAATAACTTTAACCTTTTTTGAAATCAAAGTTACTCATCCATTTTACAAGCATCAAACAAAAACAAACAAATAAGGAATTCACTCTTGAACATTACCAGGAAAGAGATTAGAAGATAAATTCTACAGCAGGTTATAATAAGATGTCCACATGCTGCTTCTCTCACTTTTAAAACACCCAAGCAATGACAGAATATTCCCAAAACATTCCTGTCATTACTCCATTAGCTTAAATCTTGCTACTTCTCCTGAAAGAATGTTTTTGTTGTTATTGAAAAAATACAGTCAAAATTAACCTTGAAGCAAAATCAGTCATTTTAAAAGTCACCTTTGCTAATACTGACATAGCTGTGAATAAATGTAACTTGTTCAGTACATATTTAGTATGAAATGATCACACCCACAGATATCCACAGATATGCCCCAAGAGGAAATTTGCCGCTTTACAGAAGCTCTTTACATAAATAAGTACATAAATAGGAAGAAAATTGTAAAAAGAAAGTAAACAAAGGAAACTTGGCTGTCACTGTCGCCGTGAGGCATTATACAGGCATATAACTGTTGATTTAATTCTCTCCTTTGCTATTACCTATTAGCTTGTTAATTCAGTGGGCCTCTCTTGAAGTGATGTTTCTAGCCTAGCACATCACAGCATAGAAAGTTGCACAGGTCATCACAGTTGTAGAAGACATGAAGGGTCTCTCTTTCCACATTAAAGGAACACAGTCTGCTATGGAAGAATAACCTGCTCTGCCCTTTCTTATATAATTCCTCTGTACTCCGAGGCCAGTGCAACCTGTCATTGATGTGAAACTCCAAGTAGTTGTACGAGTGGACCACCTCTACATCCTCTCCCTGTATAGTGACTGGACATATAGGCTCTTAGGTACAGAGAATGTCTATAACCAGTTACTTGTGCAGGAGGAGAACGGGCATCCCAGCCAGATCAGAGGATGTACCATTAACCGGACGGGAGTCCTGAGAGGAACAAATGATGGACTGGCTGGCAGGGCAGAAAGATAACTCTGTGCCCAGTTGGTATAAAATAATGAAATCAATGGAAGCTGGAACTAGGCAGTGGCTCCATCCCCCATGCATTAGGTGGCAGAGGTCCTTGTTTGAGAACCCAGTCAGGACAATTTTAAATGTGCTAGGGAAATGGAGTCCGGCAGCTCGATAGGGGTCCCTTGGGATCAGAAGAGGGCAATGTTGGGGGAGGACCATCCTACTTTGTCGATGACCCGGAAGTGCTTCCTAGAGGAGACAGAATGGTACCAGAAGCATTCCCGGCTCTAGCATAAAAAGAAGCCTGCTGCCACACATAGATGAGTCTGAGTTGGGAAGCAGTGGGCGAAACTTAATGGAGGCAGAGAAGGAGAAAGAATTGTTGTTCAGAGAGGATTGGGGAAAACTGCCTGGAAGGAGAATAAAAAATCCATTATTTTATTCTATTAATGTGTGCTGCATTACTGGTTGTGTGGTTTGGGGCTCTCTTGCGCCTTTGTGTGGTCACACTTGGTTTTGCTGATATTAAGGTGCAGACAATTTTCTTTGCACCAAAAAAATGTTCTCTAAATGACTGCAGAATCATCTGAGAATTTCTGCAAATGAAAAGACCTGGGGCCTCATGTATAAATGGTGCGTACGCACAAAAATGTTGCATACACCCATTTCCACGCACACTTTTGAGATGTATAAAAACTAAACCTGGCGTAAAGGCATGCAAATTTTAATGACAGCCTCCCCCCTTGCGTATGCAAGTTTGTGCTTGGTTTTGTAAACTGGCCGCATCCAGCGTCAAAGCAGTGCTTCTGTGTCTGTGTGGACTCCCTTTTTTCAAATTCACATCAATGACGTGGGATTTACCAAATATATCGAAAATAACAGTATCGTTTGCAAATTTAAGGCACCTGACTGTAATCAGTCTGTAACAATATAATGGAGCATGCAATGGCCAGACTATTCCAAATACCATAGCTGCTTTAGCATCTGAGGCTAGGGATCTGCACTGGCAATCGGAAGGTTGCCGGTTCGAATCCCGTAAATGCCAGTAGGGACTCTGCTCTGTTGGGCCCTTGAGCAAGGCCCTTAACCTGCAATTGCTGAGTGCTTTGAGTAGTGAGAAAAGCGCTATATAAATGCAAAGAATTATTGTTATTATTGTTACACTCATGTACCACTCATAGTATTTTAACACATTGTATCTGTGTGTGAATCACAGCTGTACAGCAGCTGTTTGGAAAGCCCTGGAGGACATTTATAGCACATGTTGCCTCTGGAAAGCCACCAGCATCTGCATTAATTCCACTCAGCCATCCGCAAAATCTATTTGAACATCTCCCATCCGGCAAACAATTCAGTTTCATCCCAAGAGTTATAAACGCACTCAATTAGTCCATCAAGTGCTCCATGTAGAACTGTTTGTACTTATAATTACAATTAACTCACTGTAAACTTGCATTACAACTGTAATATTGCACAACCTGAGCCACTTTATGAACCATTTGCACTATCTGCACTAAACCTGTATGATGGCGCAGCAGTAGCGATGAGCTGGTGCCTGTCCAGGGATTTTTCCTGCCTCGCGCTGTATGCTTGCTGGGACTGGCATGACCCTGGATGGATACAGTAGATGAATGGCATAATTAAACGTTTATTACAGAGATTTTTCAATGTTCCTTAAAAGTTTTGAAGAATCTGTGTTCTGGGCTTACAGCTGGTTTTACATTTATTGTAGAGCTTATATTGTGGTGATTGGTTACGTGGAGAAAGAAAATGGAAGGACAGGAACTGAGGGTTGGTATGTTTGACAGACATAGTACTGCTGCAATAAATTATTTCATTTAGGGTCGAGCATGGGGAAGGCAAGAACAATCCCTGGAAAGGTGCCGGCTCATTGCTTCCGCTGCACCAAAATGCCCCCATGTTTAATAGATGCTTTAATGCATTTCATCATGAAAATGATATCAAGTATACATCTATAGTATTTGACAATCTTCACAGAGCTGTAATATCATAAATGTAATGTATTTGCATTTTGGACAGTTTTAAATTAGATAATTATACTCAATAAAAGATTTTAAGTTGAATAATAGAATACTTTGCACATATGGAGCTAGAGTGCATTCTATGCACAGTTGCCTTCCAGGTCTTTTCATGGATATTAAGTAAAAGATCTTTCCCCCACCGTACCCTGCGATCTTGTGTGCCAGAGAGTTCACTGGAAAAAACACACTTTTATTCAAATTAGACATACTGTTAGTGCATTAAGGACTATTGGTACAGAGGTTTGTGGGTTTGATATACACAGTACCATATCATTTGCATATAGTGATATTTTCTGTTCAAGTCCTTCTCTGGTAATCCCTTTTATCTCTGATGCATTTTGAAAGTGAATGACCAATGGCACTTTATATCTTAATAGTTTGTAAAAACAAAGACCAAGGACCAAAGACCATATTTGAAGAGACCAAAAATGGCCAAGACCAAGACATGTTTGAGTACAGATATCAAAATGTTAAAAACAGCAAAACAACTATAAACACTATACTTGAGTGCTACAGCCCTATTTATTAATAGTCACAGTCTCACACACACACCTTTAGCATTTAATCCATAGAAACACAAACACTGAACAAGGCACACATTAAATCTGGCTCTGTATCTAAATATTATCTATAATAAACTAAAATATTTTTTATAGACTTCTGTTATAAGCCACAACACTCATACAGAATATTTTTCTACTTGCTGTGGAAGAGAAATGCACATGTGGGTATAAGAATAATGCAATACTTTAATGAAATAACACAATCACAATTGTGAAATAATGTAAAATAAAACTTTTTTCATGGCAAAAATAAACTTCCACAAGGATAGAGTGTAAAAATAGCCTCTTAAAAAGAACAATGACAAGATTCTTTACATTAAGTTCATATAAGTTGGCATACTGTTTTTTACAGGATGCAATTCAGCATCTGGTACTTATTTTTGTAACTGTAAAGACTTCAAAAAAGAACATTTACTAATTAAGAGTACACATTTGGACAATATGCAAAGAGCAGGTAAATTATTGTGAGAACATGTAACATAAAGGAACTCAGAAAATAAATTAGTTTCCTGAAAGATGACTTACCTAACAATAAAGACAAAATGTCCAAAACTTTAATAAACTGAGTATTATTATGTCATCTCAAATTTCTTCTGTTTTCAAGAAGTCCTGAACTGCATGTCAGCTAGTACACATAGTTAACTTTGTCACATTTAAAGGCAGACTATGTGCGGGTCCCCAGCTACTGGACCAAATGTCTGCTTTTTGCGACTGCATACCCAGATGTATGGACCAGGATAGATGGATACTGTGTAAAGTACACTGTGCTTGATTGCCATTATGAGGAAAAATCCATTATTATTGTGTTTTTTTATACAACATCATTTTCTATCTTACCTTTATCTTAAATCTGCAGTTAAGTTACTAGGTAGTCTCAGAGCATTGTGTTCCACAGAATGCAGAGAATGCAACATGTGCAAGTTTCCTTTAAAATAAGAAAATATGTTGAACCTAAAATTACCTATCATTTTAAGATACTGACTTTTAATGACTGAACAAGCAACTTGGTGTTGGAACCTTTGCAGTAGCATACAGTGCTTATAAATTGTATTCGCCTGATCAAGCTGAATCTTTACAAAGGCTAAGTAAGCACTAAGACACACATTAAAATGTGTGCTTTACAATACAGTTGTGCATGGGCTCACTGCTCTCAGCATAAATGTCTTGAATACTTTTAAGGGCTTAATGCCTTCACTATATTTCTTGTTGATCATGAAATCTTTACTAATGTACTCTGCCTAGGCAAGACATAGGAAACCTGAGAATTTCATAATAATATAATTTCATAATAGTCAGTGTATGCTTCAATGAAACATGAGAAATGATAATGAAGAACTCAGCACTTAACAGAGGCTTATGTATGAAGTAGGTGGAACCAGTTATGACACTAACACACAAGCCTCAGTTGTGAAGTGGTGCCACTGTCTCTCCCGAATCTAGAAAGGATGTTTGTTATCCTTCTCAATTCCACATATATGTTACCTAAACTATTAATAGTTATTTTCAATACACTGATTCTCCAGCAAAATCACTTTAGATCACGAAAACTGTAGCCTCTTTCATCTGGAGCAGCATAGTACTCCAACCAACTAGGGGATAAGAGTCTTACCCAATGTATAAGGGATACATCAAGCCCTGTAAAAATGAATACAGTAAAATTAAACTTTGGCCAGATCACTTTTACTTGAGATATGTTATACACTGATTTTAAAATCCATCTTGAAAGTAAAGAGTAAACGATAAATGGGAGTAAAATAGTATGATAGTAGTAATATTTATGTTCCAGGTGCACATATTCTTACAGACCAACAGAGCAAAGTGGTCAGTTTTTCAGCTATGAAATGTAGTTCTTGAATCCAATAATCACAAATCTGATGTGCTGCTCCAATTTCAGTTTCAATAACAGTATAAGCTATGAACATTACCTCAGTTTTTCCTGACAGAAACTGACTCTCCATGTAATTAAAATTGTGGCACTGATTTTAACAGCTCTAGTTCAGACTAGGAGGGATGTGCAAGAAGTGCCTACAAGATAGCAATTAATGCTCACACTATGCTGTGAACACAATTTTTCCAAGAAACCCAAAAGTATATAAGTGGGATATCTAAAATGGGGTCAAAATCATGAATTTATATTAGAAACTAAGGCTATCCTAATGAATATCTACTTTGTATTAGCAAGTTGTTTTACTGATTTGCAGAAACAGTTGTTTGCAAAGGCAATTATATTATGCTATTAGGGAACATCTGAACATGGGAACAAAGTTCCTGTAATGTCACTTTTCAACGAGTAGTCGGAAACAACTGGCAAACAGAACAAGACTGACAGTCAGGTTCCAGGTAATTTTCAAACAAAAATTCTAAGATAGGGGCCACATTTACATGTACATGTACATTACTAAATGTAAGTTTTGTATATTTGTGTTCTCAGCCACCCTAAACTGTACAAGAAATGTAATTCACATTGACCATTAGTTTTGTCCATCCATCCAATAATTTTCTAATTTGCTTATAATATTCAGCATCATTGAGAACTTCACTAGGCACAAGATGAGGACCCTTTCTGGACGACATACTATTCAATTGTAGCACCACATTATGTTGCCATTTACAGTCACACTAACTCGTATTCACACTAACTTGTGTTGGACCAGGTTACTGTTGTCAGTTTACCTAACATGTCCATCTTCAAGATGCAGGAGGAAAGTTCTAATATCCAGAAGAAAATCTACAAAGACACATGGAAAATGTGGAAACTCTACATGGTTTCAAGGATGGCATCAGTATCAACCCAATACCACTATGCCACCTTCTCATTTGTCCAAATATGAATATAATAAACATTACTCATTACTTGAACATAATGCAGTTATCAGCATTAAGCATGCTAGGAAACAGTTAACACTGGGAAATGTGTCATGTGTCTCCCATAATTATTATTTATGTGTATTTTTGAGCTACATTTTTTATGAACCATTTTGTTATCTGAGATCTTTTACAAAAAAGCATCCAATTTCAAAATCAGTTTGCTGATTTTTGGACCTTCTTCCCCTCACAAATTTCACATTGACAATTTCAATCAGATTGGTGAAACTGGTAAAAATAAAACACAAAGAGAATTTTTAATTTTATTTTAATTTACCTTTTTATACCTTGCAGTGAAGTACTTAATATGAAATGTGACAGAAAAATGACGGGCGTTCACTGATCTGCATGGATTTTCTTCACAGTTGTCATTAAAATTGCTTTACACAGTTCCTGGTTATAAAAAAGTTTGCCTGAAAGTTTCAGCAAATAGTGTAAGACTTTTAAACCATGCTGGGCTTATATAAATTGTGGTATAGCGGGTCCGTGGCTTCAAAAAAAAAAAAAGGGCCATGTTTTAAATCCGAATAACTGTGTCGTTCTCCGTGGGCGCAATTGCACGGCCGCGGGGAGTTAATGAGGTAGTTGGAGCGAGTCGCACCTGCACGTGTGGGTGCGATTGTTCTCAATTGCTTCATTGGCTTCCTGCGGCATGTGATTAAGGCGCTGTGCCCACGGAGGCATAGGCGGATGTGTATATATACGGGTTGGAACCAGGAAAGGGGGAATAGATGGATCATGATCCAAGAAAAGGCCAAAGACAGAGGAAAAAAGGAGGTTAAAGGACAGGAAAAGCAGTCTTGGAACGTACGATCTGGCCACCTGTAAGGAGGAGACAGCACGAGCTGGGGCCCCGCGAAAGAGCGTTTTGTTTATAGTACTCTAGGGGCTAGTTCGCCCCACTGAATGTTCTGTTGGATTGGGATGAGCAAGGCAGGTGTCCTCCCGAGGGATCTGAGGAGTGACTATATGAGCGCGAAGGATGAAGGGAGGAGAGCTGACCTCAGACAGTCTGGCAGTGATGCATGCAGGCAGCCAAGACAGAGGTCGGCCGAAAGGAGCTCGTGGTTGTTGGGTCTCCGTGGCTGCAGGAGCAATGGGTGAGCCGGGGAGAATGAGAGACGGAGGTGAGCTGAGATCGTAATAAGAGAGACTGCATTTTAACTTCTGATTTTAACCTCGGATTTTAAAGGATTTATTTATTGATAATTGTTTTTATCCCCACTTTGCACTGTTTTATGGAATATTTATTGAAACTATGATGTACTGCACTTTTTGTTTGGACACAGTTTGTTGTTTTGAAATAAAAGCACATTGGCACTTTTGGAAATATCCCCTGGCTTCATTTGAGAATTGTCCTCATATGTCAGCTCATCTCGGTGACATTTCCGACGGTGTCGGGTTCAAGAGCTCCCAGCAGTCGGATGGGAGCGTGTAGCCGACCAGCATCGTCACATAAATTACCTTGTCTATACCAAGACTTTAGAAATAAAGCACCTGCAATAGGACAAGCAACATAAGCCCATAGGCAGCAACCCAGTGTTTCTTCAGTGTAAAAGGGAAAAAAATGTTAATTAAAACAGTCAAGTAGTGCAATTTACTGCCTAGGGAAACTGAACTTAAATCAAATGTTTATTAGTGTAATTCCTGCCTTCAATTCACTGTGTGAAACTGAGCAAATCACTTAACCATTCTGTGATCCAACTGTAAGTTGCCTTGCATAAAAGCATCCGCTGTTAGGAATCAGCACGCAAAAAGAAATAAAGCTGTGCTGTTACAGTTTATTTGCAGTGACAGAAAGAGCCAAATGGCACATGATGTAACCCTACCAAAACCTGACCCTTAGGTCACCAGGGAAAAGCTAATGTGCTCACTCAGAAGAGACCTATGTAGCTAATCTTTGTCCTTAAAGCACAACCAACTTGAAGGAAGATAGTATAAAGGCAGGCTCAGAGGAACAAAAAAAGAGTATATTTAAAATCAGGTCACAAAGAGGAAGGAAAAGCATAACAAGTGGAAAACAGACCCACTGTATCAACTAATTTTGGATCACCTAAGCAAGTTATGGAAAAAAACTCCATTTAAAACAAACTGCTCCAAATATTTCAGTAGCTAACAACATACACTGATGAAACTCAGTCTTTTAATTATAAGGAGTCAGCTGTCTGCCACAGGCTGCAATCATTTCTCACAGTTTGCTCAAGTATCCTCTACAATATGACTATTATTTTTTTTTTCTTTTTCACCACAGGGCTTGGGGTAGGTTGAGAGAGTGTGCCAATGGAGGGCTGTTTCCACATTTTATAAATTGTCTTCAGTACTCTTGGGTTTGGCAAACTCAAGACATATTAAAGAAGCTGAGAGACACCTTACATTAGAACCAGACACCATGGTGTAGTTAATATGTACAGTAGATTTAAAGTGTAATGCGAATAAAAGAATCTTCTGTGGTGGCTCTGAGGCTAGGGATCTGTCTTGGTAATCAGAAGGTTGCCAGTTTGAATCCCATAAATGCCAGAAGTAACTCTACTTTGTTGGACCCTTGAGCAAGGCCCTTAACCTGCAACTTCTTCGTCCTAGGTATGATGTTAATCTGCATCCAGCCCGACAACCAGGGATGCCACTGTGGAGGTGAAAAGATACATCACCAATGTATAAATAAGTAATGACCTTTTGTTACTTATACGAGTGGAGGGTAATGAAAAACAGCCGTACGACAGAATAAATAAAAATTCTGATGATTTTTGGTAGATATCAGTAAGATCAAATAATACATACTGTTTAGACTGAAAAGCATTTCGTAACAAATAATATACATTAATTGACCAGAATATTTCTTAATGCTCTGTTACAGAAATGGATTTCATAGCAGATCTTCAATTCTTTTGAGATAATAAAATTATAGCTTCTTTCTCACTTATTCAGTCATCCAACACCACAGCACAAGAACTAGCCAATCTCTGTGCTCTCTTCCTGTTTACATTAACACATTGATCAGGATGAACAGCAAATTACTCTGGGTAATATTCTTAAAGGGGTATGTTCACTTATTACACACAGATCACATACAAGTAGACACATAAAAACATTACCCTCAAGACACTAATACAGCATCAAAACTCACACTTAGTTTATCACTTCCTTTTATATGCAAGAACTTGCATGATTTGTGATGTTATGTACTATTTTTTGCATACCAGTAAAATGTCAATCATTAGAGATAAGCAAAACAGCTGAGGTTTCTTTCATAAAATTGTTGCTAAAAATGAATTTGCCTACAATTTCACAATTGCAAAACTTACTATAAATAGTTTTGTGGAGGGGTTGTGAAACAACTGAAAAGTATAAAACAGATGCAAAGATTTGTTGGGTTTGCCAATTGCTGTAACAGGTTTATTAAGAACTTCATAATGGAGACATTACCTCCTTAACCTTGAAGATCGATTAAAAGCTTTTCTTGTAACAAGGAGGCAGATAATGAGATTAATTATATTTGAAAAAAAAACATGACATAGGGTACAGAGAATTAATAGCTATTAAGCTGGCTTTTTAAGAATAATTCAGTAGAGGCTAAATACTCTTTTATGATCTACACATAACATACGATTTTGGTAAACTGTGATTTAAAACCAGCCAAGAGAATAAGTACATGTCAAGGCCAATGGCCATTGATCTTTAGTTGTTTTAGTTAAACTTAGTTTAGTTGTTTTAACCTTACTCTCTTACAGATCAGGAGAAAAGAATGGTAAGGCTGATGTCTTGTCTCATTGAAACGTAAAGAAATATTAATCCTAGTTCTACTCTAGCACTCTTCATAGAAGGTTCTTCAAACTTCAGCAATACATAAGTATAAGAAATTTATTTAACAGAGACATCTTTACAGCACAATTCACACTTATTCAGCAATCAGACTTATGCTGCAAATCCTTTGTTACACAAAAACGTTATAGTGTATTATGTTACACACGTGCGCATGGGAGGCAGCTAAAGGGCATGAGTAAGGGCAATTCTGAATCAGACCGTGATGTGGCAGAGTGCACTGATTCTTTTTCTTGCTATCCTGCAGAACATTCACGGGAGATTCTACCTGGTCCTGTTGACATTACTTCCGGGTCTGAGCCTATGGAGGAAGACCTTTCCGGCTCCGGCCCTTTGATGTCACATCTGGGCTCGAGCCTATGGCTGAAGACCCTTATGATACCGGTCTCTTTAACGTCACTTCCTGTCCTAACCTTTAAAAGCCTCCACCTTTCCCCTATTCCCTCAGTTCTGTTTTGGACTCCATTTTGTGCACATCAGTGCTGTCATTTATGTGCAACTTTGCGGCCAGGAAACCAAATATATGGGTGGCTGCCCCAAACCTTGCTATGGCTGAAAACATGTTAATCAAATTTATGTAGGTCCACATATGGCACATTACATCATCCTGTATTAGGTTACATAGAGAGAGATACCTGATGCCTCCATACGAAGGATAGGGGCTAGCTAAGGGTCCACATAAAAGAATAATTTCATCCTACTTGAGCAGTTAGACAAAAGGCATTATAACTAAAAAGGTTAATACACTAAAAAATGTTACATAGATAACAAGACTTTCCACTACGCTTATATATATGAACAGGATGAAGTTTCAAATAATCCTGAGCCCATTCTTCCTTGCGAGAAAATCTTGGGAACCATGACCTTGGTTTCAGTGGAGGACTTAATTGGCCTAAATTGAAACAGTCAGAGAAAACTTTTGCTGGTAAACTGCATGTGCCTCCAGATTTGATGAGACAAGTGTTAGTAATGTGTTATCTCATGCCCATGTTTGGTCATCCAGGAGGTGCACTAACTATGGATATTCTTACTTTTTGGTGGACTAACATGTATAATGAAGTAAGAGACTACATTGCTGTGTGTGAAACTTGTTACCTGGATAAAACATCTCCAGGGTTTTATACTGGTTTACTGCAACCACTCCATGTTCCCCTATGTCCATGGGAACACATATCTCCATGGATTTTGTAACAGATTTACCTTCTTCAAAGGGTTTCACTATTGTTCTTCTATTAGTGGATGAATTCTTAAGATGTGCACATTTTATTCTTATGCAAGGTCACCCATATGCAGGGCTGATGTTTTTATGGAAAAAACAGTCTTCATGGATTTCTTGCTTCAGTTTATTCTGACCAATTTATTTCTCATTTTTGGAAGATATTCTGTGAAAGATTAGCATATTCTATAAATTTAACCACCTGGAAGATAATGGTCAAACAGAGAGAATGAACTATGACCTTGAAAATACCTTTGTTGTATTGTTAACCATAACTATAATAACTGGGTTGACTTTTTGCCCATGGCTGAATTTGCAAGGAATATTCCTGATTCATTCAACTTTGAAGATGTCCCTTTTGAATCTTTATATGATTTCCATCTTAGATTACTGAATTCATCATCATTTCCACCCTCCCAAGCCCAGTGTCACCAGTTATCCTAATCAACTTTGTACCACTTGAAACGTGGCATAATAGAATTTAAAAAGAGCCAGACTACTGGATAAACATTTTTCTGATAGGAAACGAAGGGCAGCTCCAATCCTTAACGTTGGTTAGAGAGTACGGATGGCTACACGTGACATTATTTTGAGTGTCTCATCCCATACATTATCTTCTAGATGCATAATATCACATTATCAGGAAAGAGGTTGGTTGTGTGTCATACAGTTTATTTTTGGTGGCTCATTTCAAATGTAAGTGATGCACGGGATGAACAAACATCCCAACCAGGAAAGAGGATGGTTCCTTACCCATACTGGAGGCTCCAAGAGGACAGACAGGCATACCAACCAAAGAAGAGATGGATGCCATACCCGAACGGGACTTCCCAAGTGGATGGACAGACATCCTGAGCAGAGGAAAAGAATCCTTACCCAGACAGGAAGCCCCAGACAAATGGACAGGCATCCCAACTGGACATGTTTCTAGTACCTTCCATGTCCGGGATAAAAGAAGAGAAGGACAGGGAAGGACTGTCTCTGAAGGATGTTTATTAACCCCAGGCACTAGATGGCAGCGGCCCTCGATATCAGCGTCCATTTGGGAACCAGCAGTGAATGCCAGGAGTTATAGTCATGATCACATGACAATAAGAAACGACGTGCTTCCGGGTTGAGGAAAAGGACTTTTACCCTGACCCGGAAGTCATAAGGACGTGTGGGATTGTTGGACAGGAACACCTCCAAGTCAGGGAATATAAAAGGACGATGGGAAATCCCAGACGTTGAGCTGAGCTGGGTGGAAGGGTGGCAACGCGTCTGGGAGTGTGGAGGATTGGTTATTGTTTATTGATTGGTTATTGATTTAGGAGATTTACGGAGAGGTGGTGCTTTGTGCACATTTATTATTATAATAAATTCAGTATTTGGACTTTTATCTGGTGTCTGACGTCTGGTCTGAGGGTTTAAGGGGTCACGGAGACCGTAAACTGTTACTATATATATATATATATATATATATATATATATATATATAGTCCTGAAATTTAATTACATTGTCTTTTTTTAAAATCCACAGTCTTTTGTTTCTATAAACAATTTTGGACTATTTTCACAACCAATTTGTTTCTCTCAGGCACCATCATTTTGTAGATCCCATTGCTATGATGGATCCTCTGGTTATAGTGGACGTGTTCACTGAAGTAACGATCTTTGCCTTGGGATTAAAGGTCAGTTTCAGTGGCCTAATTTTATCTGAGTTTGCGGTAGTGCTGGGCGGTATGACCAAAATTCTATATCACGGTATTTTTCAAGATTGTACCGGTTTCACGGTATTCAATAGTATTTTTTTCCCATGCATGAGTTAATCACATTTTCCACTGCAATTACTGCAGTAGACTGGCTAAGAATAACCTATTCCACTGTCATGAGAATTGTACAAAAAAACATAATGTGCACACAAGTATTAATACAGGTGTGCATGGCTCCATAAAGTGATAGTTTTCAAAGGGGGGGGGGCACTAATGAAGAGAAGGAATCACACTTCATGACAGTTGCTGTCAAAATATAGAACCTTTTTATTGAACAAATTTTGCAAACCGCTTAAACTAAAACTTTGACAACAAATTGTCAACCATCCAAAGAGGCATTTAGTTGTATTGCACTGAACGTGTCTTAGAAAAGGAATAAATGGCAAATATTTTTTGTAAACCAACTACACTTTGTTAATGTTAACAATCTCTGTCCACTGACATGTTAAAGTGACTTTTTAAACAACTTTACCATCATTAAACTGCATAATATATAAACTAATAAATAATAACAATAAAATAAATAATAGTGCAACTTCCAGTAATAATACTATTACATCAAAACTTCAAGCCCAGGTACATTACACAGTATTCACCAAACTAAAATAAAACAAGTGCAACTCGGAGATGACATCTTTACCAACTGAACCGTCATTAAGGCAAATTGCATTAATATAGACCTTGCTTCAAGCTAAGCTATATATATATATATATATAAATATATAATAAATAATAAATAATAAAACTGCAACTTGCATTTATAATACTATTTGTTGTTTAGTGGGTCAAAAAAAACAAAAAAAAAAAGGTCAGTTTTTAAATCCAGTTCGCTGTGTCTGTCTTCGTGGGCGCGATTGCTCGACCGCAGGGAGTTGATGAGGTGATTGGGGCGAGTCGCATCTGATCATTCTCAATTGCTTTGTCGGCTTAGTGTGGCGTGTGAATAAGGCGCTGAGCCCACGGATGGAGACGTATATTTATGGGCCAGCAGGATGGGGGAAGGAAAAAAGAAAAGATAGAACACAAGGAGGTTAAAGAAGGGAAAAGGCAGTCATGGGAGACGATCCAGACACTAGGAAGGAGAAGGCAGCACGAGCTGGGGCTCCGTGAGGGAGTGCAGGCTTAGGCGATCTAGGGGCTGGTTCACCCCACTGAGTAAGCATGTGGAGTGGGGCGAGCGAAATGTAAGACCTCCAAATGGATCTGAGGAGTGACTGAGTGAGCACGAAGGAAGACGGGAGGTGTGCCGACCTCGGACGGTCTGGCTGCGCAGTGTGGCGGCAGCCAAAACAGGGGTTGGCAGAAAGCAGTTCGTGCTGCAAAAGCTCCGTCAGCAACGCTAGTGAAGGGTGAGCCGTGGAGACAGAAGGTGGTGTGCTGCGATCGGGCGAGGAGAGAGACTGCATTTTAACGGATATATTTATTATGGATTTTATCCCCACATTTCACTGGCTTTATGGATTTGCTATTTATTTGGGTACTGTATTTTTCTGAACACTGTCCAACGGACACTTTTGGTTTTACTTTGACTGTTTTTAACAAAAGCACTTGAGCACTTTCCAACATCCCCTGGCTTCAATGAGATTTCTCAGCTCATCTCGGTCATAACTATCGACAGTGTTGGTTCAACAGACTCCCATGTGGGAAGAGGGAGTCTGTAGGGGACCGGCACCATCACAGTATTACACAGTAACCAGATACATTACACAGTATTGAAAAAATAAATAAAATAAAACAAGTATAACTTGGCTTGCAGTATTATCCAGTAGTATAGAAACAGTATTCATACATTTGAACATAATGCTCCACATCCGACCTTTTAAAACCAAAGTATCTACAGATAACAGACACAGCACCTTTTTTCGTCAAAAGTTCTTCTGTGTTATCATGTTCAACTTTATCGTCTACTACAGCTTCAGTTTCAGAATGTTCCCTGTCCATTTTCACCGCTCAATACCTCCACTAACACATGTACTCTGTTGGATGCGTATTTTGCGGTGCACCAGTGAAAAAGGTCCCCCTTAAACAGTTTCCCGCTGCGCCATGTGCCGAATGTTGTTTAGGCTATTTAAACTGGTGTTCCGGTATAAGAAAAATCCATATCATAACAAAAATAAAAAACGTTTTTTGGTATGAACCGGTATACCGCCCAGCACTAGTTTGCGGATACAAAACTCCTTTTTGACATGCGTTCTTTTGAAAAGAATTAATTTTTTTAGTCCTTCTGGTTTTGACTTTAAGCTTTGAAATTTTCCGACTACCAGTGTCCTATTCTTATTTTGACCTTTCTTCTGTTTTGACTATGTCTCTTCTCAAAACTTCTAGCATAAAACATTTAGTGATAGATTTTTGATTAACTGTGTGTTGAAAATAAAATCACACATTTGCAAGCAGGAAATGAAAGATGAAAAGAAAAAGTGTAAGATTACAAAGGAAGTTCAAAGGAAACTGTAGCTACTTAAATGAAGCCATGTCTAGGTCACTAGATTGAAATAATATGAAGAGATGAAATGTTATGAAGAGGTTAAAGTGGAATGCTAGACCCTGTAAATATCAGATTAAGAACATCTTTATTAAAAGAAGCATTGATATATGGAATGTATTAATTGATATGCAGTATCTCTCCAGTTGTATAAATAACTAAATAGATTAAGCATACTGAAGCCTTGTTGTGTAAGTCAGAAAGTTAATAGCCACAGCAAGTCCTACAGTATAACAAGGCTTGTGTTTTACTGATGTTATCTTAAAAGATCATTGCACCACAAAAAAAAAATCAAATGGCAAAGTATTCACCAATTCTACGCATTTTGTCCAGAACCAAGAAAAGCTTATGAATATAGTCAATGAAATCTTCCAATTTACAACCCACAGTACAGTGATCCCTCGCTATATGGCGCTTCGCCTTTCGTGGCTTCACTTCATCGCGGATTTTATATGTAAGCATATTTAAATATATATCGCGGATTTTTTGCTGGTTCGCGGATTTCTGCGGACAATGGGTCTTTTAATTTCTGGTACATGCTTCCTCAGTTGGTTTGCCCAGTTGATTTCATACAAGGGACGCTATTGGCAGATGGCTGAGAAGCTAGATTGCTTACTTTTCTCCCTCTCTTGCGCCGAGTTTCTCTGATCCTGACGTATGGGGATTGAGCAGGGGGGCTGTTCGCACACCTAGACGATACGGACGCTCGTCTAAAAATGCTGAAAGATTATCTTCACGTTGCTATCTTTTGTGCAGCTGCTTCCTGAAACGACATGCTGCACTGTGCTTCGCATACTTAAAAGCTCGAAGGGCACGTATTGATTTTTGACTGAAAAACAAACTCTCTCTCTCTCTATCTCTCTCCCCCTGCTCCTGACGGAGGGGGTGTGAGCTGCCGCCTTCAACAGCTTTGTGCCGCGGTGCTTCGCATACTTAAAAGCCAAACAGCCCTATTGATTTGTTTGCTAGAAATTGTTTTCTCTATCTATGTGACATTCTGTGCTCCTGACACGCACTCCTTTGAAGAGGAAGATATGTTTGCATTCTTTTAATTGTGAGACAAAACTGTCATCTCTGTCTTGTCATGGAGCACAGTTTAAACTTTTGAAAATGAGACAAATGTTTGTTTGCAGTGTTTGAATAACGTTCCTGTCTCTCTACAACCTCCTGTGTTTCTGCGCAAATCTGTGACCCAAGCATGACAATATAAAAATAACCATATAAACATATGGTTTCTACTTCGCGGATTTTCATATTTCGCGGGTGGCTCTGGAACGCAACCCCCGCGATGGAGGAGGGATTACTGTACTTCAATTTGTATTTTTTTATAATTGCTAAACTGGTATCAGAAATATTATTTTTCTATCATAACACTGCTACCATACATCAGGCTCTCTATATGAAGATATTAAATTTTCTTCATGTTTCTTTAACATTGTAAATACATGAATGTTAAGGTAGATCATCAAGTTTAAATTAGACCTGTCTGAGCAGTGTGAAGGAGCTCAGCCAGGACTGATTCCAGCTTTTTTGCCTGATGCCGCCTAAGTAAGCTCCTGTTCTCTGCTAATCAATATTAAAATAGGAGGCTTTGCTAACAGACTAATGTCTAAATATATACATGTTCATGTTAATTTTTATGTTATACTTTGTGACTCTAACATGATTCATACATGCTCTAAAATTCAACAGAAGAAAAAAATGCTGAAACATTACAGACACATAACACACAGCTTGACTTTAAATGCTGGTATTAAAATCACAAATACTGAGACAAATTGAACATCATCATGATCATTAGTAAATGCATCTCTGGTGCACCACAGTGAAGGCAAGAACATCGGCGAATGTTTTGTCTTTTGCAGAGCTCTTGGTTGCTTACATGTTTATAAATGACTTGGCTCAGAGAAAAAATGTACATACAGTATAGCTACATGGCTTGTTGATTCATCTACACTGAAGCCAGATGTTAAATCATAATAATAACAAAAAAATAGTGTGTGGTAGTAGTTCCATACAGTATATAACCTTCTTCAAATGTGGATTATATGTATTCTAAAACACAATGTATTTATATTATGTGTACTTTTTAAGTCTCTAAATTAGAAAAGTCTTGCTAAAAAAGAAACTTGCATTTATTTTATGCAAGTTTCACCTTTCCTTAATTTATAATTGTTCAGATGTTTACACTTTGTCCTGCACCATGTAAAAATCATGCTGCCTAATTTCACATGATGATTGATTTTCCAAGTGAATTGTTGTGTGTGTAAAAGCAAGCTAAATCTACATATAAATTTGTAGATATTGGAAAAACACAGCATATACTGTATATCCACAGTACCATTTAACACACAAATAGTATCAAAATAGGATGAGCATCTGCCTTTGTAGCCCTCCAGACATTCATTTTGAGACCAATAATCAATGCACTCCTTTATTTAACTATTCATGAATTCATTATATTTAAAGACAGGACAACCATTTATGTAACTGACAACATGAGTTACTCTCTTCACAATCTGAAAATATTTCTTTAGTAGAGTAACAATACTGTATATTTTTTTGTAACTTTCAATATACAAGCACATACTAATACATCATATTGTAGTTCACCCATTATCTCAGAAGTTGGCTCCACCTCCATTGGGACCACATCGGTTGTAGTTTTTTTTATTTAAAACAAGTCCACCCCAATACATTATCTAATTTGTCTAATACATTTCAGGGTTGCAGGGGCAGGAGCATATCCAGGCAGCACTGGGCACAAGACATTTGGGTTGCACAGTAAAATGATTCTAAAAAGGTACCGAAAAAACAATATTTAAAATGGTATGGTACCAGCACTTTGCTGATTCTTGTACCTCACACTCACTTGTTTATTTCCACTATTGTAGCTTCCTGACCCCCTCCCCATTCTTCAATAAAATATACATTACATATTATATGTGGCTTAATTCATCAAGAGGGCACCAGGGAAAGCTTTTCAAACCTATACAGTATATTAATATAAACTCACCAGAGATTCAATTTTATTAAATTGCAGATTGTGTGGCAGAGCAGGGGGGCTGCTGTGAGACAAGAGGAGGGGTGTGAGGACTTATCCATTAAATGTTTAGGTAATGTTTTTGTTCTGGTACTGAGTTCTGAAAGATGGTATCAATACCAAAGTCAAAATGTTCGTACCGATTCAAAGCTACAAGGCATGCACCAGCCTTGGATTAGGTTTCATTTTTTAGTATGGCATGTTTTCAGAGAAGCAAACTATCTAAACTCTCCAAAGTTACTATGAAGGTAATATTATAAACATTATGCATGTAACTGAACACGTCTCTGCACTGGGAGCAAGGAACATTTGAGTTATCTGAAAGCATTCTAAAAATAAATGTCACATTCAAAACATTTTGATAATCCTTTTCACAACTTCTTGACAAGAAGTTTTTTTTTTTAATTTTCTGTCAGTGTGAAATCACAAATGTAGAGATAATGCAGATAAGTGGGTGGCTTCCAATCTCTTATGCATGTATGTTCTGCACTGTATAGGCAGTGGAAAACCCTTAATGGGCTTAGCTATTTTTTAAAAATACACATGAAAGAAAAACCTGATAACTGCACTTTTTTGAGAAAAATATTAACAAATAATTTTTTTTCCTAGGAAATGACACTCAATCAATTTCAGAGTCACAGGGAGCTGGCACCTATGCCATTAACATCAGGTTAAGGGTCACAAGTAACTGAAGCTTATGTCAGTAACATCAGATTCAAGACTAGAGACAGCTCTGAACAGAGAGCTACTCCATCATAAGACTCACTCACATATGTACACAAAGCTAATTAACCAAACACATTCATGTATGACAAAAAACACAGAGGCAATGGGTTAATAGATAGATAGATAATAAGGAGCTGGATAATTTCTCTCTATTATAAAAGAAAATATTGACACAAGACTATTGCCAAGATATTTTTTCAAATCCCGCCCTCCTCTCAACCATTTTCAACCAGGTCCTTTCACCTCTCATTCATGTGAATGCTTTTGTCAGACACTGCACTCTCAGCTCTTATAAATGTTTACGTTTTCCTCTCTTTAAGTTCCCAATAAAAAAAGACTTATTATGTCCAAATCTTATTGAAGAATTTCATCCCGAAGGGTTATCAACAGAAGAAATGAGTACATAGGCAATCCTCAACCGAGAAACGATGAAGTCAAACGAATTAACGCGAAAATTGTCGATCGGTTACATGACAAATTGATTAAATGCATATCAATAGACTATGCTGAAACAGTTGGTGCATGGTGCGGAAGATGAAAACATCAACTTACAATATCCCGTAGAATATCTACAACTGTTAACACCATCCGGTCTTCTAATTACTGTTTGAATTACTGTTGAAAGAAGGATGTATCGTAATGTTACTGCATAATTTATGTCTGAGTGATGGGCTATGCAATAGGACAAGATTAGTTGTACAGTGATCCCTCGCTATATCGCGCTTCGCCTTTCGCAGCTTCACTCCATCGCGGATTTTATATGTAAGCATATTTAAATATATATCGCGGATTTTTCGCTGCTTCGCGGGTTTCTGTGGACAATGGGTCTTTTAATTTCTGGTACATGCTTCCTCAGTTGGTTTGCCCAGTTGATTTCATACAAGGGACGCTATTCGCAGATGGCTGAGAAGCTACCCAACTTACTTTCTCTCTCTCTCTCTCTCTCTTGCGCTGACGTAGGGGGTGTGAGCAGGGGGGCTGTTCGCACACCTAGACGATAGGGACGTTGCTACCTTCTGTGTGCAGCTGCTTCCTGAAGGACATGCTGCACGGTGCTTCGCATACTTAAAAGCTCAAAGGGCACGTATTGATTTTTGACTTTGTTTTTATCTGTCTCTCTCTCTCTCTCTCTCTCTCTCTCTGCTCCTGACGAGGGGGTGTGAGCTGCCGCCTTCAACAGCTTTGTGCCGCGGTGCTTCGCATACTTAAAAGCCAAACAGCACTATTGATTTGTTTGCTTCACTCCTTTGAAGAGGAAGATATGTTTGCATTCTTTTAATTGTGAGACAGAACTGTCATCTCTGTCTTGTCATGGAGCACAGTTTAAACTTTTGAAAAAGAGACAAATGTTTGTTTGCAGTGTTTGAAAAACGTTCCTGTCTCTCTACAACCTCCTGTGTTTCTGCGCAAATCTGTGACCCAAGCATGACAATATAAAAATAACCATATAAACATATGGTTTCTACTTCGCGGATTTTCTTATTTCGCGGGTGGCTCTGGAACGCAACCCCCGCGATGGAGGAGGGATTACTGTATTCAAAATTGGTCGAACAATTCTGACATGTAAAATTTTAACAGGTGACAAGAAAGGTAATGTAGTACATCTTCCATGGAAAACATTAGACACCAAAGGAGATCTTGATATGCCATTCGTATTAGAATGTTTAAAGTTTCCCGTTAGAATAACTTTTGCTATGACAATTAGCAAATCACAGGGACAAACATTCGAAAAAGTCAGTTTATTTATTAGAGAGAAAGAAATGATATTCACTCACGTGCAGTTGTACGTTGCGTTGTCATGATGTAAGTCCAAACACAGAATCAAAATTCAATGCGATATTGACAAAAAGTTAATTTAAAAAAATGTTTTTACTGAAGCTGTACAGTAAAAATGTAAGTTTTAAAAAGTATTTGTATGTTAATTTCAAAGCCAAACAGAATGAAAACATATAACGCAACAAATACTTTCTTTCAGTTTATTACTTTTTACTGTTTTTTACTATGGTTAATTACTCGCTGTAATGTAAAATAGTTAGTTCTATTATGCATATGTAACAATTCCCATGAAAATAACAATCTATTTAAATTGTACATCCGCTTCCCCATACGTGAGCGGCAGAGCCGTGAAGTGGCTAATCAAAATTCAATGCAATATTGACAAAAAGTTAATTAAAAAAATTGTTTTTACTGAAGCTTTACAGTAAAAATGTAAGTTTTAAAAAGTATTTGTATGTTAATTTCAAAGCCAAACAGAACGAAAACATATAACGCAACAAATACTTTCTTTCAATTTATTACGTTTTACTATTTTTTACTATGGTTAATTACTCGCTGTAATGTAAAATAGTTAGTTCTATTATGCATATTCAACAATTCCCATGAAAATAACAATCTGTTTAAATTGTACATCCACTTCCCCATACACGAGCGGCAGAGCCGTGAAGTGGCTAGCATGTAGCACCTGCCCAGGGAATGGCAAGCGAAGCGAGCAAAGGCAGAGCCCCCTAGTTACTAACATGTAATTTACTTGTGGCAACTTTCTCCTTAAAAATCTGTACAATACATATTCAAAAAACTGCAAATACACGGCAACTAGGCACAGCATTACAGCCAATGGACTATGGAGGTGTGAGGCAGCAGCGCTAACCACAGTACCACCAAGTTTTAAAAACACACAATGTTAAAAAGAAAGTATAACAGGTGGATTGCTCTCATTAACCTGCTTTATTTTTTACCTCCATAATGGCCATCCTTATTGCTTAACTAAAGATGGACTTTGGAAATAAATGGAGGTGAAATAATTTATCCAGTGAGGTGACACAAATGCTTTTATATGAATTTAAAAGAAGGATTTTTTGGAGTAATTCTGACATATGAGAAATGAAGAGACACAGTCAAGTAATAAGCATGGAGCCAGAAGTGTAGTCACCAGGTCAAAATCTTAAAACTAATGAAAACCACGAACAAAAGGACAAGGCAAGAGTTGAGGATGACTAGCAAACTGACCTGGTGACCAGGCACCACCATGTGGTAAACAGCCTTCTAAAATAATACCACTATTAAGTATGAACAGATGTTGGTCCTACCAGATAGCTGAACTAAAAATGTTAGGAAGCAATAGTGAGAAAGTACATTCCATGGTTGGACAAATGCATGGTGATAGACAAATAACATGCATTGATATGTCTGATGATGTGGTCAACGAGGAAGTCTGACAGCACTCTGCTTAAACAGAAATCATACAGTGAAAAATCAAGTTTTCTCTCCACGTTTTCTTTTAAAGTGTCCTTCAAAACTGTTGTAAAGGAAAGAATGAAAAATAGCTGCAAGTCAAAGGGGAGTGAAAAAAGGCATTAAGAAATTTTGGTTATATTCACATAATATCTTCTGTCAAAGGGTGCAAATCATCTCAGCTCCAAGACATCAGACAAATTAAGAATTTTGCACAAAAAGGCAAAGTTAACAAAAGACTAAATAACAATTGAGAAATCTATATATATAATTCTCTAAGCCGCCGCCAGAGCAGGCAAGACACCCATGAAAGCACGCAGGAAGGAGCCACGCCCACACCGATGAAAGCACGCAGGAAGGAGCCACGCCCACCAACTCTAAGACCATTGGATACGACGAAAACTCGCAGAGCCACGCCCACCAACTCGGACGCAACGCCTCGGAAAATACACCGTCATTTCTGTTTGTCTGTGCTACAGTCCGAAAATGTATCAATAATTATTTGTTAAGGATCTCTTTGTATACCACGTTGTCAGTTCGCCCCTCTGGTTGTAATATGACCAAGCTGTGTGCTGAGATTACTCTTGAGCATGCAACGTACAGTTGGCCATGTAAAAAGCAGTCCTGCCTCAAATCAATGCCAACCTTTTGTAGGGTCTGTCCCTGAGACTTATTAATTGTCATTGCGAAGCAGAGCCTTAGTGGAAATTGTAGGCGTTTGAATTGAAATGGGAGATCAGAGGGTATAACGGGGATGCGAGGAATAAAAACTCTCTCCCCTGAGCCACCGCCAGTAAAAATAGTTGTCTCAATGAGGTTTTGCAGACACGTGACCTGAAGTCTCATGCCGTCACAAAGTTTCAGTGGCTGAACGCAAATTCACAATCGGTTTCATATTCTGTTCGTACCTTATCAATTGTGTAATGTGTTTTTTGAACAGGTTTGATTCATCGAAGTGATCACTCCTGCTGCGTTCAGTCACTTCACGTGAGCCGCTCTCTTGCGTGATGTTGCGATGTCCACGGGTTTATTTAATGTTAGCTAACACCCGGCAGTTAAAAGTTTCTTGCTACAGCAATTTTAACTCTGTCACAAAGTGATCCAAACTGTCGTTTATACCTCGTGTCTTCTCATTAAACTTGTATCTCGCAAATATGGCATTGCAAACGGCAGCGGGTCAGTTCACGTGGTTACATGGGAGGCGTGATGACGCGATATATTTTGATATATATCAAAATACCCGCGCTTTGCAGCGGCGAAATACTGCTTTAAAATTTTTATTAAGAAGAAAAGTAAACCTTTTTAAACTGAGGGAAAATGAATCAATAATTTCTTAAGGATCTCTTTGTATACCACGTTGTCAGTTCGCCCCTCAGGTTGTAATATGACCAAGATGTGTGCTGAGCTTACTCTTGAGCATGAAATCTAATGTGGTTTGTGCCCTTCAGAATGAAAACAGTTTGCATTCAGCTTTTTAATAAAAGGCGAGCTTTTAAGCCTGAGAAATCACCCCGTAAATGCACACGTTTAATTGCACATGTGTTAATATGTATGCTTACACAGTATTAAAAGACACTCAACAACGTCATTTACCTTTGTTCCCGCGTTTGATAAAAGGCGAGCTTTTAAGCCTGAGAAATCACCCCGTAAATTCACACGTTTAATTGCACGTGTTAATATGTATGCTTACACAGTATTAAAAGACGCTCAAAAATTAACGTCATTTACCTTTGTTCCCGCGTTTGACTCGTGCTGTAAATCTCTTCCTTGTTTTTAGTTCACGTGATTACGTAGGAGGCGTGATGACGTGATACGTGACTCCGCCTCCTCCATTAGAGTATATGGACAAAAAACAGGTTCCAGTTATGACCACTACGCGTAGAATTTCGAAATGAAACCTGCCTAACTTTTGTAAGTAAGCTGTAAGGAATGAGCCTGCCAAATTTCAGCCTTCTACCTACACGGGAAGTTGGAGAATTAGTGATGAGTCAGTCAGTGAGTCAGTCAGTGAGGGCTTTGCCTTTTATTAGTATAGATACAAATGTAACAAAGCATTCAGTGCTTAAGACAAAGTAAAATTCAAAGAGGAAAAGACTGGCGTTATAGCACATATAGTACTGACAAATCATTTTAATCTGTTAGTATGTATCTTCTTAAATGATCCACAAACAACCAAAGCATAAACAATGACATTAATAGCGGATTGTGAATGTTTTAAAGCTTTTATTTGTTAACACTGGCCAGTGAGAAATGTGAACCACATGCAGTATGTGCTCAGGGTGAAAGACAAGAATGTGAGGTTTGGTTGTAAATGGCATTTTTTATGTGAAAGCAAACTATTTAACCAAACATCTAAAGGGCCAAAATATAAATCAATACAAAGAATTTCGAGAGACAGGTATCTTAAATTATGGAAACATTAATCAGAATACAACTGTACACTGTTGTTTTTAAAGTAGAGATGTGACACTTGTTTTTTTTCTACAGGTTAAAAAGTCTTTTCTAGTCCATTAAACGCTTAACACATTTTGCAATTATTTTTATCTGTGGACCAGTTTTATTCTGTGATGTTCATTCAGTTGTAACACTCTTTACCACTAGGGCTACGTCGCTCCCTTTATTTTTATACCCCCATTACAAAGTATGATACTGTACTGCGTTACTTTCTTTCATTTGACTATAAAATATGATTTTAATTTAATTTTTTTATTAAATCAGGGCTCATTTGAAGATCAACAAGAGCACACCTCACAGAAAAGCATGTTGACATGCTAGTCTCCCTTGCAAAAAATGTATGTTATAAAGACATCATAGACTAGTTACATAAAAATGGAATGTGCACTGTTTGCATTTATGCACATCCTTCAAAGTGCTTTAGTGGTCTGTTTTTGTGTTATTTTTCTGAAAGACTGCACTAGCTTGTTTCCATTAATGTAATGTCTATTTATTGTTTACAAAAGACCACATTAATATTCCTTTTACTTAATGTTTATTTAATTTTTGTTTTAATAATTTTCTGTATACTGTTTACAAAAGACTGCAGTTCGTATTCGATTAACACTTAATGACATTTATAGCATTTCATTATACTACCTCAGTAACATTATTTGTTTTCATCAATCTAATAAAAATGTTAATTGGATTTAAACTTGTTTACTTTTTATTGTCTACAGCACTATACTCTTTCCTTTCACAAAAGACTGCATGACTCAATTTGCATTTAATGACTAAAATTTCTATTATTTATTTTCATCAATGTAAAGATTTTAATGAACACAGAATTGCACTTTATTTAAATACAATTTTTGAGTTACCTTATATGCTGTATTGGGCATCAAAAATTGTATTGAATTTCAATACTTTTCTTAGTTTCGTAGTTTGAAATTTTTGTATTGTGACAACCCTAATAGGTAGTACAGTGACAACTGTGCTTGAGACTTCCATATACAGTGGATTTAGAAAGTGTTCAGACCCCTTCACTTTCTGCACATTTTATTGTTTTGTAAATTTAATTAAATACTTTTGCCATTTTTTCATCAAGCTATACTCTATAACTCATGACAAAGTGAAAACATGCTTCCAGAAAGGTTTGCAAATATATTATAACTCTAAAACTGAAATCTCTCATTTATGTAAGTATTCAGACACTTTGCTGAGGCACTCAAAATTGTGATTAGGTGCATTCTGTTTGCTTTAACTCTCCCCGAGATGTATCTACAACTTGATTGGACTGTGACAAATTAAATTGTGTGGACATAGTTTAGAAAAGCACACTTCTGTGTATATAAGGGTCCACAATTCACACTGCATGTCAGAACAAAACCAAAGCCATGAAATCCGAGGAACTCTGTCTAGATCTCCAAAATAAAATTGTGGTCAGGCATAAATCAAGGCAAGGATATAAAACCATTTCTAAAATTTTGAGTGTTCCCAGAAGCACAATAATCTATATATATATATAAAAGTCAATGTGTGTATGTATGTATGTTCCAGCATCACGTTCAAATGGCTGGAGCGATTTTCATGACACTTGGTACACGTTTCTCATTGGTCAACTTAAAATACTGTAGGGTGAAATCAACCCTAACCCACCCCCTTCTGGGTAGGGTGGGGGGTGATCTTGTGATCATATATGCATGTTATCATCCAGTTGACACTTGGAATAACCACCAGAGGGCGAACTAGAAGTGACTGCCAGCATTCTTTATGTTTGAGCACCACCGCGCCCCTGTTGCGTTTGAAATTAAATAGAGTTGGCTGGCTCAGAGTGTCAACTGGATATTAACATTCATACAAGACCGCAAGACAAACACATTGGTGAGTCTTCATTGTTTGTTCATTTATTTTTATTTTAAAAGCTGTTTTTTTTTAATTACATTTTTCTCAAACAATTAAAAAAAAACACTTTATTTTCCTCCCAGGCAACGCTGGGTATTTCAGCTAGTTGTTAAATGAAAGAAGGCTGAAACCACCAAGACACTTTCTAGAGTTAGCTGTCTGGCCAAACTGAGTAACCAGGCAAGAAGGGTCTTGGTCAGGGTGGTGACCAAGAACTCAATGGTCACCTTGACTGAGCTCCAGAAGTCCTCTGATGAGATGGGATTACCTGTTGGAAGGATGATCAGCTCAACTGCAAACCATTAATCAGGTGTTTACAGTTGTGACAGGCGGCCAGGTCCCATGCCCCTTCTGTATATGTTCCGGGGGAGCAGCTATGGACATCTCACTACCTCCCCTAGGACGCTTGGTGGCAGCCTCCCTGGCTGACGATGATGCCTCAGTTTCCCCGCCTCTGCGTAAGTCTGTGCTGAGTCAGGTGCTATATAGCGCCTTATTACACTGGCGTAACCGGCAGGATCCCGGTCCGTCCAATTGGACTGGAACCTGCAGTAAAATTTGTGTGGAGACCCGGCATAGCGAAGCGCAACAGCGCGAGGCACGTGCTCGACTCAGCTGCACGGAGAGCACGCTCCCGTCGCAGCTACAGGCAAGCACGCACTGCCCAGAGAGAAGAGCACAGCACAGCGCAACGAAGCGCGCACACGCGGCGGGAACCGGGAATGGCAAGCCAGCGCGCGCGGCACAGCGCGAGAGAGATTGCAGCTAAATACAGAGAGGTCCTTGAAGGAACCCTGCTCCAGAGTGCATGCAACCTCAGACTGGGACAACAGTTCACCCTCCAGCATGACAATGATCTGAAGCATACAGACAAGACAATGCTAGGATGACTTCAGGACAAGTCTTTGACTAGCCCAGGTTTAAACCCCACAGAAAATGTGTGGAGAGACCTGAAGATGGAAATTTATAGACATTTCCCACCTAATCTAATAGAATCTAAACTAATACTCACATGAATGAGAGATTTCAGTTTTTGATTTTTAGTAAGTTTGCAAACATTTCAGAAAACATACTGTACTTTCACTTTGTCACTATGGGTGACTGATGTAAATTGATGGGCAAAAAAAGAAAAATCTGAATTAGTGTAAGCTGACTTAAATTAGGTTGTTCGTAAAAATGTAATGATTTAAACAGATGTGTTAAATATTTGAAACATGGAAATGTATGCTTCAATTTAAATGTTTAAAGTCAATATGTGTTTGATTATAATTAAAACTAGGGGGCTTTGCCCCCTGCTCGCTTTGCTCGCCAGAGCGCCCCCCCCCCAGCAGCACTACGCGCCATTGTGAAGAGGGGGGCTGAATGCACCCCAAGGGGACATGGCTGCTCCTCCAAAACTCCTCTTAAACGGTAATACAATGGGAAACAAATAGTTTTTTTTTAACTCCTCTTTGCTCGATCAGCTCCTGGCTTGCTGCTGCTGCTACCGTTCTGCGTGATCTGCATTTTGTGTAACATTTAAAAGCCTGTACAGCATCTGAATATTCAATCTCTTTTCACTGTTCCATTATTTCACTGAGTAATATTTTCAGTTTGTTTGCGCTAATGCGATCTTTACTCTCATTTTTCCATTATCTCTAACCTGCTCTGCATGTGTATCACGGGACTTGCTTCCAAAGGTTGTAAGTATGACGTGACTTGTCCGTCTTCAATTCAATTCAATTCAATTCAATTCAATTTTATTTGTCATTTAACAGAACATCCAAGATGTGCTGCAGAACGAAAATACGATGCACAAGACTTTAATAAAAACACATAGTTAAAATCAGCCTACAATAAAATACTAAAATGCTAAAATGTCTTGCGGGAAGTGAAAGTGTCTCTCTGTCTCTCATCAAAAGATCATGTCTCCTCGCAGGAAAAAAGTCTTGTATCGTCGCAAGATTTTTTTTTTTTATAATAGAGAGATTTGTCATTTTTCACTCTATGATAGAGATCAATAGAGGGCTAGATTCCTTGTAAAGGATCAAAAATCAAAAAATGCATCACATAATAACTGAACTTGAAGTAGTCTAAAACAATAACCCACATGCTTATGTTTGAAATATGTCAATTTACCTTCTGGGAGTGGTTCTTAGAAGTCCAGGGCCACCAGTAAAGAATCAAATATAAAAATATCATATTTGTGATCAACATCCTTGAAAAAGCATAGAATTACCTCCTGCCTAATTACCGATCCCCATTTTTCCAAAGCTTTGTAAAACAAGAATAACTTTGACCCCAGAAATCCCATTGGGGTGAACCCTTGGAGTTGGCTGATGTGGCATACACAACTTCAAGTCCTTCTGATCATTTTTCCTGAAGACACCTATTGGTTTACTCTTTATCATAAGCATGTAATTTCCTGCACAGAATATGGTCCAAAATGGCCTAAAACCAGGGTTTTATTTGGGACTAGAGGAGCAAAAATTTAGAGGATCCCCAAAAAGCTCAAAGTCTTGTATAACTAGACATCAAGAAGCATCAAATTGTATATCATATGTGGGGGTTTTCTGGTACCGAGAGGTTGGGAGGCACTGGACAAAGAAAACTGAAGTGGTTTTAAAGCATTCAAAAGTAATTCACTGAGCACAAAAATGGCAAATCTATCCATTAAATTAAAGCTGCAACACAATAAAGTGTGAATGTCTTCTGAATCCAAATTGGAATATGGATAGTTTCCCCAGTCTTCTTCTTCCTCTTCTTTTTTCCCCACTTCTAAAGTTCCTAAATTATCTAAAGCTACCCTATTTTAAGCCTCCTTCATACCACAGTCAAAAATATTAATAGAATCTATAGCTGCACTAGTCAATGTTAACAAAAAAGAAAACAACAATTGGTCAGGCTAGATGATATTCATAGTGAATTTCAGAAAAAATGTCAATTTCTTAATTTGTACAAGAAGACCCATAAAAGAATGCACCTAATAATAAACATGTTGAAAATAAAATTATCAATGGAGAAATAAAAATAACTACAAACTTTAACATTGCTTTTAATGTTTACGACTAAGCAAAATTCAAAGAGGGAATGATTGGCTTGAATGCACAAATATATAACACTTTTTTTAATCTGTATCTGTTCTTTAATTTTCCACCATCAATGAAAACATGACAAATGAAATTAACGTATTTTTCGCTCCATAAGACGCACTTTTTTTCCCCCAAAAGAAGGGTGGAAATGTCTGTGCGTATGGAGCGAATATTGCGTCACAGACCGTGATGTGTATTACCTGACAAAAGTCAACATCCAGGGGTAGAGGGCGACAATCAGCTGTTAATGGCGACAAAACACACCATTACGTTACAGGCATTTACTGCTTGGAGGAATGTTAGACTCATTGACTTGGCATCTTATCCTTGCGTGTGCACGAGTTACGAAATGTAAACAATGGCAAGATGGCATCGACATCTCACAAGGGAGCGAAGATTTTTCAGAATCTGATTTTGTTGAGAGTGATCAGGAGATCGAGCAAGACAGTGAGGAACTGACATCAGCTGATCGGACACCAGCCGATGCTGTCCCAGCTGAGCGCATTTGCGCAGCTGATGCACCTGCGACAAGGTTCGTGTGGGAGGAATACCCAGTGTGGAGCATGACCCGGGCACAGACAGGCGGACACCGATGGTTCACCCAAAACACATTTATTGTACATTATATATTTACAAATAAGTGCACACACAACCCAGTAATCTCCCAAAGTCCAGGCCTTCCTTCTCTATGCCTTCCTTAGGTCCGCCTCCACTCCTCTCCTCCAAGCTCTTTCCTTCTCCGCTCCCAACTCCAGCCATCAAATGGAGGGAGGCGGTCCGTTTTATGCTCACCCGGACGTGCTCCAGGTGCCTCCTGTGTTCCCGTGGTCCCCACAGCCACCAGGGCGATTGCCCCCCCATGGTCTGGAGGAGGCGTAAGCCCTCCTTCGGTCCTTCTGGGCGTCCCGGCTTGGTACCACCCCCAGCCGCTTGCCACACCACACATTGATCTGTGGGAGCCAAACTGGCTACCGGACTTCACAAGACAGCATAGCTTGGTGTTGGACTCAACAGATTACCAGCCGCTGGACTACCTCAGGCTGTTCTTTCCGGAGGCTGCCTTTCAGCTACTGTCAGACGAGACAAACTGGTATGCACAGCAATTTTTTAAATCACGGGCTGCGCTTGCACCACATTCTCGTTTTTCAAAGTGGAAACCCACAACAAAAGACGAGATGAAGGGTTTTGTGGCATTACAAATAGAAATGGGACTAGACTGGCAATTTAACTTCAGGGAGCATTGGTCCAAACGTGCTTTGTTCCCTGGTGGCTTTGGACAGGTTATGCCGCGTGATAGGTACGTGCTCCTGCAAAGTGATTGTTAGCAACTGAGCTTCATAAATTCTTACACTAACGATGAGGACTTCTTGGGGTTTCCAGAAAACTAGAAGAGTGCTTGAACCTTAAAGTCTCTCCTCATTTGTTAATGACAGTAATGATGGTTTCTTAATACCGCTGTTGACTTTACATGGTTGAACTATTATTCTGCTATATTTTATTAAATATATTAGTACACCATTTGGTTCAGAATATTTTTTTTCTTGTTTTCCTCCTCTAAACCTAGGTGCATCTAATGGTCAGGTGCATCTTAAGGAGTGAAAAATACGGTAAGTAAGGAATGTGTGAAATTTTTAAGGCTTACATGTGAAGCATTTCAGAATAAAGAACCAGAATGCGTGATTTATTTGTAAATGTCATTTATTTAAAAATCTCTTCCATGAAAGCAAAATAAATAAACTAATTAAACAAAAAAGTAAAAAATGCAATCATACCTACATATAAACCAAAACAACTGAACAAGGAGTAAAAGCTTTTGTATAGAGATAAGTGGGAAAGGAGACATCTTGACAAGGACTAACATAAGTGAGATCTATGACAATAGAGGTTTCTGTGCTAATTTGTGTAGGCCGAAATATTACAAAAAACCTGAAGCCACAAAACTTTCAGAAATTACTGAACATGCACTTTTTAATGAGATAGATGGGTTTGCCACATATAGCTGATGATCTACACATAACATTAATGACCCTAAGGCATATGATCTGCAATAATGAGAAAACAATGGATGGTATATGGAAATTAAGTAATGAAACAAAAGTAGTAGCAGGAAAATCTCTAGGCATTAATTTGGGCAAAACCTCACCTCATACAGTTGCCAAATAGTCTAAGATAGAGTAAGATATCTTTTAATCATTTTTTAAAATGGTCTTATTTTTATATGAAAATATATTTTCGAACCCACCTATCCATTTCAGGGGGCCTATCCATCAGCAGTGGGCGTGTTCATATACTCCCACACTCACTGTCAATTTGGAGTCATTGATCCAGGACAGCACTAATGGTTGTTCTAGTCTACATCATACAGATTTTTAGACAATTTCTGTTTTGTAAAATATTGAATACTCAAATGTATACACATGTATATATGTAAACATATATACACACAATCACGCTGCGAAGTATGCAACCAACAATTCACTCAGAGTATGAATAGTACCTCTTGTGTCAAAAACCAAGTTATGAGGAGCTCCGTCCTCTTCCACCCAACTCCGGCTCCCCAAATGGAGTGAGGTGGCCCCTTTTATCTAGCCCCGGATGTGCTCCAGGTGCCTGATGATGGACTTCCGGCAGCACTCCCCAGTGTGGCGGAAGTGCTGCCCTTGCACCCAGAAACACTCCTGGCATAAACCATCCCTGGTCCGTCAGCACTTCCTGGTGTCCCAGAAGTGCTGTCCCCCAGGGATCAAGGACCATCCGGGTGACCAGGGAAAAGAAGTGCCGCTCTCCCGGTTCCTTCTTCTTCCAGGTGTCCCGGCGGGGCAGGGTTCCTGGCCGTCTATCACAAAGGGCAATATGACTACAAACTCCAAATTTCTACTCAGGCCGGCTCTACGAACAATCCCCAAAGGCCTATGAAAATGCCTCCAATTAATTAGCGAAGACATTAGAAAGTAAACAGGGAACCTAACTGAATAGTTCATTTCAGTGTTTACTAAAATAATGTTTTAAATGGAATTACAAAAATTTTTGAAATTTTTATTTCCTTATATATTTCATGGTTTAATTTTTTCTTATTATAGGAAGACTCCAATTTTGCAGTGAAATACTTCTTTGAAATCTCTCTAGCTGTATCAGTCTAGTATAAGAACTAATGTCCTGCTCATTTGCTCTCTCTTTACTAAGATGCCTCCCTTGGTAATTGGTAGGATGTTCTTTTTCAGTCCATGCTGACATTTACATCACCCGTAAATTAATACCTTATATAGGATTACTTCTAAAACAAATCTTGAATGATCAAAACCAGCAGAGCAAAAATGCACAAATCATTTTGTCTATGAATTTACTTCTGTGCATTCTATGGGAAGTGTTCATTCCACACACATATATACATTACACATCAGCAAAAAACCCAATAAGAAGAACAGTACAGTATGTCTACTGTAGCTGTATACCACAAAAGCAAACTCCTATATAACAGTATGTGGCTAACGCCCTGCTGGGTATTTTAACAGTACTTCAACAAAGCAAACACTATTCCTCTCCTTATATTCTATAAATTGCTGTATATATCTGCATATATTAAAGTGGTCTTATAATAGGTAGTACAGTGAAAAGTGTGCCGGATTCCAAAGTTTCATCCCACAACAACTTGCATATAGACCTTGGTTGGCTTCACAAATAAAGCACCCAAATTATCTAAAGTTACCCTATGTTAAACCTCTTTCATGCTACAGTCAACATTAACAGAATGGTAGCATTGAGTGCAGTGTTAATTATTTTTTTTCCAACATTCCATTTAATTTCATGCAAGTGTGGTGTGTTTGTTTCCTCACAGAGGACACACAGGTTAACACAAAGGAACCCATTCAGAACAACCTCTGGATCAAGATGAAAAAAAGTTGCCCTTCCTGGCCTGGGATGTTAGGCCTTTTCCACTTTTCTACTAAGTGACTTAGTCACTGTTTGGGAATAAAGCTTTCTTATTAAATGAATAAAAAGAAAAATCATGAGGAACAAATTAAAAGACATTTTTCTATTTATTCCAAAATAATTTGCTAATTTGATTTTAAGTGTTGGTGTTAATGACAATAATTTTCTTTTAAAAATTACTCAGCACAACAAAAAAAATATTTTCCTCTAATTATAAAAAATATAATGATTTACTGTATATTGTGAAGCAGGCATCACTACCTATCTATTAAAAGCTTTCTTATTAAATGAATAAAAAGAAAAATCATGAGGAACAAATTAAAAGGCATTTTTCTATTTATTCCAAAATAATTTGCTAATTTGATTTTAAGTGTTGGTGTTAATGACAATAATTTTCTTTTAAAAATTACTCAGCACAACAAAAAAAATATTTTCCTCTAATTATAAAAAATATAATGATTTACTGTATATTGTGAAGCAGGCATCACTACCTATCTATTAAAAGCTTTCTTATTAAATGAATAAAAAGAAAAATCATGAGGAACAAATTAAAAGGCATTTTTCTATTTATTCCAAAATAATTTGCTAATTTGATTTTAAGTGTTGGTGTTAATGACAATAATTTTCTTTTAAAAATTACTCAGCACAACAAAAAAAAACATTTTCCTCTAATTATAAAAAATATAATGATTTACTGTATATTGTGAAGCAGGCATCACTACCTATCTATTAAAACATATAAAACTATGTAGTTAGTACTGACTAGCAATATTTTACTAATGGATTAACAATAAACACATGACAATAAAAATGAACTTAAGTAAAATGTGCCAGTTATACAAAGGCCTAGTGTACCAGCAATTGCTGCTCTATAATAGTCAATGGAAAGTTTTGTTTTGCATCCTGTAATGCTTTTTAGTTAACCACCAAGTAAACTTTATCCAGTTATTCACCCCAGAAAAAAAATTATTCAGTCATTGGCTCTCTCTAAAGATGAAACATAAAACATTCCCAAACCAATTTAATCCAATTCAAGGTTCTAGTGAGTTGGAGCCCACCGTGGAAGCTGTAATCAAGGTTGGACAATTCATCAACAGGCCAATTCATGAACATACCCACACTAGCACCATTTACTGTAGATCAGTAAACTAGCCTAAGACATACTGTATATCTTTGGGATGTCAGAGAAAAGGCATAGGGGAAATCTAGGCAGACATGGGAAGAACAAGGAGCAATCCTCAGGTGTTACACCATAATTCTGAAATTAAATACAAATATAATTGGGAATTAAATTAGGCTACAATCGTGGAATCATACCCTGACCCAATAAAGGTCACACATTTTACATGCATTGTTTTAGGCTGTGATTTTTTTTTACAAAGCACCCACATGAAAGAGTCAGTCAGTCAGTCCAACCCCCTATATCCTAACACAGGGAGCCAATCCCATCCAGCACAGGGCGCAAGGCAGGAACAAACCCAGCCCACCGCAGGGCACACACACACACACACACTCTCAAACACCAAGCACACACTTAGGACAATTTAGGATTGCCAATGCAACTAACCTGCATGTCTTTGGACTGTGGGAGGAAACCGGAGCACCCGGAGGAAACCCACGGAGACACGGGGAGAACATGCAAACCCAGGTCTCCTTACTGTGAAGCAGCAGCGCTACCACTGCACCACCATGCTGCCCACATGAAAGAGTATCATTACTTATTAACAGGTAGAAAAACATGACTGTTTCCATTTAAAGTAAAACAGATTTTGTGTAGTATGTTCCTAATTGTACAATAATGGGCTAACCTATCCTTTTACAGTTCCTACAGATACTCAGGCCTGCTAATACATCTAGAAAAATGCATGTTGGCCTTATATTAGTGAGTATGTGTGAATAGATAGATAGATAGATAGATAGATAGATAGATAGATAGATAGATAGATAGATAGATAGATAGATAGATAGATAGATAGATAGATAGATAGATAGATAGATAGATAGATAGATAGATAGATAGATAGATAGATAGATAGATAGATAGATAGATAGATAGATAGATACTTTATTAATCCCAAGGGGAAATTCACAAATGTGCCCTGAGGTGGACTGGTGTACCATCCACGTAAGATGACTGTTTGAGCCTGATTCTTTCAGGATAGGCTTCGTCCTTTTGCAACCTCATAATAGACAATGTTGGCTCAGAAAATGGTTGCATGGAAATAAAGCAAAGAAAAAATGTGAATATATTTTAATGCAAATAAAAATAACACATATATCTTTCAGGAAAGCTTGTACATGTCTCATGGAGCCTGTGCAGTGGTTTTCATACTACTTTAACTGGACTAACTTGTCCTTTCATGATACAGCCCCTCCTCTATACCAGAGAAAAGGAATCTTTCACTATAACAGCTCTTGTTTCTTCCATACCACAAATTCAATATACTGACCTTTTCTTTTTTTTTTTTTGACTATAAGGTACATTTCAACAACACGCTTCTTGAAAAATTTTGAAATCCGAAGCAAGCTATGGCAGCTTAGCTTTGTGATGCAGTCCTTTCATGTGCAAAAACTCTCTCTCTCTCTCTCTCTCTCTCTCTCTCTCTCTCTCTCTCTCTCTCTCTCAGTCGTCTTTGATCTAACATACTGAAATAATGTTTCTTTGTGACTTTAATAAAGCTAATATATTAGTTATATTTAATGCAACATAAATACATAATTTAACCAAAAGCATAATATCAAAAACTATTTCCTCAGAGTATTAACTGACTAATAGTCTAAGCATGCATGGAAGCAGAGGGGCAGGAAGAGAGCACAGCCTGATATTACACACATGGAAGCATACTGTTTTCAGCTTAAAATCTATCCCATCTGAAGAGTTGGGGGAGACCTCTTTGTATTTTTCAGGAAGATATTAAAGTTTCTATGTTTCTTGGTTTGCTATTGTCGGGCAGCACCTGGTCAAGACACCACAGAGAAAATTGCTAAAAAATAAAGAAGTTGGTTCATAACAGGATGGCACTCTAGGCCAATTAAGAATTTCCAATTTACTAGTGTCTGGAGATGCTTGTGAAAAACTGGAACATCCAGAGGAAACCTATATAGAAACAGCCAAATTCCAAATGGACAACATTTAGACAACAACTGAATGCAAGATATGAACTTAGGAAATAGGTATTCATGAGGCAGCAGTGCTAACAATTCAGCAAAAGTGCTGTCCACCTCAGAAAATTTCCCTCAATTGTCATCCTCTCCGACTACCATTTCTGGCCTTTGAAGAATAGCCGCCACTCATCAGGCTTTGTTTCAGCCATGCAAGTGGTGATCCATCACAAGTTTTTCGGCAAACTGTCCACAACCCTTTTTCATTCAGTAGAATTATATTTCATGACTCAGCGTGACCCAGTTATGGACCACAAGAGACCCAAAATGGGTCACGACCCATAGTTTAAGAAATGCTGCTTTAAAGCAACACTTTATTTATCTGTATTCATCTGTTCACCTGCAGTGGCTGCATACGATTAACACTGAAGCTTGTCTGCCATGTTTTCCCGTGCATTTGGCACAAGCAGTAGTTCATCCTGAACTCCTTTTGACTTTCAACTTTCTCACTTGTTATTTCACATGCTTAAAGATGACACTTCCTCTGTTCACTTGCACTTTAATATGAACACAGCTATTAATAATCTAAATTAAAACAAAATAATAAGTTCGCCCTTTGTTCCAGCTACACATACTTGTTTAAACTGCCAACTAAATTTCTTGTTGGCAAGCTGCACACAATAATAAGTACATCAATACATCCCACTCAGTCAGGGTTAATTTGGTCCACACTTGCATTAGATAATATGCACAGGCAGCTTTAACCATAAAATATTTAATTTTTTTATGTAGAATAATGAATGGTATGGGTTTCTTTGCTGATTTTCACAATTTTCACTCAGCTATCATTTTAACAAATTCTGCAGTGTCCTCAGTTTTCCAGTTCAAAAGGGTTCCAAACAAGGGCTTCACTAAAGTATTTATAGTGTTTAGATTATTCTACAATAATTTACACAATTAACTGTATTAACAATTAGATGTTTACAGAAAATTAATTATCAAAATATTGTACCTACTTAGTAACATCTTCAATCCAGTTCAAGATCATGGGGTGGCTGCGTATCCTGGCAGCACTGTGCATTCACTCTTTCACATATAATTTAGAAACACCAATTAACTTAACATCCACATATTTGGAAAGTGGCAGTAAAACCAAGTATACCCAGAGAAAGCTCCACAAAATCCAAACTGACAGTAGAAAGGCTTTGATTAAATTTCAGTACTCTAGCGCTGTGAGGCAACAGTATTTAGTCACTGTGCCTCTGTGCTGATAATTAAGTCTACCACATTTGCTTAAACATGTTACTTGAAATGATCTGCAAGGCATCTTCCTGTGTCACCTATGTAGATTGCTGGACACTTTCTACAAGAAATGAAGTAAATAAGGGTTTTGGCCAGGCAGTTGGCCTGTTGTGAAATATCTAATTTTCAAGTGTGGCCCAATATAACTATACTGTTGGAGATATACTTATCCTAACAAGTAATGCAGCAGCTTATGTTTCATTAGTAAGTATGCAGTGAGGAATGTGGCTCTGTTTTGTGAAAAAGGATGCACAGACAAGTTTGCATAGGCTGGGATGTCAAGGGAAGGACATAATGGGGGGATTAGGGAAATAAAATGCCTTTTTTGGTAGGAACAGCCTTTAATAGACAAGTTTTGTTAAATGACCAGTTCAACATCTGCTGAACTCAAGTCTAAGGACAATGAGGTATTTTGTTTTGGGGAATGACAGTATACTTAGAAATGATATGCATGTCAGAGATGAGAAAGTGAGGGCCCTAAAAGTGAAAACTGTAAAACAACTGCTGAAAATGTTTAGTGTCTTTCTGTTAAGAATGAAGGGTTTTTAACTTTGTAGCATCCAATTTCATGTTTTTTGTGCCTACCTGATTAGTAGTGCATGGTACACCAGTAGAAACACAACACAAATAGACATTTGTGAAACAGAAGAAATTTGCGTATAACGTTTTAATCACTATTTACCACATTAGGAAGCCACCTTTATTACTTTGTTAAAAGTGACACATGTGTTGTAGTGTCATGGTGGAGAGTTGGGATTTTGTTAGCTTCTGACAAAACACAGCATGTGGCGGTACAACTGTGGAGACGGAAAAAAAAAAAAGGCAATAAACTTTCTTTTTGAATAGTAGGAATGATGTAACGCTGTACAGTGGTTCCTCGTACTTCAAACTTAATTTGTTTTGGGAAACCATTTGAACTCTGAATTGTTCAATGTCCGAATCAATTTTCCCCATTAGAAATAATGGAAAGTGTATTAATCCGTTCCCAGACCCTAAACAATACCCATTTCAATAAACTTAAACAGCAAATACACATACAGTAATTTAAGGTATAAATAACATGATTAAATACCCTAAATAATAAATTAAAATATGAAAACAATAAATAAAATATGTAAATACTGAATAATAAAATGAAACTTGCATATACTGTACCATAGTGAGGAGTGCTGAAGCCCCGTGTGGCTGGTGGAGAAGAAAAGAAAGGTTACTGTTTGGAAGGGGGGATCACCTTCCATAAACATGCTTCACAATAAGTTCCTTTATCATTTTAATCGTTGATACTACAACCTTCCTCTTAGGCTTTGTTGCTTCCACACTCCTCTTGGATGCCTTGTTTAATAGACACGGGTTATACATATAACCAAACACTCCAAAAATAAAGCGAAAACAGCACTGAAAACCCGCAAGCATAACAAAAGAGATGCTTTCACAGCGAGAGCAAAAGACAACTTAGGTGCACAACTGATGACGTTTATGGCCGCTGTGTAAGCAACATCAGTTGCTGCATTTATTTCAATGTGCACACAATTCAACCATTGAAGCATTAATTGAACTCCAGATCAATTTTCTCTCTAATTTAGCATTCAAACTCTGAAACGTTCGAAGTTAGAATTGTTTAAAGTATGAGGCACCACTGTATCTGGAGATGAATGAGATGTCTTTTAGAAGAAAACCAGTAACGAGGTGCCCAGTAGTGTGGGTGGGGGGTTCTCAGAAAGGCCAAATACCCCCCTTACAACAGCTAATGTCGTTTTTGTACAGGGTTTATTCCTCTTGCTGCATTAATAAGTGCAGATATGCAGAAGGTGTAATGGACTCAAGTGGCCTGTAATCTTTTTTTACCAGTAAGCCTGCGATTCTCAAAAGAATCGCAAATCCAAGAATGGCAATCACTTTCTGTTCCTTCCGATATTTGGAGGGATGAAATATCATGGGGGCGGCACGGTGGCGCAGTGGGTAGCGCTGATGCCTCGCAGTTGGGAGATCTGGGGACCTGGGTTCGATTCCCGGGTCCTCCCTGCGTGGAGTTTGCATGTTCTCCCCGTGTCTGCGTGGTTTTCCTCCGGGGGCTCCGGTTTCCTCCCACAGTCCAAAGACATGCAGGTTAGGTGGATTGGCGATTCTAAATTGGCCCTAGTGTGTGCTTGGTGTGTGGGTGTGTTTGTGTGTGTCCTGCGGTGGGTTGGCACCCTGCCCAGGATTGTTTCCTGCCTTGTGCCCTGTGTTGGCTGGGATTGGCTCCAGCAGACCCCCGTGACCCTGTGTTTGGATTCAGCGGGTTGGAAAATGGATGGATGGATGGAAATATCATGGAGGATAGATAGATAGATAGATAGATAGATAGATAGATAGATAGATAGATAGATACTTTATTAATCCCAAGGGGAAATTCACAAAACTGGTGATTTCACAAGTAAATTCACCCACAACTGGTGGGTGGGTCCGGGGAAAATTCATTTAATTAAATAAACATATCTGTACTAAAGTGGTTTCGTTTTGTGGAGCCGTGATTCCTTTGCCTCTGCTGACACCGACTACCGGCACAGTGGATTATAGCAAGTTTAGTTTACAGGTTGTGTTATTCGGGTGCTACCTACTGACTCTGGGAAGCCGCTGGGTTTGACTCTGGGGTGCTAAGGGGCTGTGCGCATGCGCCTCAGTGTGTCCTGCGTCTGGAATGAAAAGTGATGGAGGGTGGAAGCGTCCTGGTAAAGTTTTCATTGTATTAAATATTGATATTTGTACTAACATTAACCATTTTATTAAAACAAAAATGGAATTGTAATTGTTACATCATGTAAGTCCAAGTATGGCGGCTACGTTGACATGCGATTCTGCTAGTCATGAGGTGTGTTTCAGAAGCGCGTTGTAGGCACCTTCGTGTATTGTTTTTATCCATGCAGTCTCGCATTTGGCAGCGGTGGTAGTGTGAACGACTTGCCTGTTGCCTCTGGCATCTGTGCATATATACTGTACAATCTGGCGTGAACGCTGTACCTCAGGTTTAGTTTACAGGTCGTAGCCATACGGGCTCGTTTGTGTATTACTAATCGTTGAGCTCTTTCGTTTTGGAGCCGTGACTCCTTATTGTTTTTATATATGCGGTCTCGTCTTTGTTGTTCTGTGGCTGTGTCGTTAGGTAGACGTCGTTTACTGTTAGGAATCATAATTCAACTTACTTTTAATACTGATTTACCGTCATGTGATCCAAATATGCCACACTGACTGCTGGCACAGTGGAGTAGAGCAAGTTTAGTTTACAGGTTGTGTTGTTTGGGCGCCACCTACTGACTCTGGGAAGCCGCACATTTCTCATTACCAGCTCTGTGCATTGCTTGTTTTCAGGAAGGTTCATTCGTTGATAAACTGCATCATCTAGATCTAACATGTACATTTGGACAAATTTGGTGGTGATTTGGCTCAGGGTGCACTGTTGCAATCCGATGCAATATTTGTCCACACACGCGAAAGCAGTATGGGCAATCATTCCCAGGTGGTGGGTTGATATTTACCCCGGTAGATGCAAAAGCAAATGAACTATTGTAGGATCTAATGCATCCCATAAAGCTTACACTTTAGGGTACATTGTTAGTCAAAAGCTTCCGTAAATATTCAGGATATTCATCCAAAGGAGGCAGTTTAACTTGACCTTTTTGACAACAACGTGTAAACTCATCAGTTGTACTGCCAGCTTTTTCTTCACGGAAGTTAAGTGAATGACAATGACTGTAAATGACAGTCATTAATCCCAATGAATTTTCATGAACAGTGGACTCATTATAGAATGCGTTCTCAGCTAACTGACGGAATTGTTCAGCGTCTGTCCATCGTTCCTGTCTTTGGCTTTTTCTTTGTTGGAATACTGAACGTCTTAAACCTTTAAAACGACTTTGTAGCCCTTCTGCAGTTTCTTTTTTGGATCCATGCCTCTCTTGCATGTAGTGTTTCAGAAGCGCGTTGTAGGCGCCTTCGTTCATTGTTTTCATCCGTACGGGCTCAGTTTTATATTTGTAATCGTTGAGCTCTTTGTTTTTGGAGCCGTGACTCTTGGAGCTGTGACTTCTTTGCTTCTGCTGTTTGTGAAGCGCGTTGTAGGAGCCTCCGTTTATTGTTTTTATCCATGTGGTCTTGTTTTTGTTTCTCTGTTACTGAATTACCGTTAAAGTTTAGTTTACAGGTTGTGTTGTTTGGGCGCCACCTACTGACTCTGGGAAGCCGCTGCGTTTGACTCTGGAGCGCCGCGGCGCAGTGCACATGCGCTTCAGTGCGTCCGCCGTGCATAAATTAAACTGTCGTTTAGTAATATAGATGATACTGAAATCCTGGCACGTGTACTAAATCACAGACACAACACTTGCACGTACTGTATGTGGCTACTCAAATGTGAATTGCTGTCTTACTCTCCTCCAGACATCTATGCACTAATTGCAGAAAAAATCTGACTTTTAATCACTAATATTTTTTCAGTACATGTAATAAAAAAAGATCATACACTAATCAGAAAACTATCAACACTCCAGTTATTTCAGTTACCTAAAAAAAGGTATAAACTCACTTGAAATTGCATTACAATGCTTTGGCACACTCAGAATACAAAGTATACCATCAGCATTGATTTGTTGTCAGGAAAGGAGAACATGCGAGGTGGCATATTGTGGATTGAGTTAGCTGTGTGTAAAGAACCCGACAATGTTAGCAAATGCAAAAATATACAGTGAGCTTTCTTTGTGAACATGGAAGGACCAACACAATGTGGTACTTGACCACAAATGATTTGAGTACTGCTATATTGACATGCTGGTGCACATACTGAATCACACACACACAGATAGTTGCATGGCAAAGAAAGCCAACTGTTTATTCTTGCTTTTGAATATTTTGTGCACTTTAATGTTTTCATACACCTTCAAATACAAAATACATAGCAACTATTTGATTTGTGCTGTGCTCTTCAGTGGTTATCTCTTTACATTCAGCAGTCTGTAAAGCTTGTTCCCTCCACAATGTGCCAATGTGCCACCTTGTGTGTTCTTCTTTCCCCACATTAAACTAGTGCTGGCTGTATAATTCTTATACTGATAGCTTTGCTGTTCTCAAGACATTTGCCACTTTGATGCTAGCTACGTACTTTATATTCCAAGTTGTGTGAAAACATTACACATGAAGTGGCACATTGTGGACTTTTTACTTCAGAGATTTTTGCACTGCTGAAAGACAGGATTGAGATTTCATTCTAAAAACAGTATTTATTATTTGATAAATTTGTTCTCTTTTTGATTTGTTTAATTGCAGTTTAAATGACTGTTAAAATAGAATAAAAATAAATCTTGTTAGATCTCAATGTCTAAAAGACACCAATAATCGTTCTGAAATAAATTATGTCAGAGTGACTACATATTCAACATTTTTAGATTTTCAAGTCTACACTGTGATTTATGCAGTTACCATCAAAAAGTTTGTAAAATATCATGATATATAATTTTGCTTATATCACCCACCTCTATTGCTGATCGTTTTCTACTAGTTAGATACTTAACTGATAGTTAAGTTGGCTGCATGCTAAGCTGAGTGTCCAAGATTTTGGATTTGTGAGGAACCTTTGTTGCTGCATTAGTTAGATCAAAATTAATTTGTGGATTTTTCTTGCTTTTGACTATGGCCTTGTTAATCATTTTGGGCTTTGGAGTTTAAGCAACTTAAGACTTCTTCACATTGATTCCTGCTAGTTCTGATAATGATTTTTATCCTGTTAGATTTTCTGGTCCATTTGCAATATTTTGTAATAAACAATTAAAATGTCAATGAAAGCTGCGATAAGAGCTGTGGAACTGTTGGATATATCTTCTTATATAATACGCTACTGTGGCTGTTCGTTTGTCTGTGCAGGATTGTAAATCATCTGTAGCTCGCAAACCGTTTCACCTATTGACCTGAAATTTTGTACACATATACTACATGACATCTACTATCCGCTTCAGGGGTGATGATTTTTATTATTCTTTTTATTTTTATTTTATTTTATTGTAGAATCAACTCTCGGCAGTGTGCAGCAGCGCGGCTGTGCGGCGCATGCGTACATGTACCGTTCTCATTCCCTACCACCTTCGCGATCACTTCCCCTACCATTTCATATCTTAAATCATTCTTGAGGCAGATTGAAGACTTAAGTGCCAGCTTAAGTGAAAAATGTGGGCAGGGTTAGGGAGGGGACAAGTTGAAATTCACCAATCAACCAACAGGGGGCGGGGCACATCATTTAAATCCACCAATCAGAGGGCCATCAAGTCATTAATCATCTTTGATTGACATTTTGACAGAAGGTGTCTGGCTATATACTACTCACGGTGCTTTGATTAGGTGGTGGAGCAGATCGCCACCACAGAAAACTGGAAAAAGAACAGCAGAGAAAATATGTGTTAGCACAGATTTCGGAGCCACCATGAATGATAATGATAATTAAACGCATATACAGTAATCCCTCCTCCATCGCGGGGGTTGCGTTCCAGAGCCACCCGCGAAATAAGAAAATCCGCGAAGTAGAAACCATATGTTTATATGGTTATTTTTATATTGTCATGCTTGGGTCACAGATTTGGGCAGAAACACAGGAGGTTGTAGAGAGACAGGAACGTTATTCAAACACTGCAAACAAACATTTGTCTCTTTTTCAAAAGTTTAAACTGTGCTCCATGACAAGACAGAGATGACAGTTCCGTCTAACAATTAAAAGAATGCAAACATATCTTCCTCTTCAAAGGAGTGCGCGTCAGGAGCAGTGACTGTCAGAGAGATAGAGAAAAGCAAACAAATCAATAGGGCTGTTTGGCTTTAAAGTATGCGAAGCACCGCGGCACAAAGCTGTTGAAGGCGACAGCTCACACCCCCTCCATCAGGAGCAGACAAAGAGAGAGAGAGAGAGATAGAGAGAGACAGAGTTTGTTTTTCAATCAAAAATCAATACGTGCCCTTCGAGCTTTTAAGTATGCGAAGCACCGTGCAGCACGTCGCTTCAGGAAGCAGCTGCACAGAAGGTAGCAACGTGAAGATAATCTTTCAGCATTTTTAGACGAGCGTCCGTATTGTCTAGGTGTGCGAACAGCCCCCCTGCTCAATCCCCCTACGTCAGGATCAGAGAAAGTCAGCGCAAGAGAGAGAGAGAGAAAAGTGAGTTGGGTAGCTTCTCAGCCATCTGCCAATAGCATCCCTTGTATGAAATCAACTGGGCAAACCAACTGAGGAAGCATGTACCAGAAATTAAAAGACCCATTGTCCGCAGAAATCCGCGAACCAGCAAAAAATCCGTGATATATATTTAAATATGCTTACATATAAAATCCGCGATGGAGTGAAGCCGTGAAAGGCGAAGCGCGATATAGCGAGGGATTACTGTACAGATTATCAGGATTAAGCTAAAATGAAGCTATGAGAAAGCCATATTAAAATAATGTGTTTTTAGTAGTTTTTTTAAAGTGTTCCACTGTATTAGCCTGGTGAATTTCTATTGGCAAGCTATTCCAGATTTTAGGTGCATAACAGCAGAAGGCCAACTCACCACTTCTTTTAAGTTTAACTCTTGGAATTACAAGCAGGCACTCATTTGAAGATCTAAGGTTATGATTTGAAGTGTAAGGTGAAAGACATTCTTAAATATAGATAGATAGATAGATAGATACGGATGGAGTGAGATTATTTAAGAAGGCTTGGTAAACCATAAGCAGTATTTTAAAGTCAATTCTAAATGACATGGGTAACCAGTGTAATGACATCAAAACTGGAGAGATGTGCTTGGATTTTCTTATCTGAGTTAAGATAATAGCAGCTGCATTCTGCACTTGTTGCAACTGATTGATGACTTTTTTGGGTAGTCCTGAAAGGTGTGCATTACAGTAATCTAGTCGACTGAAAACAAAAGCGTGAACTAATTTCTCAGCATCTTGGGGGGTCATGAGGTCGCTGGAAAGGGGAGTGTGGCGCTCCCGATATCTATGCTATCTATCTGGTGCTTCCTGTCTTGCTATATGGTTGCAAGACATGGACGCAATTCAGTGACCTGAGATGAAGACTGGACTCCTTTGGTACTGTGTCTCTCCAGAAAATCCTTGGATACCATTGGTTTGACTTTGTGTTGAATGAGTGGTTGCTCATGAAGTCCCAAATGAGGCACATTACCTGCATTGTGAAGGAGCATCAGTTACGGCACTACGGCCATGTGGCGCGTTTCCCTGAGGGTGATCCAGCTCATAAGATCCTCATTGTTGAAGACCCAAGTGGCTGGAAAAGGCCAAGGGGTCGCCCACGTAACACCTGGCTGCGGCAGATAGAGGGTCATTTCTGGAGGGTGGGACTGGACCACGTGTCTGCCTGGGGGGTTGCAAACCGGGATCCCGAGTTGGTTTGTCGTGTAGTGGGTGTGGAAACGCACTGTACCAGTGCATGCTCTCCAACTTGACTTGACTTGATTAATTTTATGATTAAAATATACAGCAAAAGCCTCACAAGTTTCACTGGAAGTTTTTTGGAGGCATTCCATTGAGTGACCTGGGTTTAGCAGACAATCAATTGTAGAGAATAAGACTCTGGGATTACTAGCATTGTTATTTATAATTTTACAGAAATAACACCGCCTCTCAAGACGGACTATTTTGTTGTATTCTGTTATTTTAGCCTTCAATATCTCATAGTGGATAATCAGTTTAGTTTTTCTCCATTTATGCTCAGCTCTCTGGCATGTTCTCTTTAGATCAAGACATTATTTGAGTCTCTCACTTTAGTATTAAAATTTTCCACCTTACTATTTACATTATCCTTGCTACTGTAGTAAGCAATACAAACAGACTGGTTCCTTAGAATGTTTGTAAACTTTGAAGATGCTGATGAATCAAAGAAGCGTTTTTTAACAATATGCTTCTCCTGAATTTTTTTCTATCATTATTTCTATATTAAATACTTAGAGAAAATGGTCTTATAAACCAATATCAAGTAATTGCAACACAAAAACTAACTTAATCAGTTTTAACGCGAAAAGATGCTGACGGAAGAAAAGAAACAGCGGGCCGCTATGGTGGAGAAAAGAACAGTTGTTTAGGAAACAGCAAGTGCATCAACCTCTGAGCAAACGAATGGTAAACGTACAGAGAAAGAAAGAGGATGAAAACTATGAATGCTCAAGTCAAGCGTATTCACTGCACGTTATCGTGCAGTGCGCCGTTACTGGTTTTTATTTAACTTGTATAAATTATATAAAATTATATTGTATAAATTGGGAGGGGGGGTAAAATGTTTTAATTGTTCCAATCTTAGTTATTTTTTATTTCACTGACAGGTTGATGATTTAGTGATACAATGGGTATGATAGTTTCTTGTACCAAAGAATGATCATTAATAAATTGACATAACAGTGTTGTGTTAGAGCTTATGGTTAATCTTAGTTAACTATCCATTTATTTACTATGCATGTCTATTCCATTTCAGGGTCATTGAGGGTTGTTTAGGGTAACAAAGTCTATCTTGAGAATATTCAAGTGCACTGCTGAGCACATTCACAAACACCCAAATCAAGACAATTTAGAGACAACAATTTATGTATCATGCACCTTTTTGTATGTGAGTTCTACCTCATAACAAAAGGTGTTAATCAAGTATGACCTGACCTTCCTACACAGACAGAAATAGACAAGGATTAAAAAGCCCGAAAGGCTATTCCTTCAAAACTCGCAACCAAAAGCTGAACTTAGGCGCACTCCTATGGAAAATATAACGCTCCTATAAGCAGACACTGGACATGTAATTTGAAGGTGCTATAATTGAATCATCAGAGGCTACACCCTCCCTTAAACACTAGCCATTGTGATATGTGGCCAGCCTTTCATTCCGGCCAATACCCCCAGGCCGCCAGGTGGAGCCCTTCTTGCAGCATGGAGGTGCCCCGAATGCCAGCAGGGAATACTGGACAATGTAGTTTTATTCTCAGCCCTGTTGGATACCTTGGGGCCCGCTAGAGGACACTGCAGGGAGGCAAAGAGACTATTTGCCTTACGCCCAGAAAGTACGTCAGAGTCACGTGGACAAAGGGAACGATGTGCTTCCTGGGTGAAGAAAAGAAGGATTTTTTTATCTGACCCGGAAGTGTTCCAGGTCATATGCACAGAGAGGGTGAAACACTTCTGGGTCAAGGACTACAAAAAGGACAGTGAAACACCAGAGCGTTGAGCTGAGCTGGGTGAAAGGGTGGCAACGCGTCTGGGAGTGGAGGATTGTGATTATTGTATTATTGATTATTGATTTATGAGTATTGTGGAGTGGAGGGTGCTTTGTGCACTGTTTATTGTTCAAATGAATCATATTTGGACTTTTACGTCTAGTCTGAGGGTTCAAGGGGTTGATAGTGCCTCTATCTGTCACAGTGACATTGCCGGCAGGATTCTCTAGCATCTTTTGCAGAGGACCTGTATTTAAATTTTCTGTGGTCAGAGAACCCTAAGAAGGCAGTGTCCGGACACACAGAAAAACATCGCCAAAACCCCACATTTACCAAGTCCGTTATGGGGAAGAAGAGAGGTAAGCAGAGCGGCAGCGCCAGCGGAGCAGCTCTTCTCATAATGGCCGACGCTTGGGAGGAGCGTAGGAGCGACCACACGGATTGGGAGAAGCCTACGGAGGAGGACTGCAAAGAGGTATGTGCCGGGGAAATAATTGCTGATAAGTTTAAAATAACTCACTTTGTACCTTACACATACCTCAGAAAAAATCATCCGGAGGCTCTGCGGGATGCAGACAAGGCTCCCACTGACGGTGGCACACTCTCGTTCGAGCCGGTGAGAGAGACAAAAGATTTCCGCATGTCGGCAGCCGGCGAGGGACACGTGACCCAACCCAAAGCTTTCTGGGAAGGAGGAGGTCCACGTCCCGCTGTTTGCTCCTTCGTCAAAGAAAATACGGACTTGGACTTTCTAAAGGGGAAGGGGGAGGCGAGCGAAGCACTGCTCACCCCGCAAGAAGGTAAGGAGGGCCGGGAAGTGGCTGATCGGCCTGTCGACAAATTAATAAAGACTGACTGCAGTTCGCCAAAGAAGGCAACCCGGCCCTCAGATGAAAAGAAATCTCAGAAGCCTCCGCGAAGCCCGTCAGAACACGTGTCGACAGCGGACGTGCTCATTGGCTCCCGGCCGGCAGGTAAGAAAAACAAGGAAGTAAACTTGCCTCCGGTCGAAATAAATAACTTTGTAGATGTGCGGGAACTCGAGAAATTAATCGAGCCCATGCGAGGTATTTTATAGATGATGATGGCGATAAAGAAGATCATTGAAGATCTGGGAGCGACGGCCGAAGCGCCTTTGAGACGGGTGAATGAGTACCTGCGGCGTTTGGGACGAGAGCCTCCCGTCTTATATGATTTGGCGGTACAGGTGAGTCATATCGGTACCTTACAGCATAAAGGGATGCAGTGTGATCCGGGCCCGCGTTTAATAAGTAGCGGGTGCAAAGCATTGCGAGCCCTACAAAAGAATGTGGGTTAATGACAGAAGGGGCGGAGGAAGTGCCGATCGACCTGGAGCAGCTGGGAAGTGCTGTCTCCTGGAGCAACACGGTGCTGAAGACGCCGCCTCCTTACAATAAAAAATCAAAGGGGATTCAGACAGTGAAAGGGCTCTCTTTAACTAATAGACAGACCCAAACTGTGAACAACCCCCAGATTAAGAAGGAGATCCCAAAAAAGAAAATGGGGTCTCCTAACAAAATAGAAAAAAGGACTGAGAGCACAGAGGTGGCCATGGGACCTCCCTCGGCGGAGAAAAGGGTGGAGCCAGACGTTCCAATGTGGTTCCAGTCTCATGGAGGAAGGCGACAAGGAGGACGGCGGATCTGCTATAACTGTCATCGGCCGGGCCACGTATGGTGATGTTGTCCTTGGAGGACAGGGGATCAGAGGGATTCCCGTTATAACGTTCCCCCAAGGTTCTCCAGGGAGGCTAGACAACCTTGCCAAGGCCCGATTTACGGATCCTCCTGGAGGAAGACGCTCAAAATCATAATTTTTCGCTGAGAGGAGGGTACTGTGATATGTGGCCAAATAAATTACATTTGGACTTTTACCTGGTGTCTGGCGTATTGTCCGAGGGTTCAAGAAGACGACAGCGCCCTCTATCTGTCACACCATATACACTTCATTCTCTTTAGAGCAGGACCCTGAGACATTCTGTTTGGAGAAAATAGCTGACCCACTCTCTTGGGAGAATGAAAGCACTTTCTTTGAGCCTGGAAACTACAGTAGAATCCCATTATCTGAGGTAATGAGGCCTGATACTCTACTCAGATAGCTAAAAACTCATATAAAACAGATGGCTGTTGTAGTATTGACATTGCACAGAAAAGGTGGGGGCTGACACAGAGAGAGTCAAACTAACGCCAGCAGGGAAGTGCACCATTCACAGTGGTCAAAGACTGGCTCTGCATGGCTGAAGGATGGAGGTCTCCATTCAATTCAGCCTGTAAAACACTCATTTTGGATCCACAGAACGCTTGTTCACAGCTCACCAGTGGCAGTTCACACAATGCAAATCTTTGAACTGAGTCCACAGCTGTTCAACTGGGGATAAGGGTAGGATTTGCACAGTGGATGAGATGAGTACACTGGTGATGCTGTGTAGAGAAGGTGGGGGTTAACTCAGAGAGAGATCAGCTGATGTCACCCAGTAAGCACACCACCCACAGCTGTCAGAGTCAGGCTCTGTGTGGTTGACAGATGGATCTCTCCATTTAGCTCATGCTGCATAGTGCTTGATTCTGAGCCAGAGAACGCAGAACTTTAAAATAAATAAACACAAAAATACAAAAGTGAACAAAACACTATAGAATGTGTACGTGGTCAATACTGGTGACACACTGACAGTAGTTGAGTGGTGCTGTTAGGGAGGAGTGAGTGAGTCACGTCCTCATTCCCAGAGTCACCAGGGACCTCATGTATAACATTGTGCATAGAATTCACACTAAAACATGGTTTACGGACAAAAACAGAAATGTGCGTACACACAAAAAGTACACCGTTCTTCTGCTATATTAATCCTGGTCAGTGTGAAATTTAACGCACGCACCTGCTGCCCCACCCTCCTGCCTGGGCCTCATCCCAGAATTATGCCTCTTTGAACATTGCAAATCAATATAAATAGACCCTTAAGTTCAGTGTTGTGTGAAAAGACAATGGCAAAAGCACGTGGAAAATAGAATAATTTCAGTGAATACCAGATGGAGGCAAGGAAAAACTTACTTTTTGTTGGTTTAAGCAGTGGTATAAACAACAAAAGGAAGTTGATCGAATGACATAGAGTGACAGAGAAATTCAAAAGTTCAAGTTTAGAAAGTCGCACAGTGCCTAAAATAAAAAAGAATTGGTCATATATCAAAGTCGCCGTGAAAAGGCGAGTCGTAGCCCACAGTCTGAGTGTCATATGAAAGCTTATTAGGGTACAGAGAAAAGAAAAAAAATAGGGGCAGCGTGAAAAAAAAAGCATGAAATGTCAACTTTAATCTCAAAATATCCACTTTAATTACGTGGTTTATTTTGTCATTAAAGTAGAACGTCATAAACATCATCTTAAAATCGGTTAATTTACTAGTTTCTGAAATCTCATTGTAACTAAACTAGCATGTTAAATGCTTTGTATTCTATGTGTTCTTCAATGTGCTCTATGTGTGCTTCTTAAAAGGGCTTTCTCTTATGCCGACAGGACACAGAATACATTACATTCATGATAATACAGCTCTCTGAACAATTAAATACTAAGATGTATACTTGATATAATTTTCATGATGATAGGAATTAAAGCATGTTAAACATGGGGCCACGGTGGCACAGTGGTAGCGAAGAGCTGGCTACCCATCCAGAGATTGTTCCTGCCTACTGCAAGATGATTGGTGCGCCTTGCACACCCCTCGATGAAATAATTTATTGTAGCAGTACTGTCTCTTACAAAAGTACTAACCCCCAATTCCTGTCCTTCCTTTTCTTTCTTTATACACAAGATTTGTAATAAATGTGAAGCCATCTGTAAGCTTAGAATGCCAATTCTTCAAAACTTTTAAGGAACTCTGAAATATCTTCATAGTACATTTTTAATTATTCCATCCATCTATCCATCCAGAGTTGCGCTAGTCCCAGGAAGCATACAGCGTGAGGCAGGAACAATCCCTGGACGAGGCACTAGCTCATCGCTACCGCTGCCCACCGTGGCCCACATGTTTAATTATTAACAGTACACATTATTTAAATGATGTAAAAAATGTATCTGTATAGTGTAATATATATATATATATATATATATATATATATATATATATATATATATATATATATATATATATATATATATATATATATATATATATATATATATTTTGCTGCATTTCATCTTAAAAATGATATCAAGAGCTCCAAGAAGATAGCTTAGAAGCCAGTCGTCATCATCTGTAAATACGCGCTCTCTTCTATTGAACTGAATTGAGTTCCTTCATTGTTATTGAGTGGTACAATGAGATTCAATATGCAAATCCTCCATAAACTTATTTGTCTATAAAATGGTAAAATAACAACAATAATAATAATACAATAGAAAACGAAGAAAAATATACAATATGAAAGCATAAGTGGCTCAGGTTGTGCAATATTACAACTGTAGCGCAAGTTGTCAGTGAGGTAATTGCACTTATAAGTGCATTTAAAGCTCTTGGGATGAAAACGTTTCTGAACCGTGAGGTCCCTACAAGAAAGGCTATGAAGCATTTGCTGGATGGGAGAGTTCAAATAGACTGTGCCCATGGCTGAAGCAGCGTGTGCTCGAAGCTGTATCACGGTAATTCTCTCCACTCTTGACACAATCTACCTTACAGCTTTCCGAACAGCTGCTGTACACTCAGATACAGTAGGTTAAAATACTCTGGGTGGTGCACTGAGAGTAACAACGCTAAAACAGCTGTGGTATTTGGAATAGTTTGGCCATTCTGTGCACCATTATATGGTTACATGTTGATTACAATCAGATGCTTTAAATTAATAAACAATATGTGGTTAATTTCAGTGTATTTAATTAAGCCTCGTCAGGGATATGAATCTAAAAAATAAAGGAAAACCACACAGGAACAGTAGCACTGCTTTGACGCTGGGTGACGCCAGTTTGCAAAATCAAGCTGAAATCTTGCATACGCAATGGATTGCGCTGGCATGAGAATATGTGTGGCTTTACGGCAAATTTATTTTTTATACATCGTGATGTTAGCGTGGAATTGGCCGTATGCAACATTTTTGTGCATATGCAGAGGTTATACATGAGGCCCCAGCTCCTCGACCACTGACTTGGCACAGTTGATGTTAAAAGTATAGTATTTATATGTACAGTACACACAGCAAAGTTTTTATGAGTTACAAGAAAAATAGTATATTACACTTGCAGGTTCACCTCATGTAATGTGGAACCTTGGTAAATCGGGGCTCAGATAATTGCTCTACTGTACTTTCCTTAGAGTATAGGAGCTAGGAGCTAGAAGTCACAGAACTAGGTCTAAGATCTGCTTCTCCAAACTGAAGTTCTGTGTTAATGATATGGCTCAAACCTGGAGAAGGCATCATAGTTCAAGACGGGAATTTCAGCAACTAAGCATAGGTTATTCTACAATGTGGTAAAACACACAAAATATAACATAAAACAAGCTGAGGAAGACAACACTCCACCACTGACCAAGGACTAGTAATGTAGGACCAATGACCTACTCGGTAATTTGTCTGTTTGTAGATCTCTCTAGCTCTCTGTAATATACAGAATCAAATCTCAACAGAAACTGAACTTACAAAAAGGAAAAAAATTATCAAATTTCATCAAAAATAGTCTACTGGGAGGTGAGGTGTTTCATATGGGTAGAGAGATAGACAGAAATTACAGCAACAGTAGGTACTTTTCACATTACATGTGAAACCCATGTAAAAAACAAATTTAAGGAGAGAAAGTGATTTTTATTTCTGTTTTCATGTGAAAAACTTCTGGAGGAAACAACTACTCTCTTCTCTAAGTAGTTCATGCACCATTTGCTTGTTGCTAATATATCATTTTTTTACTACAAAATACACTGTATGTGAGTTTATAAGCCATGTTGCTCTGCTAACTGTGATTCTACATTAAAGATTTTATGCTAAAAATATTTTCCCATTTATTACCTCTTTATTAATCACAAAAATGCATTATACAGTAGCTTTTAAGAAATATCAGTATTATTTGGTGCAAAATGAGAAATTAATAAGCAAAGAGAATAAGAGAAACATCTAATGTTTAAGTTTGCTTTGTAGGCTGATATAGAACAGCTATACTGATAAGACCTGTACAGTAATTGGGTAGATACTCATTGAGGAATTTATTTTTTCCAATTTCAGTTTGTATGGCACACCTTTAAGGCATCGCAGAGTACAGAGTTGTGTAAGGATTTTACAGTGCAAAATTAGGTACCAAGCGGAATATGTAACAAAGGCAGCTACACGAGACTAATTATTGGAGACTGGTTTTCAACCCTTAATAATTCCAAACAGGGAAATAAGAGAATGATGGTCTATTGATGTGCCAAAGTCAACAGCACAGAAAATAACATGTTAATTAGAGTCCGAATAACAGGGAAAAAGAAAACATGGCAAAGGAAGCCTTGCAACTGGAGGCACTTTCATTAAATAACGTAAACTAGCCAACCCGCGGTATAGCATACGCCGCATAATTATTTATTGATGGGTGAACACTTCCTGAAAGACACAGTTGTCCAAATGGGGTGGGTTTGAGGATACGACTGTGAGTGAATGAAACGATGGAACTCTGGAGAGAGCAACATACAATTGTCCGTGACTGAAAACTGGTTTTGGCAGATACAGGCATATCTTTTTGAAAGTTTGTCCCTGCGCCTTATTAATTGTCATTGCAAAGGCCAATCTAACAGGAAATTGTCTGCGTGTAAAAGTAAAAGGCAAATTTGAATCTGATGGGGTCAGGGAAATCCGGGGAATATGGACAGTTTGTGAGGTAGCAGCTGCGATTGTTTTACACTCTAGTACATTGCGGTGAATGCTGGTAACAGTCAGTCTAGTGCCTTTACAGAGACTTCTTGCTGGCATGAGATTTCTCAGAAGCATGATGACTGAACCAATTTTAAGTTTGAGTTTATGCGGAGGCATGCCAGTGGGAGTAAGACTGCTAAGAAATTCTTCGGGGAATGAAAGTTGATGTGCGGGATCGTCTGTGACGATGGAGTCAATGCTGGTGAAAGTTACTTCATCAGTAGGGACAAGTTTCAGTACCTGTTCATTAAGGTGTAGCGAGTCTTCGTTGGTGATGCTTAATATAGCTCGCGTACTGAATTGTTCCGGAGTCACAGTTGAGAAGTCGATGTCGCCACATAGTTGTTGAACGGGATCAGAAATAAAAGGAAAACAATGTGAAGGTAATGTTGCAGGTGTTCCTTTTTTCCCATCTTGCGAAATCTTGTTCGTGAGGAAGAGCTGTCATATTTGTCGTCAGTGTAAGTACATGCATGTGATGCCACAAAGGTTGCTTGTTAATCCAACCGGCGACAATAAGTGCTAGAGTTGGCGGGCGGGACTCTGTCGTGCGTACCCCATGACGCGGGAGGAGGGTTAGAGTTGGCGGGTGGGGCTCTGTCTTGCGTGCGTGCGTATCCCATGGTCGGGCGACTTGGTGGATTATATATAGAAAAGCAGCCGGAACCGAAAAGAACAATGAAAAGTCAACCTGGCTCAGATGTGCATGTGGACTGTAGCAGAGACGAAAGAGACTGAGGCGGTGTTTGGTGAGGTGCTGCGTGCCTCGAGAGCAAGGGTGGACTCGGGAGGAGGGTTAGAGTTGGCGGACGGGGCTCTGTCGTGCGTATCCCATGGTCTTAGAGTTGGTGGGCGTGGCTCTGTTGTGCGTATCCCATGGTCTCTGTCTTGCGTGCCATGGTCGGCTGCTTAGTGAATTGTTGGTGGGCGGGGCTCTGTGAGTTGGCGGCGTGGCTCTGTCTTGCGTGCGTCTTGCTTGCCATGGACTTAGTGAATTATATATATAGATTATTTGGTAGATTTTAGAAAGCCTGAGTTCCAAACAAATACTGTTCTTTTATAGAGCACATTGTCTATACTGAATACCATCCCAAGGTACTTTACAAGCACAGATAAATAGTAAAACTGTTTAAGTGTATCTTATACAAGTAGAGTGCAGTCAGATCAAGTTACTCAGTGTTACACAGTGATTCAAAGTTAAGGACTGAACTGACAATCTTGTGATTTAAATTCCACATCCTTAGTGCACAATTTTGACTTGTATTAATCCATGCCCAGCAAAAACTGTGCAGTAATATTTCATTTGGTTCCAAACGTAACGTATTTGCATACACATGCTTTTTCTCATCTGTAATAGTCTATATGATGTGTGCAGGTATTCATTTTAAAACTTTCACCAGCATAGTGAGTACTGTATTTACAGCCAAACGAGTCACATTTTGCATCTAGTGTTCTTGACAGATTCTTGAGTCCTTATTTCTCTATGGTATAGAAAGGTAGTTTACACATTAAGCACCATGCACACATTAATGCATTTGCTGTGGGGGTGAAGGAGATCACATTATTGTCTAAAGTCAGTGACATATTTACACTGAATTAAATGACTTTTAAAAGAAATTCATGTTGCACATTTAAGTTTCTACAATTTCAAAACTCCCCAGTCACTGAAGAAATACCATTAAGTGAATCACAGATGTACCTAGTTACAAGATTGTTTCCAACATTTCACACTAATTCCAAGTCATATATCACAGTGTCTGTAGTGTAAGATGAGGGCCATTTTGGCAGGCAGACAGAATAAAAACAGGAACTCCACATGAAAGCAAACAAACACAGTAAACTCCGCTGCAATGTTCCTCTTCAAAAATTGATTCAATAAATTAATTCAATTCAGTTCAAGATTGTATACCACACCACCTTTACAATCCCTTAACTCAACCTATAAAGGGGGAAAGGCCATGGATTACTGGGCTGTAGATTGAGATTACTGGGCATTATGACCACTAATTGAATTGGTCGGGGAAACAGTGCAATCTAAAAAAACTTTATGAGATAATGTTTCAAAACTTTTATACTGTCTAAACTTTCAAGTGACTCAGCTCATAATGTTTTTGAAAACAAGAGGTAGAGTATCCTAAATTTGCAGTATCTAATCTAATCTAATCTAATCAGTATCTAGCAGCAGCACAGAACAGAATCATTGATAACAGTTTAATCTCCAAACAGACCGAACAAATTCTGCCACAATTCTGCCAGTTGTGCAAACAAACATACAGCGGCATAGAGCACTTGGTCAACAACAGGGGTGCCTCCAGCCATTCAAGTATATAATGTAAGGATGATTTCTGACATACAGAACAGCAGGAAAGCCTCCAGTCGGACTTTGTTTCAATAAAACTTTTATAATGCATCATGTGCCAGTCATCTTATTCATATTTTTGCAGAATGTTTAAAAAATATTTTACTTATTGTAAGTAAACATAATAGCGTACCTGCTCCAAATGGTGTAACCTAAATAATCTAGAGCTGAATGTCAAGAGTAAAAAAGGAGGTCATTAAGCAGTGAAAAAGTACACTGATACACAACAGTGGTTATACTGTAGATGTGGTAGATTGCCATGTTCCAGGATGCCAACCATTTTCAGCACTCTAAAATATGTGGTCAAAGCATCAGTTACGCTCAAGAAAGCCACCAGACTGTTTTAGATGAGACAGCTAAAAATGATCAAATTTTGTCAGTGAAAGAATTACCCTTTTGCTTTCTTTTTAAATTGCCATTTTAATATAGGACTACTAAGTCGATATTTTAAAATTTTAATGGTAGCATAAGAAAAAAAATGTCATGACATGCAGATTTATCATGTATACTGTAACCCACACACATACAGCAGATCAGCCATGTACATGAAGAGTTGTGACATTTGCACAACAATCTATAGGATCTGATATACCTTTAATTGAAAAGGTTAAAACAAAGTATTGCCTTAATAAAGTATGCATCCTAATACAAAATCCCTGACACAACTCTATGGTTTGACAGTTCACATCTAAACATTAAATCACAGAGTATTTGGACAAAAAAAAATGTTATGCTCAAGTAATAACTATTCTTAATAATTAAAAGCATCTTGACAAAATGACTTTTATCCAAGTGAATTAAATGTTTAAATTTTGCAAGGCATAAGACACACATTGTTGTGTCTTGTTGCAGATTATATTATTTGTTAAAACCATATGTTGACTGGTACACTGTGTATTCTACTACTGCAGTAGTTATATATACTTTTTATTTATTTCTGCTTTATTCCTCTTTTATTCATCCTCGTGTAAACTTGATAAAAAATAACTGAAATTGTTATGCTACATTAGATCAAAATGAGTGTTGCTGTCACTACTGTGGATGTTTTTCATTTCGAGCATGTGAAATGCCTGTACAGAAAGAAATGATGACGTGAGGTACAAGTTATTCGAATCGTAGCAGCTTAACTGTAACTCAGTAAGTCAATTCCCAATCATGTAGATAATACAGAAGAGATTATATGTGTCATTCATTATGCATGAAGCTTTTCCTATGAAAATAACCATATTAATCCAACTGCCATCAAAGCATACAAAATACCTAGTTGGGATTATACTTATACAGAATGTTTCATTGGAGCATACATTTCCCAGTACAGCACAAGCTCTATATAATATTATAAATATTTTATATATTGCATTATAGTATATTAGTGATAAATTGTATTATATTGCACATATTGGGAGAGATATCACATCTGAAGGACACCAACAAAGATACTTCTGTAAAATTATACTTCAAAGTTGAACCGTTAATTTGAATGTTTTCCATAGTTATTACAATTTATAAGTGTAATATTTCAATGTTCTTTAGAAAATTGTATTTTATGAATTTAGCTCAATTTACTTTAATGGGGGAGCCTTTCAATACTGTGATTGGCTGTGTGAGAAGTGCAGGTGAATCTGATATTATGAAGAATACAATACAGAGAGGAATACTGGCTGTGCCTGGTTCCTGTGCAACTAACCGTCACCACACAACTCCAACATCTTACATTTCCGCTGTACTCCAAAAGAATACGGTATAGAAGAAACTTGCAGCATCTTCCAATGCACACTTTCAGAACCAGTCGTTCAGCAGCATAAACGCAATATATTTTCATACATCGCTTGTATTTCTCTAAGGCATTGACTTTAATGTAGTATATTTAATTCAGCATCATGCTATACTTCAGTCCAAATATGAATATAAAATATGGTTTCCATATTTTTAATGGAATGTAAACGATAGTTTATGCTCATAACAGTCTATATGATGCATGCAGAATTCATTTTTTAACATTACCCACCGTACTTAGTCAGCTGAATCTGCTCACCAGGTGGTATAAATTAGTATGCAATTGTGTTCCCCTTCTCTGATTCCAAGAAGCACACTGCAACTGCATTTAGTCTTAGTCTTGGTCCATTGCTGGTCCACAGCTATGGGGCACACTGCAATACAGTAATCCCTCGCTATATCGCGCTTCGACTTTCGCGGCTTCACTCTATCACGGATTTTATATGTAAGCATATTTAACTATATATCACAGATTTTTCGCTGTTTCATGGGTTTCAGTGGACAATGGGTCTTTTAATTTCTGGTACATGCTTTCTCAGTTGGTTTGCCCAGTTGATTTCATACAAGGGACGCTATTGGCAGATGGCTGAGAAGCTACCCAATCAGAGCACGTATTACGTATTAAATAAAACTCCTCAAATATATTGTGAGCACGGGGGCTGTTCGCACCCCTAGAGGATACGGCCGCTCCTCAAAAACCGCTGAAAGACTACCTTCACATTGCTCCCTTCCTTGCTGGGCTTGCTTGTGGCTGCTTTGTTGCACTATATGCTTCCCGCACGGTGCTTCGCATACTTACAAGCCCAAACAGCACCTGTCGGTTTTTGATTGTTTACTTTTCTCTCTCTCTCTCTCTCTGACATTCTCTGCTCCTGACATGTACTTCTTTGAAGAGGAAGATATGTTTGCATTCTTTTAATTGTGAGATGGAACTGTCATCTCTCTCTTGTCATGGAGCACATTTAAACTTTTGAAAAAGAGACAAATGTTTGTTTGCAGTGTTTGAATAAAGTTCCTGTCTCTCTATAACCTCCTGTGTTTCTGTTCAAATCTGTGACCCAAGCGTGACAATATAAAAATAACCATATAAACATATTGTTTTTACTTCGCGGATTTTCACCGTCCGCGGGGGGGTTCTGGAACGCAACCCCCGCGATTGAGGAGGGATCACTGTAGTTCTAAATTCAAAAGTTAGTCTTGTTACTGTATATACATACTAAGACAATATCAGGAAGGGCTCATCCCAAGCTGACGTCGCACTGCAACTGACCCAGGAAGTCTGCAAAGCCCATGAGCAAATCTTTTTAGAAAACGTTCATTAGTTTGTCTTACACTTTTTACTCATAGATGTTATTAGCTTGGAAATAAGGCTATGAAAGTAAACAAAATACTTAAATCAAAAATTAAGATATATCCAAATATATTCAAATATAGATTGCATTTTCTGTTTGCTAAATATTTGTGGTTTTTATATTTTATTATTATGATTAATATTATTGTTTTTTTTTATTTTTTTAACCTACAAAGCATGAAGTGGATATGATCCATGTACAGTTAAAAGAAGTATGTGAATATTCAACCCTTCAAACAAATGTGACACTGCCCTCCATGAAAACAGGATTCCCTGGGTGTGCACAATCACAAAATCGGAAAGAAAGCAAAATGAGGTACAGTCTGATCTACCTTAGTGTAATGTACAGAAATAATCCAGATAATCATTGATGAAACATGTTAATCACAGTCATTACTCAACTCTTTTTCTTTTTATAGCTATTAAAATAATATGCAGGTAGTGGATGATGGATTAGACATTCAGGTTTTGCTGTACAGGATGTTAGTTGAGTGTTTTGGGCAGGAACAGATGATTAATGTATAACATACATAGATAAACTAAACTAATTTACTATTTTTGCCCCTTTAAAACTGCAGCAAAACTGTAATATGGGTGACCATAAGATTTATTTTTCATTGCACCTTATTGTTTAAGTATTGTGTGTCAAGTCAGCACCCAAGTAAGGCACAGAATGTATTTGAAACTGTTTTTTTGGCTGAGCCTGAGGTAAGTAAATGAACACTGCCAACTCTGGAAGGACTTTTTTAAAATGGTAATTTTTTAAGTTGTTATGATACCAAAAGAACAATAAGAAATATGTTAGTTTTGCTCCATTGTCATTGATGAGAAAGAAATCTAGATTTTGCTTTCTGTGAAGGATGTTTAAAGTTCTAGTACAAAGCAGCAGTTTGGTCTGGGATCTCAAGTTAAAAAAATTACATTTTACTAATGACAAATGTCAGACCCAAGTGACCCAAGTCAGCACTTTGAAAGCTTGGTCCAGGTAAGAAATTGTAAAAATGATATTGGGGGTGACACAGCTATTAACATTTCAAGTTCTTTTGCAATAGCATAGGAAAAGAAGCATTCAATACTTTGCAAAGTTAAATTGAAGGGAAAAGTGGAAATAAAGATATGGATCCACAAATCAATACAAGAAAAGCAGAAATAGAACAGTCTGATGGAAATCTCAGAGATTTTTGTCTCACATATGGGGGAATCAGCAAATGGACTTCGGTGTTATTTTAAAGTTATATCACATAAACACAAAAATAAAAATCAAGCAAAAAACAGAAAGCTGAGAATGTAGTTTAGTATGGGTAAAAATTGCTGTCAAATTCTGAACAATAAAACAACTTCTCATTAAAACATTGGTGATAGGTTGCTCACAAACAAGTGGCTGCTTTTGAAAGGCTTGTTTTTCTGAATTTAGCAAGTTTGCTTTTATCAGAAAAAGAGAAGTTCTAATAGCACCCGTATTTTTTGTATCACTGGTTCTTTATGTCTGCAATTATAATTTCTTTAAACACCTTCTATCATCATACTAAATAAATCAATAATTGTTACATTCAGAGTATGATAATCTTCAAGCCACAAATACACTATGGTAATTGCAGAAAATATTTATGTAATATCTGATTCATTCAAGCCAAATTGTTTCAAGAGAATTAGGATATTGGATCTTTACCTCGCAAAGTAGCATATGCCAAATGCAGTAGTTTTTAATATGGTCATGAGAAACCCACTGTAGCTACTGGTTTTCCTTTGAAACCATTTATTAGCAACTCTTGCTTTTAATGGAACCTGTGATTTCAATGGACAGTACAGAACTGGCACAATTCTGGTGTAAATTATCAAATATTAATAGCTTTGGGGAGTAATCAGCTGCCATTTCTTGCCCAAACGGCCTGGACTAGGGTCAGGCAGTCATTCCAAATAGACTTGCTTGAGTACTATAGCCACATCTGGGTCATTAGATGGATCTAGTTTGAAGAAATCTGCTCAGATGTGGCCCAAGTTTATTTTGCTAGCTGGGAGTGACAATCCTTTCTAAATCATTTATTTCAAGTAGCTGCTTAATAATGGACACAACCAAGTACAAACAGTAAAAGGTTAGTTGCTCCTTTGTTGACCACCTTAACATTGGCACTTCATTGTTAATTGGGTACTGGTTAATAAAAAAGAAAAATAACAAGTAAATGAACCCAAATGATACACAAACATAAACTCACAATATTAGTACTTCTGAGTTGGATCAATTAGCAGAAGGCCTTGATTTTAAATTACACATTAGTATAAAGAAAGCATTAGTATAATGCTGAAGATATAATAAACCCTAGTCAGGGTAAAGAGTCAAAGCCAAAACAGCTAATAATGCTGTAAATTTTTATGTTGTCAAAATAGGTCAACATCACTAGTTTATTGGAGAATCTAACTGGTATATGCATTTCATTTTAAAACCAAAAAGTGACATAATCACGGAAAAAATATCAAAGAGGATGTATTGTGTGCGAGTCCTCCCTAGCTAAGTGGACCACAGTATAAATAAATTTTGCCTACAAAAAAGGCTTTGTTTGGGTGAGACAGTGGAAAAGACTTGTCACCAGAGTTGCCTAACTAAGCTGCCATTTCTACTGGGGAAAAAAATAGCTAAGACAGGCTGCTTTATTTTAAGATATTCTTGTCAATTTCCTGCTTTTTCAGAGTGAAAAATATGCTGTGATCAGCATATAGACAAGTACCAGTTACATATGGTCATGCTTATTTTTAAGGAAAATTTCTTATTTGCCAAAAATAACAATTCAATGGCCAAGTGAAAGAGGGAATACTAGTTTTCATCCTGTCTCATTAACACGTTAAAGGTACAACACAATCCAGGCAACTCAGACTCAATTCCTGTATGTCTGCAGTGGGTGTAGGTTTTTGTTCCAGGCAATTTCTTAAACAGGAAACAATTCTTAGTGTTATTAGACCTTGCAATTTCTGTCACTAAAGTACTGTAACATGAATAGTAACACTACAAGTTTTACTTCAGCATAAGCTTCATAAAAATAACAGCCAGTTTTTAGAGAACATGATTCTCTTCACTCACTTTGCTTTTTATTTCTCTTTAATTCTAGTTCATTCACTTGTTAAGCATAATATGCCAAAAATGTATTATGTTTATCTACAATTTGAGATAAAACACAAGTAATTAGGTAGCCAACTGTTATCCAGATGATTTTGCACCTGTGCTGGTTCACCATAAATCAGATTTCAAACCAAAAAATAAGCTTGTCTTGCTGTTAGAAGAATGCTTCACTTTCATTTTTCCTGATATCTACTACTATGTCAGAAATTACCAATTTAATTTATCTGTGAAATTTAGAAAGATGTCTGTGGGTGGTCTAGTGGTTAGCACTGTAGTTTCATTGCTTTAGGACACTGAGTTCAAATTCTTGCTTTGTTACTATCCATATTACTAACCGAGAATGCTAAACCGGATGGACGCAGGGACATCCGGCCATGGGCCGTAGCCGCAAAAAGACGTACTACGCAGGCGCACCAAGAAATGAGGCGCCGCGACCATATTACTAACCGAGAATGCTAAACCGGATGGACGCAGGGACATCCGGCCATGGGCCGTAGCCGCAAAAAGACGTACTACGCAGGCGCACCAAGAAATGAGGCGCCGCGAGAGGCGGACAAGACCACAGAAAAAAGGAGTGAGCACGCACCAAGAAATGAGGCGCCGCGAGAGGCGGACAAGACCACAGAAAAAAAGGAGTGAGCACAGAAAAAAGGAGTCAAACGCAGGCGACGCACACAGCGCCGCACGAGCAAAACACCCCCCTCCCCCACACACACACACACACACAAGCAACGGACGGGACACACACAAAGAGGACGATTCAACAAGCCCCTGGCACACAAAAAACAAGAGCCCGCAAACCCCCCCCCCCCACACACACAGACACACACAAGCAACGGACGGGACACACACAAAGAGGAGGATTTAATCCCATTGCACACGAAACGGAACGCACACAAAGAGGAGGATTCAACAAGCCACAAGCACACAAAAAAAAGAAGCCGCGAGCACCACACAAAGCCCATTGGACACGAAACGGGACAGACTACGGACATAGCACACGAAACGTACACAAAAACGACAATTCAGACCCACGACCACAGTAACATAAATAACAAATGACACACAAAGCCCCATTTCTAAATGAACCGTCCGTATTAAACATACATCATCTCAACACGTTCACAATATGCAGCATAGGTAGATCTCATTACAATGAGGCACTATTAACCGTTCAACCGCAGAAAAAGCTCCATATTAACAGTGAGTGCGATCCTCCTTATTACTTATCCATATTTCTCACACTCAAAAACAAACAAGTCATGAATTCACGATCACAGGTACAAAACGATACCGCTCGGATAACGGGACCAAACACAATTCACACTATGCAGCATAGGTGGATCTCATTAAAATAAGGCACTATTAACCGTTCAACCGCAGAAAAGGCTCCATATTAACAGTGAGTGCAATACTCCTTATTACTTATCCATAATTCTAGAAGAAAAAATGTCTCGGCTCCAAAAACGCAAAGCTCAACTAAAGCTTCTAACTGACGATGTACCTAAAAGTTAAAACTTTATGAACTGCATTAGATCCTACAATAGTTCATTTGCTTTTGCATCTACCGGAGTAAATATCAGGCCAACAAAAGGCAATTGCCCATACTGCTTTCGCATATGTGCACAAATACTGCATCGCATTGGAACAGTGCACCCAGAAACAAATCAACAACGCAAATATGCACAAATCTACATCCTAGATCCACATGACGCAATCTATCAATCAAAGTGCTGCATCGCAACAGGCACGGATTCAAAACGAAACACCTCCCGTCTCAGACATACGTTAACGGCAAGAAAGGCTACAACGGGCTTCTCACACAGCACAGGCAAATCGAATACAGATCCAAAACAACACGTCCCAAATACTACACATGCAACGACATAGCAAACGAAATGTACACAAAAACGATGATTCAGACCCACGACCACAGTAACATAAATAACAAATGACACACAAAGCCCCATTTCTAAATGAACCGTCCGTATTAAACATACGTCATCTCAACACGTTCACAATATGCAGCATAGGTAGATCTCATTACAATGAGGCACTATTAACCGTTCAACCGCAGAAAAAGCTCCATATTAACAGTGAGTGCGATCCTCCTTATTACTTATCCATGTTTCTCACGCTCAAGAACAAACAAGTCATGAATTCACGATCACAGGTACAAAACGATACCGCTCAGATAACGGGACCAAACACAATTCACACTATGCAGCATAGGTGGATCTCATTACAATAAGGCACTATTAACCGTTCAACCGCAGAAAAGGCTCCATATTAACAGTGAGTGCAATACTCCTTATTACTTATCCATAATTCTAGAAGAAAAAATGTCTCGGCTCCAAAAACGCAAAGCTCAACTAAAGCTTCTAACTAACGATGTACCTAAAAGTAAAAACTTTATGAACTGCATTAGATCCTACAATAGTTCATTTGCTTTTGCATCTACCGGAGTAAATATCAGGCCACCAAAAGGCAATGGCCCATACTGCTTTCGCATATGTGCACAAATACTGCATCGCATTAAAACAGTGCACCCTGAAACAAATCAACAACGCAAATATGCACAAATCTACATCCTAGATCCACATGACACAATCTATCAATCAAAGTGCTGCATCGCAACAGGCACGGATTTAAAACGAAACACCTCCCGTCTCAGACATACGTTAACGGCAAGGAAAGCTACAACGGGCTTCTCACACAGCACAGGCAAATCGAATACAGCTCCAAAACAACACGTCCCAAATACTACACATGCAATAACGCGCCTCTCAAACGGCACAAGCAAAACATACACCAGGAAAATTCATAAGGATTAATCAATGTCATTTGCAATCATTGTCATTCAGTTCACTTCCCTGAAGAAACAACTGGCAATACAAGTAATACATTTACACGTTGTTGTCAAAAGGGTCAAATTAGACTGCCTCCTTTACATTCATATCCTGAATATCTACAGAAGCTTCTAACTAACGATATACCTGAAAGTGAAATCTTTATCAACTGCATTAGATCCTACAAATCGGTATCCACTATGAACATTAACGGTGGCACTGCACGTGACATCCGTCTTGCAAAAATGTTAATTATTGATGAATGTACAATGGCATCCAGTCACTTACTCAACACCATTCATAAACTTCTACAAACGTTTATGAATAATAATATTCGCTTTGGAGTAAAGGTACTTTTATTAGGAGGAGATTTTAGACAGTGCTTAGCTATTCTTCCACATGCCATGCGCTCAGCTATTGTTCAGTGCACCTTAAAATACGCAGACAATTGGCATTGCTTTCAAAAGATACAGTTAGTAAAAAAGATACGATGTCCAGAACCAGATCATAACAATTGCTTATTACAACTGGGAGATGGTACACTCACCAATACAGATGGACTTCACCCACATATTATTACAATTCCTCAAGCCTTTATCTGCGACGACTTAGTTACAGACAGATTTGGAACAGCAATCTCATTAGACCAAATGCCCCTTTTAACAAAACGCACTATATTATGTCCAAAAAATATTAATGTGGAAAACATAAATACCCAAGTCATTCCATTACTTCCTGGAGAGACACAACTCTTTCTAAGCTCTGACAAACTTGACTCTGATCACAACAATAACCATCTTCATTGACATTACAAGTTCTGACCTGGAATTACCTTTTACACTTAAACGGCGTGTACAAAGAAATTTTCCAATAAACCTTTACACTGTGCCACACACTTTATTGTTTGCTTTCTATTTGCATCATCTACACCTTCACACTATTCTATATCTCATTCATACATCACGCTCTTTGTCATTCCCAACACCAGGGGTTGGCGAGCGAAGCGAGCAGGGGGCGGAGCCCCCTAGTTTGCATATAGTTTATAGTTTAGTTTCTTCCTGTTTTTCTGAAGGATTTTCTGCAGGTTGATTTTTTCTTACTTGCCTTAAAAGATGTGTGGTCGATAAGCAATGTTAAATATGTGAATGTGGCCTTCAATTGACTTCTGCCCCATCCAGTCTTAGGCCTGGTCCTTCCAAGAAAGACTCTTAACATGGTATTTGGAGGAAAGTGATTTGAAAAATGAACTTATGTTATTAATATAATAGTTTATTGTGCACAGTTGTCAAATTAAGTTGGCTCAATTCTATAATTGCTTAAAATGTCAATTTTTCCTGTTTCAAAAAATAAAGTGAAACATAAATAACAAGACAGCCAACAATGTAGTAGTTGATTTGACATCATTACATCTGATCATGTTATTCATAAAACATCTCTTTCAATTACAATTTACATATAAATACAAAAGAAAAACAGTGCACTAGTAGACATTTCTCACACAGTAGAGTTAGAGCAGGAATATCTCTCTATTATAAAAAAAATCTTGCAGAGAAACAGTAGGGCGTTGAGACATGATCTTCACGTTAAGATCACGGAAGACACTTAAAAGACCCATGAGACTAAAGAGATTGGCGACGGAGAGTCTCAAACATGAGACTTTGTGCCAGGACCATCTCATGATGACGTAGAACATGAGATTCTTGCAAGACACGCCCCACTTACAACCAAATAAGACCATGGTCATCAAAACTCTCAGTTGTGTTTTGGCTTTGAGCACACACAGATGCAGGCCTCTGAGCGCATATAAAGCGTACAAGGACAATACGTTGTAGATGAAACGTAGACGACTAAGCAAAGAAGAAAGCAGCGTGAAGAAAAGAGACTCAAAAGCGTTGGAGAGACAAAAAAGAAAAAGAATAATCTAGGTGCAAATTCAGAAAATAAGGAAAGTAATTATCAGCCCAAGTGGAATTGAAAAAAAAGCATGTGCAATCCGGATGTTGGCGCTATACTCATGCAGAGCAGGTTAGAGATTATGAAAGCAATGGAATTCGAAAGGCTCAAAAAAAAAACGTTAGCGGGATACACATGTGGAGAAAGTTAAAGAATATGAAAGTAGGAAAATTAGAAAGTATAAAAAAAAGAAAGTAAAGATCGCAGAAGCGCAAACAAATGGAAATTATTACTCGAAAAAGGGAAAATAATCACCACAGACCAGGTGTCATTGAAACAAAAGCACAATAAAGAGATGTCAGAAATAAAAGAGTAGAAAACAAAGTAAAACGTCATAAAGAGGTTAAAAAAGGGAAAGCACAATAAAGAGATGTCAGAAATAAAAGAGTAGAAAACAAAGTAAAACGTCATAAAGAGGTTAAAAAAGGGGGCCAAACACATGCAGAGCAGGTTAGAGATAATGAAAACTGGAATTCAAAAGACTCAAAAAAAACATAGGTGCGAAACACATGCAGAGCAAGATACAGAATATGAAAGCACAAAAAAACAAGTGTCAAAACAAAGAAAGTAAACATCACATTAGTTCAAAGAAAGAGAAATTATTACTCGGAGAAATAACGAAAAGGCGAATAGAGATCGAATATATGGACATAGGTGATATGTCAGAAATATGTAAATATTGTAAGGCTTTGAAGTTTAAGTCAAGAGAATTTCAAAAACGGAGTTTACCTCACATGCATTTATTGGTTACTTTGCAAAAAAAATTATTAACTGCTGATGATGTGGATCGTTTTGTCTGTGTTGAAATTCCAAATAGAGAAACCTATCCTGAATTATGGTACAAAGTCATTAAACACATCTCACGGACCTCATTAAAAAGATTCAGCACATTGGGACTCGAAAGATTCTAAAGATTCTGTTTTTACAGAAGTTCAGAAATAAAAGTGAAACAAATGAAATAGCAACAATTCAAAGAAAAAAAAATCTTAACAGTGTGTATCCGGAAAAACAAAAACGGTGGTTGGCGAGCGAAGCGAGAAGGGGGCAAAGCCCCCTAGTGTCTAATTAAATTTATTAACAACAAGTAAAGGCTTTTGATTAAGAAACGAGTCTGCAGACGACTATGATCTTGATTTCTAATCCTCTGCTGGAGTCAATTTTTGGGGAGGGGGTGGATACAAGTGGTTGCTGGGTTTTCATCCAATTATTTGTTTTAAGTATAGCACGGTTATTGTTCTTAATGAAAGATGTAATTTAATTATATGTCTTATTAGTGCTTTCATTCTGGTGTGTCAGACATTTCTTACATTGAAAGATTTTCCTTTTCTATTATCTCCATAAAACTGTTTTGTGCACTGAAGCAGATTAGTACTTCACCATCCCTCACTTTTTCTTCATTATTTGCTTCCAAATGTTTTATTGCAACAAACACTTTATGATTAACAAGCACAAGCACAATATCAATTTGGCTGCTTAGCTATTGGTTTCATTGTTATTTGCATCTAATTGATATTCAAAACTTAGTTAGGAAAAAGCACTTAAAGACTGAGTGTGGCAGTTGAAAAGTAAAAGAAGCAATTAAGGGTTCGGAATCTTAACAAGCAAGTAAATTAACATTAAGCCATTAGCAGAAACAACTCTGTAAAAATTGCCTTGTACAAAAACACACAGAAAATAAAAAATGAGTTTGATACCCATATCCCAAACTATTTGTTTGAATAAGGAATTTAGTTTAAAATTTGTGGAAAAAAGTGAGCAACTGAGAGGTTATTAATTCATTTGTTTTCAAAACACTTTTTTTTAATTTATCAGAAAGAAAAATAAACCATTGGAAATTTCAGGCTACAGTATAAACTTATGAATAATTAAAGAACATACACCTCTCTCTATTATAATAAAAAAAACTTGGGTCGAGACGTGATATTCTCAGAAGACACTTTGAAGTCCCGCGAGACAAGGAAGCGAGACAAAAGGACAGCTGCTGTACAGGCTTTTAAATGATCATCACTCAGAGCGACATGCAGATCACGCAGCACGGCACAAGCAGCAGCTGGCTTAAACCTGGGGGGTTGGCGAGCAAAGCAAGCAGGGGGCAGAGCCCCCTAGTTAATCAAATTTATGAAATTAGCATACAAGACTCTTCAGATCATGATATTAAGCTCATGCTTCTTGTAGTTTGTTTATAAATAATATTATTAATTCTAGTAATCTTGGTCTCATTAGACTCAAGTAATTTACCAGATAGCAGAAGAGTAAACAGAATGTGACCAGGGAGCAAAAGGTATGAAAAGATTTTATGAACTTTCTATTTCAAGTTAAAGTTCAAATGTATTATAATAAATACACAATGAAATTGTTACTTGTGAGTTTTCCACAGACTAGTGACAGTAATACCCAGATGGGAAGAGAGAAAGACATGAATAGTTAAGACAGATTTCTTTAATGATACTGTTGGCCTTTTTGAGGCATTGTGTGTTATATCTGCCCTGAACAGAAGGAAGCTGTATGCCAATGATGTTCTGTGTAATGCTCTCCTACTTACACCAGGATGTTATTATGCAGCCAGTGAGTATGAACTCTACTGTGCACAAGTTTTGAGTATACCTGGAGACATTCAGACTTTTCTCCCACGTCTGATAAAGAAAAGGCACTAGTGAGTCTTCCTAGCAAAGAAATGTTGTACCAACTTCAGGTCAACAATGGGGGTGACTGTGTTTTCTGACATTAAAGAGAGAGATTGTCGTCCTGATACCACTGTGTCTGAAGAAAATTCTAGAATAACAGAAGGAATCCACAAATGGAAGTGGGCAGCCAATGGTTTTATACTTTCCAAACTGTGTATCCTGTTCATAGCAGAGAATGTCAAAACACTTTCAATAATGAACCTGTATAAAATGGTTATGGATTTGTGTGACACCCTAAACTTCTTTACCTGTGTCCCAAAAAATATGGGGAGTCAATTAAGAAATCAGCTGAAATAAAAAAAACAGCATCCCTCCAGTAACAGAGTTTAAGAAGCCTGATGCGTTCAGGCCTGTGTTCGCTATTTTGGTGCGTATAAATTACAGCACTTCAGGTGGGTGTAGAGTAACAACTCAAATCGGCCCAGTATGCTGGCTGTCCTGGGGTATCTTCATTGAAAACAAGTGTACCTTTATGACAATTTCAAATGGGTGTAGTTTTATGAGTATTATCGGGTGCACTGACATATTCATTCATCATATGTACCTGTTTATTGCAACTTTACACCATGTATCAGCAACAGCATCAATGATGGGCCAAAAAATGGATAGTTTCCAACCTATCTTTGTGTACACTTACACACACAACCACTCTGTCTCTACTGAGGCACGAAGTGGTAGATGTATTTAGCTTTTAAGAGAAGCCAGACTATTATTATTAATTATCTTTTTTTAATTGTTTATCATTGTCATATGAGCATAAGAAATTTGACAAATGAAAGGTGACCATTTACTTCACCCAGCTTCCTTATTTAGCTGATAGCTAAGTTGTCAAAATATCTTATCCAGATAATTCTTAAAAGTTATCAAGTTTTCTACTTCTACTATATGTCTCAGTCATTTGTTCCAGATTCTCACAGCTCTTTGTGTAAAGACGTTCTTCAGTCCTAAATGCTCTTTCCCATAATGTCTACTGGCGTCCTTGAGAACATGATTCACCCTTAAGTTAAAATAATTCTGCTGTATCGACTTCATCAATGCCTCTGGGAATTTGGAAGACCTAGATAAAGTCCCCATGTGGTCTCCTATGCTCAAGACTAAACGACAAGTGACTTCACCTGCATGTATTGCAATTGGAGAAACAAAAGAAATATAACTATTGTATTTCAGATGCTGTAAGTTGCCTTAAATAATGGTGTCAGCCAAATAAGTAAATGTAAGGTAATAAATCTTATATTATTTTAAATGATTGCTTGACACCTAGGTGCTTGTTATCTAGACACAAGATTCCCAAACCAGTCCTGGGGGAGCAGTGCAGGATTTACGTATAAGCTACACAAGCTATAGCTTAGGGCCCCCGCCTTCTTGGGGGCCCCCAAAACAAATTGTCCGAGTGAGCAATTGTCATATATACTTAAATATACTACAGCATTATTTGTCCCAATCAGGCCAGGCCTTAGGCATAGGCAAAGTAGGCGACCGCCTAGGGCCCCGGCGTCCGGGGGGCCCCGGATCGACTCCTAGGTCTAATTTTCACGCATTTCACAGTGCTTCCAGGGGGGCTCCGCCCACCTCAGGGGGCCCCTGGACCCCCCTTTCGCCTAGGGCCCCATAATACCTAAGACCGGGCCTGTGGGGGAGGCCCAAACTGTCCGGGTTTTTGCTTGCTTTCAGCACACCTGTATCAGCCTATCAGTGACAGTGTACTAACCCATATGGGCCCCATATGATCCTTGGGTGCACAATCTGATGGATCCCACATGGGAGACATCTTTTGGTCCATATAAAACACATCTGTGACCCATATAGGCTTGCTACTTGGGAATAAAATGTGTGAATTTCCCCTTGGGATTAATAAAGTATCTATCTATCTATCTATCTATCTATCTATCTATCTATCTATCTATCTATCTATCTATCTATCTATCTAAAATGTATTAATAATTTTCAGCGATCTAGTACCATCCTGGCACATGACAAAGCTGTTCATGGCAAATGGGTAAAAAAGACCAGCCGAGTCAGACAAAAATAAAAATTGGGGTTTGGGCAACCAAGTCTGTAATACAAAATGCTCAGACAGAAAGAAGTCTTACCGCTAAAGTCACAAGGCGCGTTCAGGTGCACGCAAACAACAATTCAAAAAACATTCACATACATTCATCGGTGAAAGTGTCGCGCGACAACAAGGTACAGTTCGCGCGCAGCACGCGGATAGACACGGTGAACACACCCACCTCAAGTGCCACAAGGCACACACGTGAGTCTTGCACGCGCACACACACGGAACTATTCCAGGCCACTAGCAGAAGTCAACACGCCGAAACCACACAAGAACGCAGGCAGAGCTGAAGAAAAAAAAGAAACAAAAGCAAAGTCCCTAATCACCGGTAAACAAACACATAACTGCCTCCTTCCAGTTAGGTGACATGTTAAATCAACACCTAAGCCTCATTCCCTCCGTCCTCTCTGAGATCGCGAGCGCAAGAACTTTACTCGGGCATAAGATCCACTCACGGGTAACTAGTGCCAGTCACTCACCAGAAATACTTGCTTTCCAGTCGCCTTTTTTCTTCTCTTGTCACTGTAATCCAGCACGTCAAAGAAGTGCGTACGGCGAAAGCATGACAACCCAAGAGTGTCCTGATGTGTCGACAAGCGAGACTCCTCTCGTGCCGATTAGTCGCGGACCATCGTCCAACCGCTTACAACACGCCAGTTCCAGCCAGCAGTCAAGGCAGCCACGAAGTGCGAGCGAGTGAGCTTGCGAGCGTGACACGGCAGCCCCGCCCTCGGCCACCGGAGTGTGCCAAGGAAGGCGCGCACTTTCGGTGTGAGCTGGCCGGCTCTCGAAATTCGTTTTATTATTACGGATTACACAAACTTGCCTTTTAAGTGAATCTGTGCATCATTTCACCAGTTAGAGGTGTGATGATAATGGATGTGGTGTTTTACGTAGCATTTCAAATAGTCTGTCCCGTATGCTCCTGGAGACAACTTGCGTACGTGCTTCTACATTGATGGACACGGGACTTTAAGGTATTTTTTTCCATTTGAGTAACCAGGAGACATTACAAAGTACAGGTAAACAATCTCCCACTTTCAATCTTTACATTTGTTAGATGAGAGCTTATTCATTTAGCAAACAGAACATGTTTAGCTGAGCTTTGAAATCCTTCCATTTGCTTAACATGTTATTAAATTAGTCAATAAACAAAGTGTGACAAAATAATAAAGAATTAGACACACTGCCACGCTCAGTTATTAATATGGATACAATGTGTCCTTTGTAATTAGACTAAGCAGTTTTCTGTATAACATGGAACTAATGGTATCACCCATTGGTCTATTCATTTATTTTCAGTCTGTATAATCCAAAACAGGATCACAGACACCTGGAACCCTGAGCAGTAACATTAGCCACAAGTTATGGATGTCTTCCCATCGCAGGGCACAATCATTCATTTTTTTTCTTTTTTTCCAGTACAGGATCTGGGAAAACCTACAAACAAATAATACCAGACCAATCCCAAAAAACCATGGATGCCACTTACAGTCAAAACTGGCAAATTTAGTTTAAACAATTCACCTAAGAAATGTCTTTGCCTAGCGCAAATGGGGCCGTGAGCATGGGTAAAACAAGCAATATCCACACTTAAGGCACTAGATTTGTACTGCCTTGGTGGCCAATTATCAGCCTTGATCTTGCAAACAGGGTCAATAAAGTAAGAAAAGGAAAAAGATATTCAGTTGTTCTTACCAACAGTAGCACCTCCACCCAAGTTAATAAAACTGTTGTTAATAAAACTGTTTTGCATTGGGAACAGGGTGCATTATCCTACTGAAAGAGACCATTGCCATCAGGGAATATCACTGCAACAATTGGGTAGGTGGTATGTATCAAAGTAACAGCAACATGGATGCCAAGACCCAAGGTTTCCCAGCAGAACATTGCCTAGAGCATCAAACTGCCTCCAGCCACTTGCCTCTTTTCCATCATGCATCCGACTGCCATCTCTTCCCCACGTATATGATGCACATGCGCCATCCACATGATCTAAAAGAAAGCATGATTCATCAGACCAGGCCATCTTTTTCCATTGTTCTGTGGTCATGTTCTGGCGCTTATGTGCTCATTGTAGGTGCTTTTGGTATTCTTACTAATCTGCGGCTTCACAGTCTCATGTGCAGCAAGCACGTATTGTGTGTTTCTGCCATTACCCATCATTAGGCGTTTTTGGCAATTTGAGCTACAGTAGCACTTCTGTAGGATAGGACCAGACAGGACAGCCTTTTTCTCCCGCGTGCATCAGCCCGCTGGTTCACCAGTTGTCCTTCATTGGATCACTTTTTTAGGTACTAACCACTACAGTGGTGTGAAAAACTATTTGCCCCCTTCCTGATTTCTTATTCTTTTGCATGTTTGTCACACAAAATGTTTCTGATCATCAAACACATTTAACCATTAGTCAAATATAACACAAGTAAACACAAAATGCAGTTTTTAAATGATGGTTTTTATTATTTAGGGAGAAAAAAAATCCAAACCTACATGGCCCTGTGTGAAAAAGTAATTGCCCCCTTGTTAAAAAATAACCTAACTGTGGTGTATCACACCTGAGTTCAATTTCCGTAGCCACCCCCAGGCCTGATTACTGCCACACCTGTTTCAATCAAGAAATCACTTAAATAGGAGCTGCCTGACACAGAGAAGTAGACCAAAAGCACCTCAAAAGCTAGACATCATGCCAAGATCCAAAGAAATTCAGGAACAAATGAGAACAGAAGTAATTGAGATCTATCAGTCTGGTAAAGGTTATAAAGCCATTTCTAAAGCTTTGGGACTCCAGTGAACCACAGTGAGAGCCATTATCCACAAATGGCAAAAACATGGAACAGTGGTGAACCTTCCCAGGAGTGGCCGGCCGACCAAAATTACCCCAAGAGCGCAGAGACGACTCATCCGAGAGGTCACAAAAGACCCCAGGACAACGTCTAAAGAACTGCAGGCCTCACTTGCCTCAATTAAGGTCAGTGTTCACGACTCCAGCATAAGAAAGAGACTTGGCAAAAACGGCCTGCATGGCAGATTTCCAAGACGCAAACCACTGTTAAGCAAAAAGAACATTAGGGCTCGTCTCAATTTTGCTAAGAAACATCTCAATGATTGCCAAGACTTTTGGGAAAATACCTTGTGGACTGATGAGACAAAAGTTGAACTTTTTGGAAGGCAAATGTCCCGTTACATCTGGAGTAAAAGGAACACAGCATTTCAGAAAAAGAACATCATACCAACAGTAAAATATGGTGGTGGTAGTGTGATGGTCTGGGGTTGTTTTGCTGCTTCCGGACCTGGAAGGCTTGCTGTGATAGATGGAACCATGAATTCTACTGTCTACCAAAAAATCCTGAAGGAGAATGTCCGGCCATCTGTTCGTCAACTCAAGCTGAAGCGATCTTGGGTGCTGCAACAGGACAATGACCCAAAACACACCAGCAAATCCACCTCTGAATGGCTGAAGAAAAACAAAATGAAGACTTTGGAGTGGCCTAGTCAAAGTCCTGACCTGAATCCAATTGAGATGCTATGGCATGACCTTAAAAAGGCGGTTCATGCTAGAAAACCCTCAAATAAAGCTGAATTACAACAATTTTGCAAAGATGAGTGGGCCAAAATTCCTCCAGAGTGCTGTAAAAGACTCATTGCAAGTTATCGCAAACGCTTGATTGCAGTTATTGCTGCTAAGGGTGGCCCAACCAGTTATTAGGTTCAGGGGGCAATTACTTTTTCACACAGGGCCATGTAGGTTTGGATTTTTTTTTCTCCCTAAATAATAAAAACCACCATTTACAAACTGCATTTTGTGTTTACTTGTGTTATATTTGACTAATGGTTAAATGTGTTTGATGATCAGAAACATTTTGTGTGACAAACATGCAAAAGAGTAAGAAATCAGGAAGGGGGCAAATAGTTTTTCACACCACTGTATATACACCTCACCAGATTTGCTGTTTTGGAGATGCTTTGACCCAGTCATCAAAATTTGGCCCTTGTCAAAACTGCTAAGGTCCTTACACTTTTTCCTGCTAACAGCACGTCACCTTCAAGAACTGACTGTTCACTTGCTGCCTAATATATCACATCACTTGACAGGTTCAAGATAATCCATGTTATTCACTTCACCTGTTAGTGGCTTTAATGTTTTGGCTGATCGGTATACATATACAGGTATGTATATGGTGTGTGTGTTCCAGGGGATCGTTCCTTGCTTGCACACTGTGCTTGCAGGGATAGGCTCCAGCCCCCCCGCAACCCTGCCCAAGATAAGGGGCTCAGAAAATGGTTCTTTTTAAGTCTGTTTATGTTTTCTTCCCAGATCCCAAAAGATGTACAGGTTAGATTTATAGACGACTCTCACTGGCCCTGTGGGACTTTTGGTTTAAGTTGTCCAAGTAATGGACCGTACCCTGTTTTGGGATGGTTACTCAGCTGCCAGGATAGGCTCTAGCTGCCTGGATCCCTGAATTGGTTTTATAGTGGTTGTGAATGTTGTGTTAAGCTATATATTGTTTTTAGATGTTATAAATGAAAACAACTTAAACATTTTCTAAACTCTGAGGGTTTCTTTCAGATAGAAGGCATGTTGCCTCTTAATGTCTCTGACATAATACTCTTCGTCATAATCACATAAAAAGGGTATTTGAAGTTGCAACATTCATCAATGAATAACAAAGTTACATTTCTCAAACTGTCAATATCATTCCATTCTTGCTATAATGATGTTTTACTTCAGTTATGTGTATGTTATGTGTATGCTTCAGTTATGTGTGGCTAGTAGCCAATGCATCTGCATCCTGTCCTGGGTTGGTTCTTCCTGCTCTGATATGCTTTATCTGTAGGCATCCATGTATAAGATAAAGCAGGTTCAGAACATAGATAGCTGGATGTTATTTTCATAAGATGTGTGTTATAATAGTTTAGAAAGTCTTTAAGCAAACGAAGATTAAGAAGAGACATGACTGAAGTATTTAAAATCATGAAGGGAATTAGTGGAGTGGATCAAGACTATTACTTTAAAATGTTATTTGTTAAGGGTAAATTTCACACAAACAGGCTGCCAAGTAGACTGGTGGACAGTAGGACTACTTGATGTTTATTTAGAAGAATTAAGTGATGGGCTTTGTTGGGCTGAATGGCTTGTTCTCATCCTGATTGTTCTAATGTTTTAATGTACTAGATTGGATTTAATGGATACAAAAAAAATCTATCTATCTATCTATCTATCTATCTATCTATCTATCTATCTATCTATCTATCTATCTATCTATCTATCTATCTATCTATCTATCTATCTATCTATCTATTATATAGTGCCTTACATGTCTGTCTGTGTCAAGCTGTTTGTTTATTTTGCAATTATCACATATTCATTTTAGTTTTAAAGTGTACTAGTTATGCTCAGATGCAGATCATTTTAAGTGCATCATACATCCGCTTGTATTTATTCATCAACTGTAGTGGAAAATAAACTCCTGGTACTGTGATTATGTAGGAATGAATCATTTGCTACAATTTCTGTTTTGAAAACCAAATCAGGATGTATCCAAGTACACCAGCTATAATAAATATCCTTATTTTGAGTGTCTGTTACTGACAAACATGTTCTGACATTTTTTTGTAAGGTAGACAAATGTTTTGAGGTTAGGTAGTTATTTTGGGTAATAAAGACGGAAGTGTCAGGGTAGGTTAGTTACTGCAAACCCACTAATCGTGGCACCAGAGTGTGGTGTCACACTGCATGTTGATTAAAACATGTAAGTAAGCATTTTGTGTGACAATAATGACCCTGTGAACCTATAAACTTACAGTATCTTATCTATCTATCTGTTTATCTGGAATAACACGCAGATATTTATGGATTAACTAAATAGAAAAGTAAACAGTCAGCAAACAATAAGATGTCTTTTTTTGTGTGGAATGGAGGGATTGGAGAATGGATGTTTGACAGTATAGTTGATGTCACTGTCTGTCTTATAACAGTTTCATATCTTACTTTGCACCTTGTTGTTGTTTTCTTTTTTTTTTATATATATACTTTATTAATCCCTGAGGGTAAATTGTCTTTTCACTTTGGTGGTCAGAGCGCAGGGTAAGCCATTGTATAGTGCCCATGGAATAATTTTCAGGTTAAGGGCCCTGCTCAAGGCCCCAATGGAGTAGGATCCCTTCTGGCAGTAAAGGGTTTGAATGGGCAACCTTCCAGATACCTTAGCCAGTGAACCTCCACTCTGCCCTTTTGGCTTTTTGTAAAACTCAGTGGGATTGTGGTCATTGCATAAGGAAATGTAAGTTGTGCATAGTGAACACTTCACACAGGCTACTTCTATAATAGAGTATAAATGTGTGTTAGAAAACCATCCACCTCCAATAATTACAATGACAGATTACTATTAAAAGGACTCTCCCACCTATAATGTCCCTGATTACATATAATTTATTTTTTCTATTAAGTGGTTATGATGCACAGTCCTGACCATTCTGGGAAAGGCTGTCTCACCTCTGTAGGCGATAAAAAGTTACTATGTGGATATTCTTGGTCTATGAGCTGGCTTCCTGCCCTTTACATTCCTAATTAGAATTGAGAAGGACTCCTTATTTAGTTCCTCTTAACAGAGACTCTAAATCTCTCTTTTGAACAATTAGACTAAAGAGGAAACTCCTGCCGCAGAGAGGGCATACAGTGTTACTGAGCCAAGCTGCCTCAGAGAACTGGTGTCTGAAAGCAGCGAGCAGTGCAGACTCTTGCATTTTCATGTTTGCTATCTTGAGGAGTTACTCAAACACAATATTTCTGAACTATTGTACCAATCAAGAAAGAAATCTTGGCTGTTTCTTCCACAGAGATCCCACTCACAAGACACTTTTCAATCAACAACAAAAAATCATAATGAGGTTATTTATTTTAAGCATGTTATCTAAAACAACTTACAAATTTTAATGGTGGCTACATTTATAAAGTTGGATCATTATCAGGGTCACACCGTGAATTCTGTCAGGGTTAAACATGTACTTTGTAATCCATAGTCTTGGCCACTAAAACAATGCAAAGCAACACAAGACTATTGCTCAGGTCTTTTGATTGGATGGCACAAAAGCAATTTGTCTTTGTTTCCTTCCTCTAAGCATTACAACATAATATTGCTGAACATAACCTGGGTGCTGAGCTGCACACGCTGTACTGCAGATTAACAGAGAAAAGCTCAATTACAAGTCAAGCTTGCCTGTGTGATCATTTTTGCTTGTGCTTCCAGCTGAGTGAGGTAATTACAAATGGCACGCAAATGGAAAGGTTACATGTAAAGAGGAGGAGAAACATACATTTAGCGGCTTCATTAATAAAATAAATCACAACCTGTCCACTATGTGGGCTCGCTTTTGTTGTATGCCTGTCAATAGGACCTTAAGATCACATGTATTCTGTATTAAAGAAAATATGCACAATGGATACTCTGCAATGTGTGCTGTTCAAACTAAATTAGAGCACAATATTAATAAAGCAAGTTAATTGTGCCCTGCGGCTGATACTCGCTGATTTCTGGCTTGGTATAATATTCTGAATGACGTAGTGGCACAGAAAATACATGAGAAGTGACTGAGTGTTAGGTGTAGCAATTTGTCATTAGTCACCATCAAAAAGGCACACTGGCAATATCCAGCAATCACGTCACTCATTTGCCTTAATGCTGTAGGTATTCACTAGGAATACAAGGAATTTACTGATTAATGCATATACCCCAGTGGGTGAGAGCTGGCAGAGTATTTGCATTTGTAATCTGATAACAGCTTTTAATAAATCCGTATCTAAAAAAAGCAGAAGCATACCATTTCCCTTCAGCTCTTCCCTTTAAATGCAATCATTGGCAGACCTCAGCTGTTAAAGAGTTTTCAAGTGTGTCTTGCTACCATGCTAGAAAATGAAAATGTGAACATCCTGTATTCACCATCTCAGCACTGACTGATTTCATCTATATGTGGTTTAGTCTCGAAAGGTCAAATAGCTAAACATGAGGCATTGTTTAAAAAAGGAGACCGCACATGCTATTGAAAAAAAAGAAGAAACAGAACAAAAAGAAGAAAGACGATGGGCATAAATTGTCTGGTTTTACACAAGGGGTGCTATGACCAACACTTTCATTTTGTTCCTATGAGAACATTGCAGAAAATGTTAAATGAGTATTTGGAAAGTGTTCATTTAACACGTTAAATGTTAAAGTGTGGAAATACTTACATCAGCTGAGTTTTGGGTGTAAATTCTCACCATGTTTAAAAAAAAAACCATAATGTTAGTTTATGCAGTGGCACTTTAAAGTGCAGCTGGTGATTTTAGGTGTGGAAAACAAACATTTTATACAGTGACTTTTTAATGGTGAGCTCAGCACTATCCCAAACTGCTTAGGCTCACAGAGACTGAACTCTCTGGATTTCAATGCAACTGTGGGAACATACCACCTGCCTAAACTGTATCATTTACTGGTGGAGGAGCTGCCATACTGCTCAATTCAAGATAGACCACAACCCAGTAAAATGAAGCAACTGGCAATCAAACTGGTGTTAATCTGTGAAGAAGAGTAGAAGCATCTTTGAAGTTGAAGTTCCTGGACTATATGAGTCCTCTTGTGGTAGACCACCTGGACCCACTGCAGTTTGCCTATCAGACAAAGACTGGAGTGTAAAATGTAATTATCTATCTGCCCCACAAGGCTTATTCTCGCATAGGTAAAGTTAGCAGCACTGTGAGGATTATGATTTTTGATTTTTCCATTGCTTTCGGTACCATCCAGCCATTCCTGTTAAGGGGTAACCTCAGAGATATGCAAGTGGATGAGCCGATGGTGTCCTGGATAGTGGACTATCTGTCCAGCAAACCGCAGTGTGAGAGTGATACGGATGTGGGCAACACTGGAGCACCACAAGGAACGGTCCTGTCTGCTTTTCTCTTCACTCTGTACACCACCAACTATAAATATAACACCAGGTCATTCACTTGCAGAAATTCTCAAATGATTCTCGCTTATGGGGTCTATTGATAAAGGGAATGAGATAAAAGAGAGGAGTCAGGTGAAGAACTTTGTTTCTTGGTGCAAAGAGAATTGTCTGCATCTTAACATCAGCAAAACCAAAAAAGTGATTATTGACTTTTGCCATAACAAAGAGCCTCTATGTCTGGTCACTATTCAGGGAGTAGATGTAGAGGTAGTCCACTCCTACAAGTACTCGGGGGTCCACATTAATGATAGGTTGGACTGGTCTTGGAACACAGAGAAACTATACAAGAAGTGCCAGAGCAGGCTCTTTTTCTTAAGAGACTGCGTTCCTTTAATGTGGGTAGTGACACTGTTCACATCTTCTACAACTCTTTGATGGCCGTTACAATATTCTACACTGTGGTGTGTTGAGGTGGTATCATCACTTCAAAAGAGGCCCACTGAATCAACAAGCTAATTAAAAGGGCAGGCTGTGTTTTGGGGCACAGACTGGTTCACGTGGAAGTAATAGAGAAGAAGAGAGTTAAATCAAAACTGAGTGCCGTTTTGAACAACCCTACACATCCCATCTCTGACACACACTGAGGCCTTTGAATGAATTATGTAGCAGAAGTCTGTCACGAAACGCTACTGGGGCTCCTTTATACCAACAGCGATACGTCTGCATAATGTCTCACTGGGACTGTGACAGCCAAGGCAGAACTTTTCTTTTCTTTCTTTTTAAATTTTCTTCCTTTTTAGTCATTCTGGTGTATGTATATATATATATATATATTATATACTGTATGTATATATATATATATATATAGATAGATAGATAGATAGATAGATAGATAGATAGATAGATAGATAGATAGATAGATAGATACTTTTTATATATATATATATATATATATACACTGTGGCTGACAGCCGGGTCCCATGCCCGGCAGGGACGCCCCTTCTGCATCTGTTCCGGGGGAGCAGCTCAATACCTCCCCCGGGACGCTTGGTGGCAGCCTCCCTGGCGGACAGTGATTCCCCAACCTGTCGCATGGCTCCATGGGAGATGGAGTCCTCCACAGCCTGGTTGGGGCTCGGATGGCTGCTAGGGGGAGCTGCATGGAGTCAGCAGCCCAGCTGGACGTATCTTCAGCCCCACCTGGAAGGGCAATTAGGACCAGGTGGTCAAGCGCCTGGAACGCTTCCGGGTGGGATATAAAAAGGGCCAGCCACCACCACTCGAGGAGCCAGAGTTGGGAGGAAGGAGACGAAGCTTGAGGAGGAGTCGTGGTAAAAGGGAGAAACTGTTGGTGTTGTGGTAATTGTGCTTGTGGACTGTGTATTGCCTGTGGGTCACGGGGAAGACGTGCGCCCTCAGGTAAAGAAAAATAAAAGTCTTGTTTGTTTATACGTGCCTCTGTGTCCATCTGTGTCAGGTCAGGCGCCTATATAGCACCTTTATTGCAATATATATATATATTTATTTATCTTTTGTATGCATATATTTATTTATTTATCTATCTACCTATTTATGTATTTATTTATCTATTTAAAGTGCTACTGTAAAAAGCCAAATGTGTGTGAATGTGATATGTCCTTATGGTAATCACATAAACAATTAAAGGCATTATGAGTACATCTGAGTAATTCTAGCAACATGCATATTGTTGTCTATGTGTTTTCCCCGTGTTGTTTCAATAGTACAGTTATTAAATACTTGCACAGGGAGTGTTACGAAGTTATTGAGGAATTTCATGACCCTTCTCATTTAGTACAGACGTATAAAAATGTGATTTCTTCTCAGTCAAAGGGGCACTGGATTTTATGGGACACTGGTGCAGCCATCCCACCTGCATTAGAGATCAGGCAATGCACCCAATGTTAAGTGTGTTTGGGCCTGGCCAGAACTTGAATGGGAGACCATCTAGGAAAAAGTTTGGGTTGCTGTAGGAAGTGTTGGTGACGTCAGCAGGGGGCACTTACTTTGTGGTCTGTGTGTGGGTCATGGTGCCCCAGTGCAGAGATTGTGACAGTGTTTTGTAAAAGGTGGCACTGCCCTTGGACTAGACATAAAACAGAGGTCCTGACTCTCTGTGGTTATAAAAGATCCAGGGGCACCTTTTGAAAAAAAGTAGGGTGTGCCCTAAAGTCCTGGTTAAATTGCCCACTCCACCCTGGTCATTCTGGTCCCCTAATCATCCCCTGTCCCTTATCAGCTATCTTTTACCCCTTCACCATGTAATAGCTGACTGGTGCAAAAATGACTGCCATCGCATAATCCAGGTGAATGCTATTATACCTTGGTGGTGGTTGAAGTGGCCCCCCACTGTCTATATGAAGCACTTTGAGTAGGTTAGAAAAGAACTACATAAATGTAATTAATTAATTGTGTTCATAATGGTAATTTATCTTTATACTCTTATCTCACCCACGTGTCTAAAAACCAACAGGTAGATGAATTTTGACACTAACTTCACCTCATATGAGGGATGGTTCTGCAGTCAATTCCTTATTTGCATCTGATGCCTCAAAGATAATCTGAGATGCTTATTTTAGAATAATTTATGAATCGTGGTAATTCACATTGTTACGTAACTTAATATGTATTTGCTGTGTCCAAGAAAACAGACCCTCACGCAGTAAGCCATTCCAAGGTGAGAGACCCCTTGAAAGCTAGAGTGGCTCAGTTTATTGACAATTGAAGTAAGGTCTAGATGTGGTGTCCCCCTTTGAGGTGATTGTCTAATTGACAACTAACATAAATGTAATGAATATATAAGAGAAGGGCTTCTGAAAGGAGGGGTGGAGGGGGCTGGCTAATCAATGGTGGACCACAGCGTCACTCCCACTCCATGTCCCTTGTATGTTGGCGTGAGTGATGGATTACACTTAGGCATGTGAGAAAGGAAACAAGACAGAAAAACAAATCAAAAAAAGTTTTAAAGTAATCTTAACATCCATATTCATAAATCCAAGACATAGGCCGAGTATAAGGGGGGGGGGGGGGGGGGGGGGGGGGGTTAGGCGGTGTTTCCTACCCTCCATTGGATGGACATATTGCTAAAATATATCACCAATAAAGAGTTGATATTTATCTATTTGATTATCTTAAGGCCATGGCTAATGTAAAGATGTTCATAATCAGCGCGTATGGCAATTTATTTTTTCTTACGTAAGCAACTCTTCGTTGTACTTCACATGCCCTTTAAACAGAAAATATTCACAATTACGTAAATTATGGATTAGCTTAGTGTCTAAGATCCATCTTGAGAGAAGTCACTTCAACTCGTAGATTTTGTATACAGTATTTTCCTCATTTTCACGCCATTCAGCCGTGCCCGTCCACAAAACAGGTCACCTAGTCACCATTTCAGTGTTCGCGCGTCTCCGTGTGGCCGCATCTTGTGCTTGAATGTGGCGTCTGTAGATGGAGCGGAGCGTCTCTCTGAGCAAACCGAGCGACACACAATTCACTTTGGCAAACAAAGATATCTCTTCCATCCATCCATTTTCCAACCCGCTGAATCCGAACACAGGGTCACGGGGGTCTGCGGGAGCCAATCCCAGGCAGGGTGCCAACCCACCGCAAGACACACACTAGGGCCAATTTAGAATCGCCAATCCACCTAACCGGCATGTCTTTGGGAGTAAACCGGAGTGCCCGGAAGAAACCCACGCAGACACGGGGGAGAACATGCAAACTCCACGCAGGGAGGACCCGGGAAGCGAACCTGGGTCTCCTAACTGCGAGGCAGCAGCGCTACCATTGCGCCACCCAAGTTATCTCTTTGATAAAGTTAATAAAAAAGTATAAATGACCCAATTTTCCACCGATTCAACCATTTTCTTAACCCACCTATCCACGTCATGTAACGTATTTAAGCTTGGAGCCTAATTCAGTAAGCATCGGGGACAAAGCAGGAGCCCATCGCAGGGAGAACACTCGCACGCACCCGCACACACACACACACTCACCTAAACAGACACACACCGCACACGCGCACCAAGGATCAGTTTAGCCGCGCAAATCCACATAAACATCATGACTTTCAACGCATGATCACTCCACGCGTACCTGTACATTTTCTAACTTGTTTAAAAATAAACTCTTTACTACAAGTATAATTGGTAGACGAGGACACGTTTTCTATCAAGTAATGACATTTTTCTCATAATTTCACACTTTTAAACGTGTTGTTATATTTAGGTTAAACTGTAACTTTGTATTATGTAACTAAGGATATGATGTAAATTTGTAGTAGTACGGTTTTGACTCTAAAAAATGAAATTGTGTTTTATGTGTCATCGGCACACTCCCTCTGCGCCTAAATGTCAAATTCCACCCATGGTCTAAGAACAAATAACACTCTGTTGCAATAAAGTGTCATTTTTAACCAGTGTTGCCACTCCTATGTTTTTCCACATAGGTCTATGTTTCTCTGTTCCTGTCTGTTTCTATATTTTTGTTTCTTTTATTTATTCTAATTAGCACAATTTTTAACTACAATTTATTGAGTACATCAATTTGTTTCGCACCTGTTAACGAAAAATGATGAACTCCGCGCATTCCTAAAATATTCTTTGCTTGTCTGTGCGTGACCATTAGTAATTGTGATTGGTGACATAAGCCTTGACGCCACATCCTACAAAATGTTCGCGGCATAGCAAAAGAGGTCGATAAACATCGAGGCGCTTGATGCCACACTGGGATGCCGCCAAGATCTTTCATCGAGGATGTTAAAGATGGACGGTACCATAAACGATATAGTGAGAAGCTGGAATAGTACAAATAGGAAAATCAAGTTGAAGTTATTGACTTGAGCGAGGAGGATGAATACTGTAATGTTCTTCTCCAAATTTATCATTTACTGCTTATCGGGAATGTGATTTAGTTTATGGACAGTTTAATTTATTTCGCAGACATATGCTGCTGTTGTATTTAACTGGAAGGATCCACGCGTACCTTAGTGTACATGTCTATGTTGTTTTAGTTGCATGATGTATGTTTTTCCTAAACGTTTATTGGCCACGCTGCTTTTAGCCAATCAGCTTTAATGTCAGCATGTGACATCATAAAGCAGGGTCCCTATGCACGGTGTCAAATGATTTCAGATTTTTATAAATAATCTGTTTACTTTAGAAATGTGAAATACCACAATTTTTCCTCTGAGCTCCAAAGATTTAATGAATGACAAAAAGGTATCTTTTTTGAAATCCTGAATTTTGCGTGCAATCTTGCATTTTGATGTCATAAGTTATCTTCAAAACTGACTGGTTGAAGGTGAATGACTCTTCTGTAAAAACCAATACCTGACAATTAAGTCCACCATTGGTAGGAGAAGAAAGAGTCAGGGAAGCTGGAGTTCTGGAATCCCATCCGCGGTACGAAAAGTGCGAGTCTATCAGAATAGCAAACATGACTGGAAGAATTGGTACGTGCCAACATCGCGGCAAGTTAACAGCTTTGAACTGGGCTGATTATTACAAAACAGTTTCTTAACCGGAACGGCTGTACTGCTCCAGCCGTTACAGCCTTGCATGCACTATAAGAAAACATCATTAGTTCCCGCTAGGGACGGGACGCCACCAAATTTCTGCTCCCCTTGTCGCTCATACAGTCCATGCCGCAAAAGAGCCACGAGGTCCCGTGCGGGCACGTTTTACTTTTTATTATTTTCGGTTCTCGTCTCTTACCTTCTAAGTTGCTTGGCCGGGGTGAGTTGGAAGGCACCTCAGCTGGACGTTATCTTAACAGGTCTAAAAGTGAGAGGCTCAGCACTGCGAACCGTTTTTGTACAGAAGCCAATTTCAGTTAGAATCGGGCGGCAAGGCAGGAATCGGTCTTGAACTGAGCGCCGGGCCAACAATCACATTCAGACTAGACAAATTTGGGCGCTGATGACCACCATGCAAGTTGTAGTAAACGATCAGGTATTAAAAGTAATGCTGATTTAACATATATTTAAAATTATACTTTCCATTATTAAATATACGTGCGCTGCTGCTGCCATTGGCTCCAGCAGCAAGTGACGTATTTAATTTCCGATCGATGTTGTGATTGGTTGAATTATCAGTTTACCAATTAATCAATTTGTATGTGGTGATTTAACGAACATTTCGCTATTACAAATTAGTTTTTATTGAATAATTATTGATTATTGCTTTTCATTTTCCTTCGATTGGTTGCTAGTGCTGGAATTAGTCAGATGATGTGCCGTTTAACATGGAAAGCACATTTCAGCAGACTCTGAGTTCATCAACCATTTTATCATCTTAATATCTAACAGCTCGAAGTGTCATGTGGAATTATGGCGCCATCTTGTGGCCACAAAAGGTAAATTGTTTAAGACTTTGCTACATTCGCTACATTCATTCATAACATTCTCAAAGCTGAGTATCCTAAAGAAGTCAATGCAGATACAAGACGCGTGTACGAAATTCACACAAACAACAAACAAGCGCTGTATTTGAGCCCTGGATGTTGACATCTGTGCATTCATTCATTACATTTCCAAACGTGTATTTCAACGCAGGATCTTGCAAGTCCATCCTGGAAGCAATGAGTACAAAGCAGGATCCAACCCTCCATTACATGGAAGAATGAAGCACGTAGCCACACTCTCTCATACTGGACCAGTTTAAAGCTGCAAACAATCTGACCTGTGTATCACTGAAATATGGGAAAATCCCAAACACAGAGAAATGCTATCTTATATAGTGCCTTTCTCTGTTTAAATTGCTCTCGTAACTGCACAGGACAGGCAGACAGCATCATGGCACAGCTATTAGTGATATACCTGGATTGAGATGTTAGCCCAGCCGCCTTCGGTGCAGTCTGCACATTCTCGTTAAACTACTGTGAGTTGCTCTTTAAGGTCTGGAGGTCCTGTTTCCTCCTCATGTCTTCAAAAGACATATCCCCTGCAGGCCTGGACTCCCACCTAACCCTTGGTCTTACTTGATTCAGATCCTATTGGAATTGCTTCTAATTGCCAGAGACCCTCAACAGGAAAAGGAAGATTTAGAAAACAGAGCAAGGGGTTTCAGTTTATGAATGTGGAATCAGAAAAGTAATTTTACTTTCTAATTTCAATTTGTACAAATCCCTCCGGCAAAGATTCTGGTGTCATGCAAATTTCAAATTGGATTATTGGTTATTATTTACTGCATCCTATCACTCTTTTGGGAAGGTTTTGTAAAGCACTTTGAGCTACTTTTTTGTATGAAAATGTGCTGTATAAATAAATGTTGTTGTTGTTGTTTTATTTATTGTGTTATTGATTGGATTGTGATCCTAAAACTCAAAACTATAATGAAAATGGATTAATTCAGAAAATATGGTAGATGGATGTTAAACAAGTTGGCGACGCAGTGGTTAGAGCAGGTGCTCAGTGCCTTTAAAAACCTCATCTCCCATGCAGTGTGTGTAGGGGCTTCATATTCTTCCCACATCTGTAGAAGTTTTTGTCCTGTAATCTGTTTTCCTGCTATATCTCACAGATGTTCATGTCCAGCAATGGGAAGACATCTCATCTATGGCTGATTGTTATGTTGTTTCTGATTCTACCAAAGTCGGTTCTGCCACCCAAACACCCTGAAGTGGAAAAGGTGGTTTTTGAAAATGCCTGAGGTAGCTGTTTAAATTTATACATGAAAAATGGTCAGAGTAGTGATACTTTTGAATTTGTAACTGGCCTGCATAATAAGTACATTCTTGTTGCTTAGGCAATGTATAACAACAACAACAACATTTATTTATATAGCACATTTTCATACAAATAATGTAGCTCAAAGTGCTTTACATGTATAGAAGTAATTACATTTTTTCAGTTAAAGGTTAAACTGTTAGGTTATACTAAGACAATCATTGCATATAAATTATATATTGAGATGCTGTGGTTGTCTTAGGGGCATAGAAGGAGGTTCTGGTTACCTTAAAATACTGTGGCGAAGAACAACCCAGTAGATCTTTGGGCTGAAGGACATCTCTAGTAGTCTACAGGAATTAAATATTTTTAGTCTTGAGGTGAAAACTAACATGAGAGCCTAATCAAGGTCTTCAGAATTCTCAAAGGCACCAATGAGGTGATCCACCAGATTTCTTTCATTTAGATTGGATTAGATTAGCTAAACTATTAACCCTATGGGGGCAATTAGATGCTTTAAAGTATGTGCGTCTCGGGAACTGCAGGTCTGACATTGTGGTCAGCAACACAGGAGCACCGCAGGGGACTGTACTTTCTCCGGTCCTGTTCAGCCTATATACATTGGACTTCCAATACAACTTGGAGTCCTGCCACGTACAAAAGTTCGCTGATGACACTGCTATCGTGGGCTGCATCAGGAGTGGGCAGGAGGAGGAGTATAGGAACTTAATCAAGGACTTTGTTAAAAGATGCGACTCAAACCACCTACTACTGAACAACAGCAAAACCAAGGAGCTGGTGGTGGATTTTAGGAGGCCCAGGCCCCTCCTGGACCCCGTGATCATCAGAGGAGAATGTGTGCAGAGGGTGCATACCTATAAATACCTTGTAGTGCAGCTGGATGATAAATTGGACTGGAGTGCCAACCAATACTGATTCTCTGTCTAAGCAAGGACAGAGCCGACTATACTTCCTTAGAAGGCTGGCATCTTTCAACATCTGCAATAAGATGCTGCAGATGTTCTATCAGACGGTTGTGGTGAGCGCCCTCTTGTACGCGGTGGTGTGCTGAGGAGGCAGCATAAAGAAGTGAGACGCCTCACGCCTGGACAAACTGGTGAGAAAGGCAGGCTCTATTGTAGGCACGGAGCTAGACAGTTTGACATCCGTGGCAGAGCGACGGGCGCTCAGCAGGCTCCTGTCAGTCATGGAGAATCCACTGCATCCACTGAACAGTATCATCTCCAGACAGAGGAGCAGCTTCAGCGACAGACTGCTGTCAATGTCCTGCTCCACTGACAGACTGAGGAGATCGTTCCTCCCCCACACTATGCGACTCTTCAGTTCCACCCAGTGGGGGGGAAATGGTAACATTATACAAAGTTATTGACTGTTTAAACCTGCCTCGCACTCTCCACCTTGCACTTTTTAACTTGCACTGCATTTTTATCACTCTTTAATAAATATTGTTTTTTATCAATATGCTGCTGCTGGAGTATGTGAATTTCCCCTTGGGGATTAATAAAGTATCTATCTATCTATCTATCTATCTATCTATCTATCTATCTATCTATCTATCTATCTATCTATCTATCTATCTATCTATCTATCTATCTATCTATCTATCTATCTAAAGGAAGTCAGGAAGCACTTCTTCACACAATCTGGAGTGATTTACAGAGTCATGGAGCTGAAGCAGAAACCTCAATGACTTTCAAAAATGATCTGGGTGAGATATCAGAGCAACTTATCAATGTGCTGACCAAATAAAAGTGAGGGACTGAATGGTCTCCTCTCATTTGTCAAACTTTTATGTCCTGGTGATCTCCTGCTCACTGTTGGATCCTGCATTTGTCCTCAAGGCTGCTAGGGTACGGTTTGATTCTTCCCAACCATGACATTTAGTAAGTGATCTATGAATGACACACCAGTGGCCTAGTGGTTGGTGCTGCTTCCTCAAAGCTTCACAGTCAAGTAGACTATGTCCCTGTCACTGCCTATGTGGGGTGTTTTATGTTTTGCCTGTGTTAATATGGGTTCTCTCCAGGTAACATATTTTAATTCCTCATGTCAAAGACTAACTGGTCATGTTAAATTGTTTCAGTGCATTTCAAAATGTATACGTTAATGGGAAAGACGCAAGGTGCCAAGGTATGAGGTTTCTATAAGGTCAGAGAACATCGAATTTCAAGTTTTAAATTGTCCAAGAAGTGAGCGTGTGACATGGTACCCTATAGAGGTAAAGCATTGCTCTCAGTATTTTTAATTATATTAGCCAAATTTGGCCTGAATTTTTTATCTTTAGCAAACTGGTCAAGTGTTTCCAGGGTTCTGCTCCATCTATTTTATATCTAAGTTTAGGTTGGACTTGGCCAACTTGTTTCAAGCATTGTTCTTTTACAAGGTGTGCCTGATTATCTTTAAATATGCTATATATACATAATGTTAAAAGTGGGAAAATATAAAGGAGAGTAATGACATTGCGAGTGTCTCAAGGACTATATCGGCACCTTCATGCCATAGTGCAGCTAGTATTGCTAAGGCATCTTGTTCTTTCTAGTGATTTGGTACGTTGTTATTGAATTCTGCTTTTTGACTCATTTCAATGGATTATGTTTTAAAAACTACAATTTGGACATTTTATGTCTTCCTGTATCAAGTCTATGCATTCTCCACATATCTGTGTGGATTTTCCTTCCACCTCCCAAAGAGTTGTAGCTTAAGTTAGCTACTTTGCTTCATTGTTAGCGAACGTACACGTGAATGTGCTTTGTGGTTGGACTGGTGCCTCTTTATGGTTCATTTGTGATTTGCACCCAGTGCTGCTAAGACTGGCACTGGCCCTCTTATTACTGAATTAGATGAATAAGTTAGGAAATGGATGCACAGAGTTGGGAAGATGCTTTTTGACTTTGAGTTATGAAAAACCCATGCAGAAAAAAGGATGTACAAATTCCATTTAGACAACAGCTAGAATCAGGATTCGAACCCAGGACCTGTGAAGCAGGAACCCTCATCACTGCACTACTGTGTCACTCAGTTGTGGAAATAATAAAGGGAATTATTCATTATTTTGGTTTATACAAATAACTCAATATTTAATATTTTGATTTGTGACTTGTGAATTCTGTCAGGGTTAAACATGTACTTTGTAATCCATAGTCTTGGCCACTAAAACAATGCAAAGCAACACAAGACTATTGCTCAGGTCTTTTGATTGGATGGCACAAAAGCAATTTGTCTTTGTTTCCTTCCTCTAAGCATTACAACATAATATTGCTGAACATAACCTGGGTGCTGAGCTGCACACGCTGTACTGCAGATTAACAGAGAAAAGCTCAATTACAAGTCAAGCTTGCCTGTGTGATCATTTTTGCTTGTGCTTCCAGCTGAGTGAGGTAATTACAAATGGCACGCAAATGGAAAGGTTACATGTAAAGAGGAGGAGAAACATACATTTAGCGGCTTCATTAATAAAATAAATCACAACCTGTCCACTATGTGGGCTCGCTTTTGTTGTATGCCTGTCAATAGGACCTTAAGATCACATGTATTCTGTATTAAAGAAAATATGCACAATGGATACTCTGCAATGTGTGCTGTTCAAACTAAATTAGAGCACAATATTAATAAAGCAAGTTAATTGTGCCCTGCGGCTGATACTCGCTGATTTCTGGCTTGGTATAATATTCTGAATGACGTAGTGGCACAGAAAATACATGAGAAGTGACTGAGTGTTAGGTGTAGCAATTTGTCATTAGTCACCATCAAAAAGGCACACTGGCAATATCCAGCAATCACGTCACTCATTTGCCTTAATGCTGTAGGTATTCACTAGGAATACAAGGAATTTACTGATTAATGCATATACCCCAGTGGGTGAGAGCTGGCAGAGTATTTGCATTTGTAATCTGATAACAGCTTTTAATAAATCCGTATCTAAAAAAAGCAGAAGCATACCATTTCCCTTCAGCTCTTCCCTTTAAATGCAATCATTGGCAGACCTCAGCTGTTAAAGAGTTTTCAAGTGTGTCTTGCTACCATGCTAGAAAATGAAAATGTGAACATCCTGTATTCACCATCTCAGCACTGACTGATTTCATCTATATGTGGTTTAGTCTCGAAAGGTCAAATAGCTAAACATGAGGCATTGTTTAAAAAAGGAGACCGCACATGCTATTGAAAAAAAAGAAGAAACAGAACAAAAAGAAGAAAGACGATGGGCATAAATTGTCTGGTTTTACACAAGGGGTGCTATGACCAACACTTTCATTTTGTTCCTATGAGAACATTGCAGAAAATGTTAAATGAGTATTTGGAAAGTGTTCATTTAACACGTTAAATGTTAAAGTGTGGAAATACTTACATCAGCTGAGTTTTGGGTGTAAATTCTCACCATGTTTAAAAAAAAAACCATAATGTTAGTTTATGCAGTGGCACTTTAAAGTGCAGCTGGTGATTTTAGGTGTGGAAAACAAACATTTTATACAGTGACTTTTTAATGGTGAGCTCAGCACTATCCCAAACTGCTTAGGCTCACAGAGACTGAACTCTCTGGATTTCAATGCAACTGTGGGAACATACCACCTGCCTAAACTGTATCATTTACTGGTGGAGGAGCTGCCATACTGCTCAATTCAAGATAGACCACAACCCAGTAAAATGAAGCAACTGGCAATCAAACTGGTGTTAATCTGTGAAGAAGAGTAGAAGCATCTTTGAAGTTGAAGTTCCTGGACTATATGAGTCCTCTTGTGGTAGACCACCTGGACCCACTGCAGTTTGCCTATCAGACAAAGACTGGAGTGTAAAATGTAATTATCTATCTGCCCCACAAGGCTTATTCTCGCATAGGTAAAGTTAGCAGCACTGTGAGGATTATGATTTTTGATTTTTCCATTGCTTTCGGTACCATCCAGCCATTCCTGTTAAGGGGTAACCTCAGAGATATGCAAGTGGATGAGCCGATGGTGTCCTGGATAGTGGACTATCTGTCCAGCAAACCGCAGTGTGAGAGTGATACGGATGTGGGCAACACTGGAGCACCACAAGGAACGGTCCTGTCTGCTTTTCTCTTCACTCTGTACACCACCAACTATAAATATAACACCAGGTCATTCACTTGCAGAAATTCTCAAATGATTCTCGCTTATGGGGTCTATTGATAAAGGGAATGAGATAAAAGAGAGGAGTCAGGTGAAGAACTTTGTTTCTTGGTGCAAAGAGAATTGTCTGCATCTTAACATCAGCAAAACCAAAAAAGTGATTATTGACTTTTGCCATAACAAAGAGCCTCTATGTCTGGTCACTATTCAGGGAGTAGATGTAGAGGTAGTCCACTCCTACAAGTACTCGGGGGTCCACATTAATGATAGGTTGGACTGGTCTTGGAACACAGAGAAACTATACAAGAAGTGCCAGAGCAGGCTCTTTTTCTTAAGAGACTGCGTTCCTTTAATGTGGGTAGTGACACTGTTCACATCTTCTACAACTCTTTGATGGCCGTTACAATATTCTACACTGTGGTGTGTTGAGGTGGTATCATCACTTCAAAAGAGGCCCACTGAATCAACAAGCTAATTAAAAGGGCAGGCTGTGTTTTGGGGCACAGACTGGTTCACGTGGAAGTAATAGAGAAGAAGAGAGTTAAATCAAAACTGAGTGCCGTTTTGAACAACCCTACACATCCCATCTCTGACACACACTGAGGCCTTTGAATGAATTATGTAGCAGAAGTCTGTCACGAAACGCTACTGGGGCTCCTTTATACCAACAGCGATACGTCTGCATAATGTCTCACTGGGACTGTGACAGCCAAGGCAGAACTTTTCTTTTCTTTCTTTTTAAATTTTCTTCCTTTTTAGTCATTCTGGTGTATGTATATATATATATATATATATTATATACTGTATGTATATATATATATATATATAGATAGATAGATAGATAGATAGATAGATAGATAGATAGATAGATAGATAGATAGATAGATACTTTTTATATATATATATATATATATATACACTGTGGCTGACAGCCGGGTCCCATGCCCGGCAGGGACGCCCCTTCTGCATCTGTTCCGGGGGAGCAGCTCAATACCTCCCCCGGGACGCTTGGTGGCAGCCTCCCTGGCGGACAGTGATTCCCCAACCTGTCGCATGGCTCCATGGGAGATGGAGTCCTCCACAGCCTGGTTGGGGGCTCGGATGGCTGCTAGGGGGAGCTGCATGGAGTCAGCAGCCCAGCTGGACGTATCTTCAGCCCCACCTGGAAGGGCAATTAGGACCAGGTGGTCAAGCGCCTGGAACGCTTCCGGGTGGGATATAAAAAGGGCCAGCCACCACCACTCGAGGAGCCAGAGTTGGGAGGAAGGAGACGAAGCTTGAGGAGGAGTCGTGGTAAAAGGGAGAAACTGTTGGTGTTGTGGTAATTGTGCTTGTGGACTGTGTATTGCCTGTGGGTCACGGGGAAGACGTGCGCCCTCAGGTAAAGAAAAATAAAAGTCTTGTTTGTTTATACGTGCCTCTGTGTCCATCTGTGTCAGGTCAGGCGCCTATATAGCACCTTTATTGCAATATATATATATATTTATTTATCTTTTGTATGCATATATTTATTTATTTATCTATCTACCTATTTATGTATTTATTTATCTATTTAAAGTGCTACTGTAAAAAGCCAAATGTGTGTGAATGTGATATGTCCTTATGGTAATCACATAAACAATTAAAGGCATTATGAGTACATCTGAGTAATTCTAGCAACATGCATATTGTTGTCTATGTGTTTTCCCCGTGTTGTTTCAATAGTACAGTTATTAAATACTTGCACAGGGAGTGTTACGAAGTTATTGAGGAATTTCATGACCCTTCTCATTTAGTACAGACGTATAAAAATGTGATTTCTTCTCAGTCAAAGGGGCACTGGATTTTATGGGACACTGGTGCAGCCATCCCACCTGCATTAGAGATCAGGCAATGCACCCAATGTTAAGTGTGTTTGGGCCTGGCCAGAACTTGAATGGGAGACCATCTAGGAAAAAGTTTGGGTTGCTGTAGGAAGTGTTGGTGACGTCAGCAGGGGGCACTTACTTTGTGGTCTGTGTGTGGGTCATGGTGCCCCAGTGCAGAGATTGTGACAGTGTTTTGTAAAAGGTGGCACTGCCCTTGGACTAGACATAAAACAGAGGTCCTGACTCTCTGTGGTTATAAAAGATCCAGGGGCACCTTTTGAAAAAAGTAGGGTGTGCCCTAAAGTCCTGGTTAAATTGCCCACTCCACCCTGGTCATTCTGGTCCCCTAATCATCCCCTGTCCCTTATCAGCTATCTTTTACCCCTTCACCATGTAATAGCTGACTGGTGCAAAAATGACTGCCATCGCATAATCCAGGTGAATGCTATTATACCTTGGTGGTGGTTGAAGTGGCCCCCCACTGTCTATATGAAGCACTTTGAGTAGGTTAGAAAAGAACTACATAAATGTAATTAATTAATTGTGTTCATAATGGTAATTTATCTTTATACTCTTATCTCACCCACGTGTCTAAAAACCAACAGGTAGATGAATTTTGACACTAACTTCACCTCATATGAGGGATGGTTCTGCAGTCAATTCCTTATTTGCATCTGATGCCTCAAAGATAATCTGAGATGCTTATTTTAGAATAATTTATGAATGGTGGTAATTCACATTGTTACGTAACTTAATATGTATTTGCTGTGTCCAAGAAAACAGACCCTCACGCAGTAAGCCATTCCAAGGTGAGAGACCCCTTGAAAGCTAGAGTGGCTCAGTTTATTGACAATTGAAGTAAGGTCTAGATGTGGTGTCCCCCTTTGAGGTGATTGTCTAATTGACAACTAACATAAATGTAATGAATATATAAGAGAAGGGCTTCTGAAAGGAGGGGTGGAGGGGGCTGGCTAATCAATGGTGGACCACAGCGTCACTCCCACTCCATGTCCCTTGTATGTTGGCGTGAGTGATGGATTACACTTAGGCATGTGAGAAAGGAAACAAGACAGAAAAACAAATCAAAAAAAGTTTTAAAGTAATCTTAACATCCATATTCATAAATCCAAGACATAGGCCGAGTATAAGGGGGGGGGGGGGGGGGGGGGGGGGTTAGGCGGTGTTTCCTACCCTCCATTGGATGGACATATTGCTAAAATATATCACCAATAAAGAGTTGATATTTATCTATTTGATTATCTTAAGGCCATGGCTAATGTAAAGATGTTCATAATCAGCGCGTATGGCAATTTATTTTTTCTTACGTAAGCAACTCTTCGTTGTACTTCACATGCCCTTTAAACAGAAAATATTCACAATTACGTAAATTATGGATTAGCTTAGTGTCTAAGATCCATCTTGAGAGAAGTCACTTCAACTCGTAGATTTTGTATACAGTATTTTCCTCATTTTCACGCCATTCAGCCGTGCCCGTCCACAAAACAGGTCACCTAGTCACCATTTCAGTGTTCGCGCGTCTCCGTGTGGCCGCATCTTGTGCTTGAATGTGGCGTCTGTAGATGGAGCGGAGCGTCTCTCTGAGCAAACCGAGCGACACACAATTCACTTTGGCAAACAAAGATATCTCTTCCATCCATCCATTTTCCAACCCGCTGAATCCGAACACAGGGTCACGGGGGTCTGCGGGAGCCAATCCCAGGCAGGGTGCCAACCCACCGCAAGACACACACTAGGGCCAATTTAGAATCGCCAATCCACCTAACCGGCATGTCTTTGGGAGTAAACCGGAGTGCCCGGAAGAAACCCACGCAGACACGGGGAGAACATGCAAACTCCACGCAGGGAGGACCCGGGAAGCGAACCTGGGTCTCCTAACTGCGAGGCAGCAGCGCTACCATTGCGCCACCCAAGTTATCTCTTTGATAAAGTTAATAAAAAAGTATAAATGACCCAATTTTCCACCGATTCAACCATTTTCTTAACCCACCTATCCACGTCATGTAACGTATTTAAGCTTGGAGCCTAATTCAGTAAGCATCGGGGACAAAGCAGGAGCCCATCGCAGGGAGAACACTCGCACGCACCCGCACACACACACACACTCACCTAAACAGACACACACCGCACACGCGCACCAAGGATCAGTTTAGCCGCGCAAATCCACATAAACATCATGACTTTCAACGCATGATCACTCCACGCGTACCTGTACATTTTCTAACTTGTTTAAAAATAAACTCTTTACTACAAGTATAATTGGTAGACGAGGACACGTTTTCTATCAAGTAATGACATTTTTCTCATAATTTCACACTTTTAAACGTGTTGTTATATTTAGGTTAAACTGTAACTTTGTATTATGTAACTAAGGATATGATGTAAATTTGTAGTAGTACGGTTTTGACTCTAAAAAATGAAATTGTGTTTTATGTGTCATCGGCACACTCCCTCTGCGCCTAAATGTCAAATTCCACCCATGGTCTAAGAACAAATAACACTCTGTTGCAATAAAGTGTCATTTTTAACCAGTGTTGCCACTCCTATGTTTTTCCACATAGGTCTATGTTTCTCTGTTCCTGTCTGTTTCTATATTTTTGTTTCTTTTATTTATTCTAATTAGCACAATTTTTAACTACAATTTATTGAGTACATCAATTTGTTTCGCACCTGTTAACGAAAAATGATGAACTCCGCGCATTCCTAAAATATTCTTTGCTTGTCTGTGCGTGACCATTAGTAATTGTGATTGGTGACATAAGCCTTGACGCCACATCCTACAAAATGTTCGCGGCATAGCAAAAGAGGTCGATAAACATCGAGGCGCTTGATGCCACACTGGGATGCCGCCAAGATCTTTCATCGAGGATGTTAAAGATGGACGGTACCATAAACGATATAGTGAGAAGCTGGAATAGTACAAATAGGAAAATCAAGTTGAAGTTATTGACTTGAGCGAGGAGGATGAATACTGTAATGTTCTTCTCCAAATTTATCATTTACTGCTTATCGGGAATGTGATTTAGTTTATGGACAGTTTAATTTATTTCGCAGACATATGCTGCTGTTGTATTTAACTGGAAGGATCCACGCGTACCTTAGTGTACATGTCTATGTTGTTTTAGTTGCATGATGTATGTTTTTCCTAAACGTTTTATTGGCCACGCTGCTTTTAGCCAATCAGCTTTAATGTCAGCATGTGACATCATAAAGCAGGGTCCCTATGCACGGTGTCAAATGATTTCAGATTTTTATAAATAATCTGTTTACTTTAGAAATGTGAAATACCACAATTTTTCCTCTGAGCTCCAAAGATTTAATGAATGACAAAAAGGTATCTTTTTTGAAATCCTGAATTTTGCGTGCAATCTTGCATTTTGATGTCATAAGTTATCTTCAAAACTGACTGGTTGAAGGTGAATGACTCTTCTGTAAAAACCAATACCTGACAATTAAGTCCACCATTGGTAGGAGAAGAAAGAGTCAGGGAAGCTGGAGTTCTGGAATCCCATCCGCGGTACGAAAAGTGCGAGTCTATCAGAATAGCAAACATGACTGGAAGAATTGGTACGTGCCAACATCGCGGCAAGTTAACAGCTTTGAACTGGGCTGATTATTACAAAACAGTTTCTTAACCGGAACGGCTGTACTGCTCCAGCCGTTACAGCCTTGCATGCACTATAAGAAAACATCATTAGTTCCCGCTAGGGACGGGACGCCACCAAATTTCTGCTCCCCTTGTCGCTCATACAGTCCATGCCGCAAAAGAGCCACGAGGTCCCGTGCGGGCACGTTTTACTTTTTATTATTTTCGGTTCTCGTCTCTTACCTTCTAAGTTGCTTGGCCGGGGTGAGTTGGAAGGCACCTCAGCTGGACGTTATCTTAACAGGTCTAAAAGTGAGAGGCTCAGCACTGCGAACCGTTTTTGTACAGAAGCCAATTTCAGTTAGAATCGGGCGGCAAGGCAGGAATCGGTCTTGAACTGAGCGCCGGGCCAACAATCACATTCAGACTAGACAAATTTGGGCGCTGATGACCACCATGCAAGTTGTAGTAAACGATCAGGTATTTAAAAGTAATGCTGATTTAACATATATTTAAAATTATACTTTCCATTATTAAATATACGTGCGCTGCTGCTGCCATTGGCTCCAGCAGCAAGTGACGTATTTAATTTCCGATCGATGTTGTGATTGGTTGAATTATCAGTTTACCAATTAATCAATTTGTATGTGGTGATTTAACGAACATTTCGCTATTACAAATTAGTTTTTATTGAATAATTATTGATTATTGCTTTTCATTTTCCTTCGATTGGTTGCTAGTGCTGGAATTAGTCAGATGATGTGCCGTTTAACATGGAAAGCACATTTCAGCAGACTCTGAGTTCATCAACCATTTTATCATCTTAATATCTAACAGCTCGAAGTGTCATGTGGAATTATGGCGCCATCTTGTGGCCACAAAAGGTAAATTGTTTAAGACTTTGCTACATTCGCTACATTCATTCATAACATTCTCAAAGCTGAGTATCCTAAAGAAGTCAATGCAGATACAAGACGCGTGTACGAAATTCACACAAACAACAAACAAGCGCTGTATTTGAGCCCTGGATGTTGACATCTGTGCATTCATTCATTACATTTCCAAACGTGTATTTCAACGCAGGATCTTGCAAGTCCATCCTGGAAGCAATGAGTACAAAGCAGGATCCAACCCTCCATTACATGGAAGAATGAAGCACGTAGCCACACTCTCTCATACTGGACCAGTTTAAAGCTGCAAACAATCTGACCTGTGTATCACTGAAATATGGGAAAATCCCAAACACAGAGAAATGCTATCTTATATAGTGCCTTTCTCTGTTTAAATTGCTCTCGTAACTGCACAGGACAGGCAGACAGCATCATGGCACAGCTATTAGTGATATACCTGGATTGAGATGTTAGCCCAGCCGCCTTCGGTGCAGTCTGCACATTCTCGTTAAACTACTGTGAGTTGCTCTTTAAGGTCTGGAGGTCCTGTTTCCTCCTCATGTCTTCAAAAGACATATCCCCTGCAGGCCTGGACTCCCACCTAACCCTTGGTCTTACTTGATTCAGATCCTATTGGAATTGCTTCTAATTGCCAGAGACCCTCAACAGGAAAAGGAAGATTTAGAAAACAGAGCAAGGGGTTTCAGTTTATGAATGTGGAATCAGAAAAGTAATTTTACTTTCTAATTTCAATTTGTACAAATCCCTCCGGCAAAGATTCTGGTGTCATGCAAATTTCAAATTGGATTATTGGTTATTATTTACTGCATCCTATCACTCTTTTGGGAAGGTTTTGTAAAGCACTTTGAGCTACTTTTTTGTATGAAAATGTGCTGTATAAATAAATGTTGTTGTTGTTGTTTTATTTATTGTGTTATTGATTGGATTGTGATCCTAAAACTCAAAACTATAATGAAAATGGATTAATTCAGAAAATATGGTAGATGGATGTTAAACAAGTTGGCGACGCAGTGGTTAGAGCAGGTGCTCAGTGCCTTTAAAAACCTCATCTCCCATGCAGTGTGTGTAGGGGCTTCATATTCTTCCCACATCTGTAGAAGTTTTTGTCCTGTAATCTGTTTTCCTGCTATATCTCACAGATGTTCATGTCCAGCAATGGGAAGACATCTCATCTATGGCTGATTGTTATGTTGTTTCTGATTCTACCAAAGTCGGTTCTGCCACCCAAACACCCTGAAGTGGAAAAGGTGGTTTTTGAAAATGCCTGAGGTAGCTGTTTAAATTTATACATGAAAAATGGTCAGAGTAGTGATACTTTTGAATTTGTAACTGGCCTGCATAATAAGTACATTCTTGTTGCTTAGGCAATGTATAACAACAACAACAACATTTATTTATATAGCACATTTTCATACAAATAATGTAGCTCAAAGTGCTTTACATGTATAGAAGTAATTACATTTTTTCAGTTAAAGGTTAAACTGTTAGGTTATACTAAGACAATCATTGCATATAAATTATATATTGAGATGCTGTGGTTGTCTTAGGGGCATAGAAGGAGGTTCTGGTTACCTTAAAATACTGTGGCGAAGAACAACCCAGTAGATCTTTGGGCTGAAGGACATCTCTAGTAGTCTACAGGAATTAAATATTTTTAGTCTTGAGGTGAAAACTAACATGAGAGCCTAATCAAGGTCTTCAGAATTCTCAAAGGCACCAATGAGGTGATCCACCAGATTTCTTTCATTTAGATTGGATTAGATTAGCTAAACTATTAACCCTATGGGGGCAATTAGATGCTTTAAAGTATGTGCGTCTCGGGAACTGCAGGTCTGACATTGTGGTCAGCAACACAGGAGCACCGCAGGGGACTGTACTTTCTCCGGTCCTGTTCAGCCTATATACATTGGACTTCCAATACAACTTGGAGTCCTGCCACGTACAAAAGTTCGCTGATGACACTGCTATCGTGGGCTGCATCAGGAGTGGGCAGGAGGAGGAGTATAGGAACTTAATCAAGGACTTTGTTAAAAGATGCGACTCAAACCACCTACTACTGAACAACAGCAAAACCAAGGAGCTGGTGGTGGATTTTAGGAGGCCCAGGCCCCTCCTGGACCCCGTGATCATCAGAGGAGAATGTGTGCAGAGGGTGCATACCTATAAATACCTTGTAGTGCAGCTGGATGATAAATTGGACTGGAGTGCCAACCAATACTGATTCTCTGTCTAAGCAAGGACAGAGCCGACTATACTTCCTTAGAAGGCTGGCATCTTTCAACATCTGCAATAAGATGCTGCAGATGTTCTATCAGACGGTTGTGGTGAGCGCCCTCTTGTACGCGGTGGTGTGCTGAGGAGGCAGCATAAAGAAGTGAGACGCCTCACGCCTGGACAAACTGGTGAGAAAGGCAGGCTCTATTGTAGGCACGGAGCTAGACAGTTTGACATCCGTGGCAGAGCGACGGGCGCTCAGCAGGCTCCTGTCAGTCATGGAGAATCCACTGCATCCACTGAACAGTATCATCTCCAGACAGAGGAGCAGCTTCAGCGACAGACTGCTGTCAATGTCCTGCTCCACTGACAGACTGAGGAGATCGTTCCTCCCCCACACTATGCGACTCTTCAGTTCCACCCAGTGGGGGGGAAATGGTAACATTATACAAAGTTATTGACTGTTAAACCTGCCTCGCACTCTCCACCTTGCACTTTTTAACTTGCACTGCATTTTTATCACTCTTTAATAAATATTGTTTTTTATCAATATGCTGCTGCTGGAGTATGTGAATTTCCCCTTGGGGATTAATAAAGTATCTATCTATCTATCTATCTATCTATCTATCTATCTATCTATCTATCTATCTATCTATCTATCTATCTATCTATCTATCTATCTATCTATCTATCTATCTATCTATCTAAAGGAAGTCAGGAAGCACTTCTTCACACAATCTGGAGTGATTTACAGAGTCATGGAGCTGAAGCAGAAACCTCAATGACTTTCAAAAATGATCTGGGTGAGATATCAGAGCAACTTATCAATGTGCTGACCAAATAAAAGTGAGGGACTGAATGGTCTCCTCTCATTTGTCAAACTTTTATGTCCTGGTGATCTCCTGCTCACTGTTGGATCCTGCATTTGTCCTCAAGGCTGCTAGGGTACGGTTTGATTCTTCCCAACCATGACATTTAGTAAGTGATCTATGAATGACACACCAGTGGCCTAGTGGTTGGTGCTGCTTCCTCAAAGCTTCACAGTCAAGTAGACTATGTCCCTGTCACTGCCTATGTGGGGTGTTTTATGTTTTGCCTGTGTTAATATGGGTTCTCTCCAGGTAACATATTTTAATTCCTCATGTCAAAGACTAACTGGTCATGTTAAATTGTTTCAGTGCATTTCAAAATGTATACGTTAATGGGAAAGACGCAAGGTGCCAAGGTATGAGGTTTCTATAAGGTCAGAGAACATCGAATTTCAAGTTTTAAATTGTCCAAGAAGTGAGCGTGTGACATGGTACCCTATAGAGGTAAAGCATTGCTCTCAGTATTTTTAATTATATTAGCCAAATTTGGCCTGAATTTTTTATCTTTAGCAAACTGGTCAAGTGTTTCCAGGGTTCTGCTCCATCTATTTTATATCTAAGTTTAGGTTGGACTTGGCCAACTTGTTTCAAGCATTGTTCTTTTACAAGGTGTGCCTGATTATCTTTAAATATGCTATATATACATAATGTTAAAAGTGGGAAAATATAAAGGAGAGTAATGACATTGCGAGTGTCTCAAGGACTATATCGGCACCTTCATGCCATAGTGCAGCTAGTATTGCTAAGGCATCTTGTTCTTTCTAGTGATTTGGTACGTTGTTATTGAATTCTGCTTTTTGACTCATTTCAATGGATTATGTTTTAAAAACTACAATTTGGACATTTTATGTCTTCCTGTATCAAGTCTATGCATTCTCCACATATCTGTGTGGATTTTCCTTCCACCTCCCAAAGAGTTGTAGCTTAAGTTAGCTACTTTGCTTCATTGTTAGCGAACGTACACGTGAATGTGCTTTGTGGTTGGACTGGTGCCTCTTTATGGTTCATTTGTGATTTGCACCCAGTGCTGCTAAGACTGGCACTGGCCCTCTTATTACTGAATTAGATGAATAAGTTAGGAAATGGATGCACAGAGTTGGGAAGATGCTTTTTGACTTTGAGTTATGAAAAACCCATGCAGAAAAAAGGATGTACAAATTCCATTTAGACAACAGCTAGAATCAGGATTCGAACCCAGGACCTGTGAAGCAGGAACCCTCATCACTGCACTACTGTGTCACTCAGTTGTGGAAATAATAAAGGGAATTATTCATTATTTTGGTTTATACAAATAACTCAATATTTAATATTTTGATTTGTGACTTGTGATAGACTAAACATTTATTGTATCCTGGTGATGCTGGATGAACTTTAGTTTGTTAATAAACAGAATTTCTTTATGCATATAAACAATAAGTAGAATTCGGCAAGAAGCCCATCAGGGCTCAAAGTCGCTGCTGTCTGTCAGAATGACTCCAATGAAAGCCTGATGCCAGTGGAGATCATCCAGGACCAAGTTTGTGCCACTCCAGAGACATTAAGCCCTAATCTAGTGCAGTCTCCTCTGATGGTTTCCTTACCTTTGTTGAGGGTGTTCTCTAATTTCTGCTTAACCACAAATTGCTGCCAACATCTGCTGGCCAAAGTGTGGGGTACTGCATTGCCAGCTTGTTTTTATGACGATGTGTTTGTCAGAGTGGCCTAGTTGGTAGTACGGTTGACAGCCCCTAAAGGTGGAGCTGGACTGGGAGGACATGACCATTTTCAATAAGCCCTGCAGTATGAATGAGCCTTTGCTGAACATCACTCTGTTCCAATCCCTGACATTATATCCCTCAACACTTCATATTGTATATAAATGTATAGATGTACAAAAGGGAGACACACTTTCATGTTTCAGAGACTGTACATTTTATTTTCATAATCCATACAAACAGTAAAAACATAAAATTCTTTTTTTTTTAACAGAACAATTATGGTGCAATTTTTCCTGAAAATAATATTAAAGTCTGATTATTCAGACCCAAATCTAAACACCTTTTTGGTAACCTCGCATTCTACATTTGTTAAACTCATCAAAAACAGCTGCCTAATCAGACTACGTACAGTATGCAGCACACAATAGAAAACATTTTGGATGAAATGGGATGTAACTTGTGACAGAAATATCAAGTTGGAAAACGCCATGAGACTGATCAGAAAGGTGACCTTTCAGGTAAATGCAGTAAGATGTAAGCAGAAGAATCGGGCAAAAGATTAATGAAGGCTCGAAGTCGCTGTGGCCTGCCAAACTCTGGTTATCTACCAGCAGCCCATTAATCTCCTTGCATGATCAGCTGACTTGGGATACTGAATCTTTACCGTATCTTGTAACTCCTGCTGCAGACTCCACTGTCACATGGGGCCTCACATCACACCCATGATGATCTGACATATTTGTTATATTACAGTTATTTTTATTTAATTCAGCCTCTGTCAATGAGTTGCTTGAGTCTGATGACCTGTCTGTCCTATGCAGGGTGAGATTTATCAGTAATTAAAAGCTAAATTGTGGTACAATAAAAAAATGAATTTTAGAGTTAACTTGGATATATCATATCATATACAGTATATAAAAGTAAACTTCTGACCCCAGTAAACATTTTGAAAATACAGTATAATGAAGACAAATGCAAAGTGGTACATGTAGATAAAAATAACATTATTTATAAACAAAAAGATGGGTGATGGAAATACACTATGAAAAGGATTCAGAGGTTTATGTTGTCGCAGTATGGTCATCCTCCAAAACAATGCACAGAACCAATTAAAATATAAATCAAATGTTAATTTATATTGTAAAAGCTGTTCAATGTAAATCAAGAGCGGTTATGCTCAGGTTCTATAGTGCATTAGTGAGACCACACTGTAAAAAATTGCCAGCTTTTAACAGAAATTAACTGGATTTTGTTTCACAATAAAATACTGTATTGAAAAATGTAGTGTGTAATCACAGCATCTTCTCTCACGAGACAGAAAATTACTGTAGAACTGCATTTGGAGTGGTCAACGTTGCATTGTGGGACATTTTAGTTTGTTTATTTTCATTTTTTTTCACTTATATGTGTGGTAAGATGGCAGTTAAAAGTGAAATCCTGGCTAAAGGAACACTGATGGGCACCTGTGTGATGTTGTACAAATATCAGAAAGCTTTAATTCACCCAGTGATCCACAGGCACAAGGAATAAGTGACCAAATAGTGAGGTGGACAGGAGAAAGACTTTAGAGACCTTCAGAACTCAACTTGATGTAAAGTTTGGGGAAAACAGGTGAATACATTGTAGAAAAATCTTGTAAAAATGCCTTACATTAACTGTGTATTTTAACACTCAAAAAACTGCAATACATATAAATGGTTAAAGCAATGATTTTGAATAGATAAATGCACAAAAGTTTACAGTTAGGAAATATTTTAGATGCAAATAGCAATTAACTGATTCAAAGCGCAAGACTATTCTTAAGAATTGCTGTAAAGTCACATTGGCTCGTAAATTTGCATAAAGTCAGTGTATTTGCATAAGGAACGCCCCTTTGCAGCAACACTATAAATTGTTCCTGATGCCTCACACACTTTCGCTCTGTGAGAAACAAAAACTTAAAGATGGCTAGCAAATTATTTTTTCTGTGTCTACTTTATTTTTCTTTTTTTTTTGTGGACAAGGAATCTGATTAATGTTATTTTCAATAAACCTTTGAATCTGTAGCACAACTCACATCATGAGAGCAACCCTTCCTTTTCCACCAGACAGCACAAACTACTTCCAATAAACATTGAAATAGTATCAGTGGATACAAATGATGATCTATACAGGTTTGAATTTTGGAATAAAATATACTGATGGTAAAATGATTGGTAGCTGAAACGTTAGTTATTTAACTGTTAGGTTATAGAGTAGTTTTATTTTTCAATATCTTCTAACTAAAATGTTTTTAGTAAATTTACAGTAAATTACTAGCCACTATTACAGTTAACATGTAAAAATGAAAGATATTACTGTAACTTTGTGGCACAGTTTACTGTGAAGCCATTGTATGGAATTGTATTTTTGTTGTAATATACAGCAATACGACACAATAGAATGTAGTGCTGGGAGAAATACCGGTTCATACCGAAAACCATTTTTTATTTTTGTTATGATATGGATTTTTCTTATACCGCAACACCGGTTTAAATAGCCTAAACAATGTTCGCTAAACACACATGCAACGGAGTACATGCGTTAGTGGAGGTATTGAGTGGTGAAAATGGACAGAGAACATTCCAAAACTGAAGCTGTTGAACATGATGACACAGAAGAACTTTTGCTGGAAAAAAGGAGCCATGTCTGTTGTCTGGAGATACTTTGGTTTTAAAAGGTCGGATGTGGATCAAACAACTATTTACTGCAAATGCTTTCAAGCTAAAGTTGTCGCCGAAGGCAGCAATACGATCAATTTGCTGCACCACCTTAGCCACAAACATGCTTTGGAATACCATGAATGTATGGAACTAAGATTGTAGACATGTTTGCTAGAGGTACTGCCTACGACAAAAAATGCAAGCGGTGGATCGAGATAACCAACGCCATTACAATCCATATAGCTAACGTGTCAGTGGACTGAGATTGTTAGCATTAACAGAAAGTGTAGTTGGTTTATAAAAAACTAGGGGGCTTTGCCCCCTGCTCGCTTCGCTCACCAACCCCCCGTGCCTGCTTTGCTTCCGCAGTTTCAGATGCGCGTTGTAGATGCCTATGTTCATTGTATTTGTCCATGCTGGCGTGTTTTTGTAGCTCCGTTAGTCGAGCTGTTTGGTGCTGGAGCCGAGACAGTTTTGCTTCCGCGGTTGCAGACGCGCGTAGTAGGCGTCCATGTTTATTTTCTTTATCCATGCGGGCTCGTGTTTGTAGCTCTGTTAGTCGAGCTGGATCGTGTGCCTGCTTTGCTTCCGCAGTTTCAGACGCGCGTTGTGGGCGCCTGCGTCCATTGATCTTATCCAGGTGGGCTCATGTTTGTATCGTCGAGCTGTATTGTTTTTGAATTTGGTGTAAAGCGTTCAGCGGTTTGTACAATCCCAAGCAGCACATTATTCCTAATGTCACTCCGCAGTAGTGCCACTCACAATATGGCGGTGACGCCTGCGTCCTATCTTTGTGGACCTGTGGGGCCTCCGTAGCCTCTTCCGTTTGAATCTGGGCTGCAGCGCAGAAGCCTCTTTTTTGTGTGGATGTGTCGTTAGTCGTTAGCTATGGGCGCGTTGTTGCTTCATTTCTCATTCATGTCAGTTGAGCTCTTTCGTGTTTGGGCCGTGACTCCTTCGTTCGCGGTGGATACGACTTCGCTTGCGGTTTATGAGACGCGTGCTGTATACGCCTGCGCAGTATGTCTCATGGTCCCATGTACCTGCGTCCATGCCATCCGGTTTTCGCCATGTGCCTGCGTCCATGCCATCCGGTTTACCATTCTCGGTTAGTAATATGGATAATATGGATATTTAATATTTATTCCTTTTCTAAGACATGTTCAGTGTAATAGAACTTTTGACAAACACCTCTGGATATTTTACTAAGTCTAAATGCCTCTTTGGATGGTTGAAAATAAGTTGTCAAAATTATAGTTGTTTGCAACATTTGTTCAATAAAAAGACTATATTTTAACTGCATCTGTCATGCAATGTGATTCCTTCTCTTCATTAGTGCCACCCCCTTGAAAACTATCACTTTATGGGGCCATGCAAACCTGGATTAATACTCGTGTGCACATTAAAATGTCTTTTTGTACAATGTATAATTCTCATGACAGTGGAATAGGTCATTCTTAGCCAGTCTACTGCAGTAACTGCAGTGGAAAATGTGGTTAACATCCACTCATGCTTGGGAAAAAAATACCATAAAAAAAAAAAAGGGTATAATTTTGAAAAATATCGTGATATAGAATTTTGGTCTTACCGCCCAGCACTAATAGAATGCTGTGAAACTAATGCAATTAATAGCCAGTAATTTAGTGTAAATTTACTTTCATTTTTACAGTGCACTAGTATGTAGTATACTGGAAGGTTTTCACTAACAATATAGAAGCTGTGAAGAAAAGAGTATGAGTATGAGCTCAAGGGCATTTCCGTGTTTGAGTGGCACAGGGATTTGAATCCAAATTGCCAAAGACATCAATAAAATTCATCTAGCAGAATTATTGAAACTGAAATATTAAATAACAGATTTAAGGACATCGGTGAAACTTTGGAGGAAGTGAATAGAAGATGTGCATAACTGAAAAACATTTTTGGATATAAAGGATTACGAGAGTCTTGGATAAAATAATGATGCCTAGCTTAAATAAACTTCTTGATAACTTTTACAAAACTAGCTGGAAGATACTGAGACACCATTGTTATTTGCCAGTCTCATGGGTGACAGCAAGTTAAAGAATGATCTTCATTATTTTTAAAATTCCTTGTTTTCCCTTTTCAATGGCAGCACCATCTGTGACCATCCAAGTCAGATGTAATATACTAAACAGTCTCTTGAACCTCAGTTACATTCCACTTCACCCAAACTTTAGTGGAATTTTTTATGTAACATTTTCTGGTCTTCAGCTGCTACAATCATACGAATGTCACAAGCCACACGCTTCCCGAGTGAAGCCTGCAAGTAAAAATAAAAAATTCTAGGCCCAGCTCCTTTGGCAGCCCAAGCCACTTCAGTGCTAAATATTGCTGCTTTTGAGACAATTCACCTGCATCAGGTGATCCTCAGATCCTTAAGAAGTATAGCTGCACCTCAAACTGCTGTATAATGTTGTGTACAATGTAATTCCCCTTAACACCTTAACATGGCAACTAATAGCCAATCAGCTGTTATAGGCTGAGAAACTCAAAGAAATTATGATTTTTTAAACTGCAAAAATATGAAAAAACAGGCAAATTGAAAGCAGAATATCCAAAATTCCTACTTATATTAAGTATTTTCATTTTTGTCTACATTAACATACAACTCACAACAAGTGCATCTTTTTGGTATTTTGCAATTAAGTAAAGCTTAAATATAACAAAACAAATCCCACACTGGGTGCAAATAAACTAGAAACAAATAATTTACAAATGTTAATTTCTTTAAATAGACATTTAAAAAAAAACTGCATTCCTCTCAACTTTACGCAGACATATGTTCTTACGATAATAAACATAAACATGAAGTACCTCACATACCATATAAAGTCATGCTAGACATGAGTGCTAATTCTCTTTGTTCATGATCTGCTCTGATAGCATTAGAGAGCATAATATGGAAGTTCTAATGCCACGAAAGCAGGAAAAATGTTAAAGTGTCCTAATTTTTAACTGGCATGCGCAGGGCATACCGTCCATCCACTCATTTCCAGGTCTTCTTCTTCCCTTCTTGGGAGGTCTAGTCCAGCAGCAGTGAGTCAAAGTAAGAATCTGCTCAGTTCCTGCAGTGCGTGTGCATGATGCCATGTATATTTGTTATGCCAACATGAACCTCAAAAATTTTAGCTCTAAAATCAGGCAACTATTTGTAGTTTGTAATGTAGTGCTGTCATTCTCATGTAAATTCTGCTCACAGATCTTTGGCTTTAAGCCTTGTTCTAAGTCTGGAACTAGCCTGTAAGATAATATTTGCCATCTATTCATTTTCTGAATAAAATTATGTGAACAGCACTGCAGGAAGCCAAAACCAAAGCTGCTTTGATGATTCAAGGTGTATTTAGAGTGAAAAATCAATATTTTTGTAGAAGGAGGACAAACATTTAGCACTACTAGTCCTATAAACAGAAGTTTGTTTGACATTTTAAGGGAATTTTGCATAATAGTGCTCATCAGCTCCAGGAAATTACCACCTACAGGACCACCTAGGGCTCAGCTTGCTGAGTGTTGCTGGTGGTTCACAATTTTCAAATCATGGTGCTAATAAAGGCTGATACTAAGGAATGTGCTCACATTATAGTTAAATATTTTACCTTTTAAAGATCCTGTGTTTGATACAGTTTTCTTTGGGACAGAGTTTCTCTCTTGTTTCAACTTACAATGGAATGTGATTCTACAGTATTTTGGTATTTATGGTTAATATCAAAGGAATAGAGAATGGAATTCTTCATACCCAAAGAACATATTTACGCTGATAAACACACTGATAGAAACCGTATTTAGTCACAAACGCTACCATTGAAAAATGTAAAGTTATTCAGTGTGAAAATATGCTGACTACCCCAAATACACCCTCACATACAGACAGACCTATTATAGTGTGCACACTCACCTCACATCTTGCACAATTAACACATTTGCCTGCAAGCAGTCAGGGCTATTCATCAACACACAGCACACAGTACCCGTGCAGAAAGTTTTTTCTAAAGTGCTTAGCAGCTGGCAACACCTTTTCAGTTGCAAAATGAAATCTCAATGAGTCAGATTTGTAACTGCAGTCCGAAGCATGAGGAGTCTGCTGACATTTAGAGATCCATTTGGTCACATTCACAAAATAACAGAAGAAAAGTTGAGCCTTGGATCTTTATTTTGAAAGGCTTTGGCCATTTCATTTGACATCTGGTTCTTCCATAATCTAAATGCAAAAAAATATATATAAATTATTGCTACTCAGCTTATGCCTTTATCCAAGGCAACTTACAACAACTGAGAGATTCGATTGGTAACATTTGTTTTTTTTTTCAAGTGGAGCACAGGCAGGCGAAGTGACTTGCTCATAGTCACACAGTGTCAGTAGCAGGCCTAAAGTCTTGACCACTACACCACACTGGCTGGCTAGTAGTATAGTAACAATTGTAGTGATAACATAAATTCCCTTCAACAAGAATTACAGTCTGCTCCTAAAATGCTGGCAAAAAATGCAGTTGTCTGTCCAGTAAACACACAGATGCTTTGACTTGTTCTTATTGTATGACTACTTATATTATAAAAATACAATTGTTTTTAAGTTCATCCATCCATTCTTAGATTTTCATTAATTTTCTGTGTTTTGCAAAAATCACAGTAAAATGCAGTTTATTGTCAAGCTGTGTAGTGAGAAGTCAAGCAAAATGACACCTTTTATTGGCTAACTAAAAAGATATGTAAGCTTTCAAGGCAACTCAGGCCCCTTCTTCAAGCAAAAGCTTACATATTGTAATCTTTTTAGTTAGCCAATAAAAGGTGTCATTTTGCTTGACTTCTCACTACATCCATAATGGTTAACACGGTACAACACCCTAGTACTACTCGTCAAGCTTTGGAAAAGAACAATTGCATTCCACATGTCAGAGGTAAGGACTTGGTCACTGAGTAGGAAAGCCAGAGAGCCAGTAGATAAACAGTCCGTGACCGCAGATGTGTTAATATCTTCAGAAGCATCAGTGGTGGTCAGGGCAGTAATAGACAGGGATTGCAATGAAGACAATGTCTACCGAAGCAGCAGTGGTACTTAGATAATAAATGTGAGAGGTGAGAATTATTCTGATGTTGTTACTGTTTTTGGCAGTGTTAGAAGAGGGGACTGGAGAGACATGTGAAGAATGGCAAAGGATTCCTAAAATGGGAAGTTAAAGGTTTACCAGGAGGGATTCCTGTTCAGGTCCCTTTTCCAATGTTCTTCTGTGTTTGCTTCTTCTAATATTACTTTTTCATTGCACACACTTTTAATCTATTGTTAGAATCTGGTATACTTCCTGCTGCCCTCACATGTGACAGCTGTATTATTACTGATAATTCTTCACTCCTCTGTACCACCTAATGTTAATGAAATGTCTTTATCTTACTGTATATCTAAGTGTCTTAAGAGTGTTGTTTCCTCTTACCTAATCCATCTCACACTCATTTGTTTGAATCTTACTACTAAGTAGGCTGGATTGATAGAACTGAAATGGGTGGGGTGCTGTTCACATTATGCACAACTTCCTCCATAATGTTAATGTCGTCTCAGTGCTGCTTCTCCTTGACCCCACTGCTTCTTTTAGGTCTGGTGATTACGCCTCTGCCAGTTAATACCGGATTTGCTAAACTGAACATGATCTCTTGTCCGCAGTACCACTTGGTCAGTTAGCCAGTCTATTCTGAAGACTGGTTAGCTGCAGGCCAATGCTTATTGTGTTCCTCAAGGTTCAGTCCTGGATTAAGTTTAAAACATGCCTCCAGTGGTGTACCAGATTCATCAACCAGAGCTCAGGTCCCATGTGCATGTCAAAAATGCCCGACTCAACATGAAGCTAATTCCTGAAAGGACACTGGCTGAAGACAAGCCATAGGCCTGCCAAAGTGTTTTCTATGCTTGTATACCACTACCTACAAATGGTCACAGATCAGAACTGCTTCTAGAGGAATTCACCACACAGAAGCTGGACTCTTCCTCACTCAGGTTTAGATTATGCCAATTTATTCCTTTATTCCTTATTTATGACCATTTGACAGTAGCCTGATTATTGATCTCTCATTTTGTCTATGGTCAGGATTGGGTTTATCCTCCACCCAACCCTTTATTTTGTTGGTAGTTTTCTCTGAACCTTCTTGTCTATGTTTTATGTTGCCATGCTATGGAAAATAGAGGAAATACAAGCTTCCAAGTGTGATGTCACCAATGGTAATGCTGAAAATTGCCATTGTATCAACATTTATTAAACTACAGATGTGTGATGGGGATAGGGAGCAAAGGAAATATAGAGAAGTCTGTATACAGCTCCATAGTGAATGTGAAATTTCAAAGTTCAGCTTTGTTCCACAGTAACAGATACAGACTGGAGGAGCCAAGGGAAAATGGCAAGCAAAAGGAAGGGCTGGATCTGAGCCCAAACGCAATCCTGATATCTACGGTCTAAAGGTTGTTAATGAAATTGTTCTTGTTCTCTGTGGCTTAATCTACAGTGCAGTCATGTTTTTACTACATCTTAGCTGGATTATTGCTATTTACTTACCCATGCACGTCAAACTCAGAGCACTAGAAATTAATAGGTTTAAAAGGCATCTTCCAAAGTCACACCAAAAGCATATCACTGTAACCACATTAATGTTCTCTTGTTTCAGCTACTCTGACTTTTGGTTCCATACAGAATCATTTTTAAATCTCTACTACTAGGTTACAAAAGTGTACATTTCAATAATATCTCTTTAGGGAATAAAACACAGCTAAACAATGGAGGACGTCCAGCCGGAATCAGTCACACTACCCTCACTCTGGAATGCTTGTTGAACACTAATTTAAATTGTTTGCTTCTGTTCTCTGAAACATTTGCCCTGTTACAATTATTGTACTGTTTTAAATAGAGACAGAAACCCATTGAGAGTTCAATACATTAAAATTAAATTAACTTATGATGCATGTATTTATACAGGGAAGGTGGCATCCTTGCAGCATTAGATGAAAGGTGAGAATCAACCCTAGACACAGTGCAATGTCCATTGGGGTGCCAAGTTAGAATCCACAATTAACCTAACAAGTGTGTGTCTCTGGGATGTGGAGGAAAGCCCTCACAGACACTGGGAGAAGGTATTGTATAAAACTCTGCCCCAGAAGTGATCTGGTTTGGGATATGATAGATGAGGCATAAGTACCATCCAGTTTAACACACTCTGTGAAGGCTGCTATTTAAACATAATACTAGTGGTATGCTCTGAGAATGAATTTCAGAAAACGTACAAACGACATTTACTTTCTAGTAGATAAAGGGAGACCAGAATGGACAGAAAGAAGGAGATGCATTTAGACTCGAGCTTCGAGGCCAGCACCCCTTTTATTTAGCTGAGCACACAAACTCAGATGTATCCAATGTAATAAAGCAGTCAGTCTCAATTTGGAATGGTTGGTTTCACTGCCCCTGCTATCACAGTGGCATATATTTTTACTTTACCAAGATGGCATTATATTCCTTGTGGCTGTACTCTGGCCTCTCACTAGGCGGTGGGTAAAAACGAGAGCTGCATAAAAATGCAATTCATGTTGTGAATACTTTAAAAGTAGTGTTTTGTGATAGACAATTTAACCACTTACCTAATTACTTTAATTGCTGAGCAGTTCTTTAACACTTCAGCTAATTTGGTTGTTCCCATCTCTGTGATTTTATTGCACTCTAAGCTGGAAAAGAGAAATATGGACGTGTTTAACCTTTAAAGAATATTTTAACTCAGTTCAGGTGTTTTAATTAGGAGGCAAGACAGAATACTTTTCAGAAGCATCATGCAGAATAATGTGATGAACAATCAGGTTTTCCATATCATCTCTTTTTGTTAAATCAGGAATGCACTAGAGATCTTGTACTGTAGTAGTTATTGTGGTGATGGTGTATATATCTCTGATACATTTATTCAAGGTGACTTATACAATGATATATATACAGTATAATACAATATACTATGTACATATATTTGGAGTGCAGGTTGGTTAATTGTACTATTTCGGTTCAAACAGTATTTGTATGTCAAAATAAAACAGGAACCTCATGTTTTATAGTCCTCTGTAATAGCCACTACAGCACACTGCCTAGCTAAGAACTTGGTTGCTCTCTTTGAGGATATTCAGATTATGAGAGTGACGCACTACCTACCACACTAAGAAGATTGATCTCAAAGGGAAATGCTTCCCGCCTTGACTGAAAGCAGAGAAATTAGAGAAAAGAGAGCAAGAAAGGAAATATCTGCCAGTCACATCGTTTTTCAGTGGGTTAGCTCTGTTCCTATGACTGGAGAAGTGTTAGAAAATTCCCCTCATGTTTACTGGTCACACTGGACCGGTCTACCAGTAGCTCAGACCCCAGTACTTTATTGAGTTTCCTTATACAGTAGTTATTAATGTGACTTCATTACAATAGAAACTGTTAGAAGGTGGTTACTTACTCAAGTTTTTTTAAGTTCTTCATTCTAGGGAGAACCTCAGCCAGCTTCTCTGCCACCTCATCCCCAATGCCATTCCAGGACAAACTGAAAACATAACCAGACAAGTTACTGTAAATGCATGTAAGTAAGATTAGAAGACAATCTTTAGAAAAAAAAGCAAAAAGCCAGTAATTTAAAAAATAAATAAATTTCCTACTGAAATACTGGGCAGCAGCAGCAGCAGTTCTGAAACTTGGTGTTGTGGATCAAATCTTTTTAATTTGCTAGTCATTTGTCCAGAAATACACTATAACTTCTTTCTTTTGTATGAAATTTAGAAGGATCCCCTTTACTCATTTTCATTTTATAGTAATTGTGTCATTAATTATAATGAAATAATGACAATTAATAAAAATGAGACATAGGTGTAAATAACAATGAATGTTGAAAAAATTAGCCGCTATTTCAGTGCATATTTTTAGGAGCAACATCTTAAATAATCAACACTTAATTTACAGAAAGAGGTAAGATTAGAAAAACACTACTTCTTTAGTAGTGTCTTTTACACTCTCAAAAAGCAGGACAAATTAGAAGCATAAAGGTTTTGTGCGTCTTCACAACTGCCTATGCACTCTCTTGCTCATGCCAAACACTGTGTCTACACAATAAAGGTTGTACGCCATCCCTCATCCTGCCTTATGTATTTCTTTTTTAAAAGCTGCATAGTGTCTGCCTCATTCAAAAGTTTGCATAATGTCTGAGTCTATTCAATAAAGATGATTTCTATTATACTGTGGCTTGATCGCTATTTTTAGTAAGTGATATCAGAAACGATTAGGTGGCTGAGAATTTCCTTTGGTTCTCCTAGCTGTCAACCTGAAGCTTATTTTAAGTTATTCATTTTTTTATTTATTTTTATTTTAAGTCAATTATGAGATACAAATTAAACAACAAGGTCTCCAAAAGCCCCTATTTCACAATTTCTTACAAACATATACACACTGGTTAGTTCATTTGAGCTTAAACATGTACATTCTAATAAAGAATAACGGTTGTTTTTAAAAATTGCTTTACATTTACACACCCTTCCCAGAATTTTTGTCTCCTTTACATCCCAGAATTCAACACTCTGTCTAAGCATATTGTTATTCTCATCAATTTCTTTTAGCTGATGGTTCAAAAGAAGAAAGGATTTAATGGATCCCTTTTTTAAAATGGTCCCAAACTTGGTCCACAATGCTTTCTAAAACTTTTACCTCTCTCACTAGCCCCTCAAATAGTTGCCTTCATTCTCAGTTCAGCCTCTCCATCTTCTCCTCCAGTCCCCTCACAGTCCCTGACAGATATCATTGCCTATTTATCTGGACTTCCTGTCATGTGCCTGCATTTTGATTCTCTTCCGTTTAAATGCACACATTTAAAAGTAATGCTAGTTTTCCCTTATGAGCTCTATAATATAGTGATAGTCTTGGTCACACAGTTCAGCCACTTAAAAGCTACTTATCTAAATTATCCTAAAATAAAAACACTCAAATGAAATATTATAAGTTTTATTTAACAAACTAATTAACATTACAATCAAATAAGCCAAAACAGCTTATATTATTACCTGGGTATCTGAGGGACAGCACCATCTGAATTCAAGATAGAGGTATGTAATTAAAGCATATTATTTATATTTTATAAACATGTTATCTGACTATGTCAAAGATTACATAGACAGCCACAAACTTAAAATTGGTAAAGAATATTCATTTTTGGTACAACTGTCCTGTTGGCTATTACATATAATGGACATGTCAGGAGCGCTACTGTGCATACCTTTAAGTACACATTGAAGGCGCAAAAAGCTAAGCATTGCCCTAAATAAGGAGATTACAACTGATAAATATTTTGAGAAAAAATGCAAATGATGCCTATTCTATGTGTTCTCAGGATGGAACCCCAAGACATATGGCCACCCTGATGTCACTGCTGTTGGGTCCTACCTTTGGCTATTTATGTCAGTCATTTTTTGGAGACATCGTGAGTAATAACTGTTTCCTTGAATTTTATTAGTTCTTTTTGTGATTTCCATGCTTGTTCCTGGGATTTGCATTATAAATTGTGTACTGGGAATAGTTCATCTTGGATTGCCATTTTTGGCAAATTATTTTTGCTTAATTCCTACTGTTTTGAGCATATTTGTTATATTTTGGATTTATTTCAATAAATATCTTCTGTTAAAAAAATTATTGTACAGCTTGTCTCTACAAGCCACAATTTCTTAGTTTTCTCTCTCTTGAGGCATTTTTGAGATATATTTTGAAACTCTCTTTACTTTTTGAACTTTTTTACTGACTAGCAATGAAAAGTCAGTGTGACTTAAATAGAAGGCCCAGGGGAAATGAAAAACAATTGTCAAAGCCACTAGCGCTAAACCAAAAATCTGTCTTAAAATAAGCAGAATATTAATACCAAACTCCAATAATAAATGTCACTTGTAATCAATACACAGTATAATATTCAAATAATGGTAGTCAGGATTGCACAAAGTCATGTTGATAAATTCACCGTCACACAGTCCTGGTGCACCATGAGATGCCTTTCCATGGTAGCGGGCTATGTGAAGCCCTCAGCAAAACAAAAAAGGTGCCAAAAATGGTCAAAACATGAAATAAAACAATTTTTAATTAAGCCCTCCAAATGCAAAACTAACATCCAAAATACAATGTTTGAGTTTGCAAACTGCAGAAAAGACATGTAATGGTTTTTCTGAGCTAAAGGGAAAACTAGGAAAAATTAAATAAAACTGTTAATCACAGCAACTTTAAAGCCAGTTCCCCATTTTTAAGGCCTGCTTAGGCTAATGCCTATCGGTGGTAATTGGGGCTGGCTCTCTTGGGTGAGTCTCTTCTGGGCAGTTCTGTGAATTTTCTGGCCTGCTTTATGTTTTTGTTTTGAGGCCTCACACCCTTTTCATCAAGTTTCTAGCTCTGTAAAAGAATATTAATGTGCAAGTAAAGTACTTGACTGCTGAAAAAAAGTTGGTAATGGCAATAGTTAAATCTTTAAGCTGGGCTGCTAGCTGTTGTATAATAGGCTGAAAAGATTTTTCTTTAATTTGTTCTCATTAGTTAAATGTTGGATAACAGACTGTGCACTGAAAGGATTTAAACCTTTAACTTTGAAAATTAAGTGGCGGTCTGCTGACTGAGAATAAGAAGCTCTTATTTAGTTACGTAATTAATACTGGACAGCTGCCTTAGAATTAGAGAAACATTTCAGATAATCAACTACTATCATTCAATGCATCATTTGGGGTAGCCTGGAGTCAACAAGTAAACAAATGTTAGAAATGTAGTGACATAACCTTCATTACTGAGTTGCTGATTCATCAGTTTTTAAGGACTGCATATTTTGTACAAAAATGCCTTCCAATAGGGAATTGTTTAATATATAATTTCTTTTTCTATTCTGTTGGGTAATAACTTTATGATTGATTTTGAAGTCAGTATGAGTTTACACTGGCAGTCTCAATAGTAAAAGCTCCTGTCCAGAACAAGAAATTGTCAAATCATAAAGTGTGCACATATCTTGGTTCTGGTTAGCTGAGATAGTGTGGGTTTCACCTAAGCACCTTTGACTTTGTGTATACCTAAGAAACTGGCCTCTGGTTTAATTGGTACACATACTGTAAGATGGTCTTCACTTTCAGGCTGTCTATACCTGGTTCACAACTGTTGTCTTGACCTTTATGTACCCCTTTATTAAACTCTCTCAATAAAGTGCCTCAATGATAATCCAGAATATAAAGTTAAAAAAAATATGGATTAATTTGTTAAGAGGTTGTATGAACTAAAACAAAGGCTTATAGATTCAAGGAAAAGTCTCTGGTGTCAGCTGTTCATGCCCAGACCTTTTGTACTCCATTCACATCTAGTTTTCCCAGGAGACCAGACCAGCATGTATGGAGAAGATGCCTTTTCTGTATGTGAGTGTTGGGTGGGATTCTGATATTCCCAAACTTCTATTGTGCTCTATCGTAAGGTATCAATGACCTTTCAACAACAGATATTCTTAGAACTTTGATCTCTGCTCAGTTTTAGCATACCTAGGAATCTTTTGCTTCATTTATTTTTTAGCTACACTTAATGCCAATCCAGTTTAGAGTTTCAGGGCTAAGTGTTCTATTAAAATTTACCAAAGTCAAACGTAGTGTGGTATCTTATGTGTTAATTCATATTTCTAAAAATATTAGCACTTTTTATTTAATTGTGCCTTTCTACAAGTTAAAACCATAGAACAGTACAATTAAGTAAATAAATAAAATAAATACACAAAATAAAACACATTTATATTAAAATGTGCAATAAGATAAGTAATCAAAGTAATTAAAAAGGCAAAATCTATGGTACTGAGAAGGCAATTTTGAAAAGGTGAGTTTTAAGGTGTTTTTAAATAAAGAAAGAGAATCCTAAGTCTGGATATGGTGAGGGAAGGAGTTCTAGAGCCAAGACGTAGCATAACTGAAAGCCTGACCTCCTATGGAAGACAAACGGACTGAAAGGACAACAACAAGGCCAAAAGTAGAAGAGTGCAGTGCATAATCTTTAAGATTGAAAAAAGTGGGAGCCAGACCATGGAGTGCTTTGTAAGTAAGGACATGAATCTTAAAGTCGATATGGTACTTAACTGGAAGCCAATGAAGTTTATAAAGAATAGGTGTAATGTGATTATGAGCCTTAGTGTGACTCAATAAGCGTGCAGCAGAAATTTGAACTAACTGCAGATTGTTTATCATTTTAGTTGGGATACAAGACAATAAAACATTACAGTCTAGCTATGATTTGGCAAATGCATGAATTAGTGTCTCAGCTGTAGAGTAGGACCGTAATGGACTTGGTATATTATGAAGTTGATAAAAGGCAGCATAGGATATACCAGGGGTGGCGAACTCCAGGCCTCGAGTGCTGCAGTGGCTGCAGGTTTTCATTCTTACCATCTTCTTAATTAGTGACCAGTTTTTGCTGCTGATTACTTCTTTTAATTAACTTGACTCTGGCCCTATAGTTGTTTCTTTTTCTTTAATTAGCAGCCAAACAATAATGAGACACAAAATAAGCCACCACATGACCAGCTCCCCTGTGCCCATTACACAATATCTGAAATTAAAGCGAGGTGATGGTCTTGGTAAGGTTGATCTCTCAGGTCACCAAAACATTTTGACGGTGCTCTTAGAAAGAACAGAAAAACAACAGTTTTCGAAATGTGTGCTGTGGCAGAATGAGAGCAGCAACAAGCCATGGAATTAAATAACGGGTTTAATTAACAGCAAGAATTGGCTTCTCATTAAGAAAGTGATTGGAGAGAAATTGGTTGGAGTTTGAAGCCCCAGTTTAGCTGGTCATCTGTTAGCTCGTTTCACATCTCATGTCTGCTTGGCTGTCATTTAATGAAGAAAGGAATCAATTCAGAGGGCTGAACTCTTCTAACAGGGCTATTAAAGTGATGGGGAAAAAGTTAATTAGCAGTGAAAACTGGTCACTGATTAGGAAAAGGGTTAGAATGAAAACATGTAGCCACTGCGGCACTCCAGGCCTGGAGTTCGCCACCCCTGGGATATACCATTAATGTGAAATCGAAAAGAGAAAGTGCTGTCAAAAACAACAGTAAAGCTCTTGAAGGCTTGACTTGAAGGCGTAAAGAAATAGGGCTGTCATTGATACAGATGTTAACATTTTCAAATTTTGAGAAGGTACATCTGCTCGCCCACTCAAGACTGCCAGTAAACACCGTCTGGTGATGGCACCTCTGCGTGGTATCAAGTCTCAATTCAGACTCTTTTCCTGTGTACTTCCTAGCTGGTGGAATGAGCTGCCCACCTCCATCCATACTGCTGATTCCCTCAATGTATTTAAGAGGCAATTGAAGACCCATCTGTTCTGTGAATAGCTGTTGAATTGAAAAAAAAAAAAACTATGCTCTGTGATATTTTATATTGTTGGTTAATTTGTTGTTCAAGTTTAATTGCTGTATTGATTGTAATCTATATGATTGTAAATTATTAGTTACTACATCTCTTCACTTGTGGCAATCAACATTTGTTACCTGTCCTACTACACTTGTTGAACAAACAGCCTAATGTTACTCGATTATTGTTACCTCTTTTGTAAGTCACTTTGGATAAAAGCGTCTGCCAAGCAAATAAATGTAAATGTAGCTTTAGTGCCAAGAAGAAGAATTTCAGACTTGGCACTAGTAAACTTTAGCAGATAATAAGCCATCCAAATTTTAATATCATGGATGCAACTAACCGAACGAGGATAGAAAATAGCCTGAGATGGTTTAGTAGAAATATAAAGCTGGACATCATCAGCATAACAATGGCATTGAACACCAAAATGATGTATAACTGAGCCAAGGGGGGAGGAGGTAAGTAAAAAAATCAAGGAGCCCAGTACTGAATCCTGTGGCACACTATAGGTAACAGGTGAATTCTAAGAAATGCAGTTATTCAGTTGGATAACTTGAAATCTGTTAGTTAAGTAAGACTAAAACCATAAATAACAGTATCAGTTATACCCAGTGAAGACAGGCATTCCAACAATACGTTGTGAGAAATACTGTCAAATGTTGAACTAAGATCAAGAAGGATAAGAATACTTAAGAAGTCGGCAGCCAGAAGCAGATCTTTTGTTACTCTACCCAAGGCCATTTCTGTGTCTATGTTTAGGAAGGAAGTCAAACTGAAAAGGTTAAAATTATTTAAAATATTTAAATGGTCCTGTAGTTGAGAAGCAACAATACATTCTAAAATTTGGTAAGAGGAAAAATTATAAATAGGATGAACATTGCTGAAGTCGTTGGGATTCCTACCAATATTCTTTGTAACATGGGTGACAGCAGAAATGTTAAGACAAACAGGGACTTTACCAGAGGACAGGAAAGAAATAACAACAGCAGTCAAAAGAGGAACAAACCCTTGACTAAGACAGTGGGAACTGGGTCTAGTTCTGTTGTGCTGATGAATTTACGCATCATTTCTGATATCAAAATATCATTAACTAGACAGAAATCTGAAAATACGTTTTTGGAGACTCTGATGTGATCTTTTTCTCCGAGACAGCTGCCTTTGTCCCCATCTTCATTTATTCTCTTACATACCCCAAAGGTGCTTAGCTATTAACATCTTGCCCACATTCCTCTGTTTTCTTTCATACAAAGCAAGACACCCATTAGAAATAATAAATCGTGTTTAGACCACCCCAATATACTTTACAAAGTACGGTCAACATTATCATTTTATTATCAGTAGCTGGAAACTAAATCTATTCTTAAATTTAATTCTACATGTAGATCCCTATTTTGGCTATTAGTTTATTATTAAAATAAACTGTTAATTATAGCTCAAACCCATCATTAATTGAACATATTCCATTAGCTTTTGCAATGAAGAAGCACCCAATTCAGCATCTCTTGTGCTTGAAGCTGACAGAATTACCACTCGCCTCCACAACTCTGAACTGGCTTTAGTTTATTGAATAATGAATGGACAAATCCCATCAGGTAAATCTTTCAAATATTCAGTTTCTACTGTGAGATGTTGCCAACAATGCATGCTATGCTACTTGTTGAAAATGAAAAAGACTTTGACTGCTAAAGCACATTTTTGTAGATGAGTATCATATCATTTTTCCTTTCTTTTGACTTTCTGAACCCTCAGTCATTTCTGTTTGTTGACTTCTTTCTTTTGACCAGCAGCCGGTCAACATTAAACAGGTATACATGCAGATAACTAAGCTAGCAGTGGACCTGAGAATTCAGTATCATTTGCACAACATATGTTCATCATAACTAGGCTGCTATCAGAAATGTTTATGAAAAAAAATGAGGAGATGCAATTAACTAATGTGTAGAAAACATACATGGGGATATAATATGGTATTTAAATGGAACTTCAATTAACTGGAAGAAAAAATACACTCCAAGAAATTGTTTTTAACGGACTCAAAACTAGCAGTCACTAGGAGACATTTGGGAATTATGAGAGTACAATACTTGCACCTACAGAGTGAAAAAGTATTTGTAAAGCAACGCAAAGCATGCCAAAAAATGGACAATACTCACTTAACCTCTTCAATGGTCAGACAGTGTCCAAGGCCAGCAGCAAGATGGACTGAGTCCTTGTTATCAATATTTATCAGCTTCAGACTGGTAAAGAGAATCAAAGATGATGACAATTATTATCATTATGTTGGAATAGTTATGGACAGAAACTACAATGCAAAAAACAACACAGACATGACAATGAGATATCTCTGTTTATACAGTTGTACACAGTGTATGGCAGATTTGCATCTTAGACCCAATGACTTTTTCTGTTTCCAGCAAGTTAAACAACTACAAGATATTCCTGCTTCTGAAGGGTCAGAGTTGAGTTTGTCAAAAAATGAACTAACACAGTTTATGAATTTTGTTACACTTTACATGCTAGTAAATATGGAGTTAGTGTACAATGATAACATCTGTTCAGTGGAGTGGTAATAATGGATAGGGTGTTTTGTACAGCCACTTCAAAAAGGGGACACAAAAGTGTCTGTAAACTGCCAAAGAGAGCATCTGACTCAAAGGCATGTTTGCTCTGAGCACTACACCCCTCCAGTTTTACAGCTCAAACACCATAAGCAGAGTAGTTTAAACATGGGGATGTCTCACCAAGCTGGCCTTGTTCAGCAGCTTCAGCTGAACAGATTGGCTCTTCATTTGTGAACATATTGACACTGTAGATAATATGGAAAATGTCACAAGTTGTGCTAACTACTATATTGAAACCCTGCAAAAATTCAACATTTTATAGAAAATCAAAAAAGTTAAGTTACTGTAGCTGGAGACCCCAAATTTAGAATGAATGTGCCCTGTGGTGGACTTTTTCTTTCCTTGTGCTCAGTGCTGTCAGGGCAGGGTTCAGCACTTCTTCTGTAATAATTACATGTAATAATAATTACATTAAAAAAATAGATGAGTCGGTGGGAATATAATTTGTACTCTTAAACATTCACCCATTCTTCATTTTAAAACACAGTCCAGTTATAGAGTGGAGGAAGCCTGAAACCCAACTCCTGATAGCATTGGACACAAGGCCTAAACTAATTTGAGACATGACGCCGGTCCATCTCAGGACACACCAACGCACTCCAGACCAATTTAGATCTGCCAGTTAACCTGACACATAATTTTGGGTTGTGGAAGGAAAACTCATTCAGATACTGAGAATAGAAACCATTCTCTTGGAGCAGTTAAGCAGCTGTTGGCCACAAACTTAAATCCCCCAAAATCTATTTATTGTGGCAGAACAAGGCCAAGAGAGAAGAACTAATTCTAATCTACAGCTACCTGTAACGTAGCATGTGTCGTTTACCTCTGGAAAATATTACAGGTAAGGGACACTGTTTCAATATGTTCTTTATAAGTAGCTTTCTATTCATATACTGTAGTTGTTCAAACAGCAGCCATATTTCTAGCTATAGGCAAAAATAGGATGACTCTGCAAGAGTGGCTTTGGGATATTTAGAAAGGATGAAGGCCAGAACTGTCCCAAAAGGAGATCATCATACACTGAAAGGGAGGGCCATGTTATTTGACTAGGGATACAGAGAGGGTTGCATGACTTCCCTTAACCACAAATCTAAATGGTGCCTTGGAAAGAAATCTTTAGAAAAACAGGGAACCAGATAAAATCAAAGTTTAGAAAAGCGGGCTTGGGATTATCTACATTCTCCTTCTATTTCCATGACAAAATGTGCCAGAAATGAGTACAAAATGTTGCACTTTTGTTTTATGCTTGTTTATAATTTTACCATTTTGTTAGTGATGTCATAATCTGTGCCATTTTGTATTTTTGGCCCCCACCATTTTGTTTCTGGTCACTGTAATACAATATGGTTGCTAGTCATGTGATGCACATGTCATATATCTTGTGACATGTTGTATAAGATTTGCCCGGATTTCATAAAGGAGAGACACAGTGAGACACTTTATTTGTGGAGCAATCTGTTTGAATTCTGGTTACAACTTTTTTTTTTTCTTCCTAGTATTTGATCAATGATTTCTGTGTTTTGCTATTTTTATCTCTGGCAGTAATTTATGATTGTTCTGAAAAAGTTAACCCACTTATTGATTAAATTAGCCAGTCTGAAACTTTTTCTAAGTTCTAATGGCACCACAACAGGAGCGAACAGGGCAGAGTTGTTCCTGGGGTGTCCCTAGAAGGAACTGTAAAATAAGCAATTAAACTTGATATGACATCAATTTTTAGACTGTAATGACAAAGCATGAGATGCTCTGACTTTAATAGTGTATATAACAAAAAATGGATTTGTAAGTTCCGCATCAAGACAAAAAATTCTGTCACCTGCTTGTTATTCTTGACCTAAGAAGTGCTAAAGTTCTGTGTGGGCACCGACTAAAATTTACAGCCTGACAAAGAAAGATTTCAATATTATGAACAAAATGGTTTCAGCACACAGTAAATCTGTGTGAAATTTCCCAAACTCATTTTTTAGAATTAGTCCCCATTCCTCTCAGACAACTTACTCTAGTCTCTTCAAAGATCGCATGAGACTCAAGGCTTGAGACAATTTTAGTGCACCTTGACTTCCAAGTTCATTTTCCGATAAGCTGCAAAGAGAAAAAAAGGGCAGTTCCCGTGATTTTCAATTCATTTACAGTCTGTTTCATTAGGGTGAAAACAATAAAAACACTTTTCACCTGACTTCCTCCAGGTGCGGACATAGACGGAGAGCCTCAGCCAGTCGTATACAACCTTCTGAGCTGATTTTGTTTGACTGGAGACTAAAGACACAAAAAAGCATACAAGACAAATTATTGTCACATTGCCAGTGTTTAGTACACTCTCCATTCAGGGCGACATTTACAAGCTCACTCTTGGAGAGAACTACAACAGACATATTTACTTCATGGCTACAGGACTGTCTCTAAAATTGCTGGTTTACTTTTCCAATACAAAAACAAGGATGTCTCTATCCAACTGATGTGTGAGTGTGTTTGCTCTACATGACTGACTGCCTCACAGATACATTAGGCAGCAACCTTCCTTGAAATTCACTCTTCACAGTTCACTATATAATCCAGCCTCTATAAAACTAGAGGGGCAATTGACCCAATGCCACCTGTAAATGGCTTCATTGTATACTCTATAGTTTTTTTTTTCTGCAACAGCTCTTCTTCTGTCTGCTCATCAGGGTCTGTAACATCACTATGACTTGCACAGCCTACCAGCTTTAATTGGCTTGCTATCTGTCTTCACAGAATGGTGATCTCATCTTGACACCCAAACACAACAACTGCAGCCAACAACTGAAATAGATAGGGGCAGTCAGACATGAACTGCTGGCAAACGGGATTTCTGTTGACACTTTGTCAGAATGAGCAGCTCGGAAGCTTCCCTGGAGATTCAGCCCAGCAAGGCTTTGGAAGTGCAGTGACTGCAGGAAGTAGGCTATGGGTACTTGTAGTCTGGTGTTCTTATAGCCCAAAAAAGGACTGCTCTGATCCCAGACTTTGGTTGGAAATTGGGAGTTTAGGCAGCCTCATAAAAGAGGGTCGATAGAATCTGGAGCTGGAAGGAAAGTTTGGGGCAAAGGTTAAATGGTGGAAAGAAGAAGACAGAATTGCGTGTGAGTGTGTATGTGTGTGCGTGCGTCTGTCAGAGGGAGAGAGAGAGACAGAAAGAAAGACATACAGGAGGTGAGAAGGAGTGCTTAGGTCGTATGAGTTGGGTATGTGGGTAGGCCATCACATTGGATAAATGAGGCCTCCAGATCTGTGGGAACAAGGATCAGACAAATTTTTACTTTATCTTTGTCTATTACTTTATTTATTACTAGTTTTAGTTCTCCTTTGTGATTCTCTCTCTTATTTATTGTATTCTAAGATAATAAGGACATCATTTTTATATCCTTAGCTTCCTTCTCATAAACTTGGGTATGGAAGGATGGCACAGGAATGCCCTTTGCTTGTAAATTAGTGTAATCTTCACATTTATGGTCAGCTGTTATCAGTAATTAATGCATTCTCATAATGCATTTGTCATTTTTAACAATACTAGAAATGGCTGACACACTGACTCAATATAGTAGGCTACGTGCTGTAATGTGCACATTACTGCAATTCTTGGCAAATCATTACTTGCTTAACTTAAGACACAGAGCATTTCAATCAGAATGGAAAAATGCCATCCCTGCCTTATATGCTCTTATGGCATCACACGCTAAAACTAAACAAAATGTAAAAAATATTTAAGAATTGTTATTTTTATACACATAGAAGCACTTCTCAATTTTAATATCACATCTAAAATGATGTATTTACCCAAAGCTGAAAGAAAATCTCACCTTAGAACTCTCAGCTGTGACATTTTGGACAAAACATCTGCCCACATTGCTGTAGCCTCATCCCCGAAGTTGTTATTTCCTAAGCTGCAATTGTTAAGAAAAGATTGGTTATGGTCAGCCCAGTGGTGCACTCTACATATCATAGTTCCTATCATCAGATTTCATTTTTCAAATCCCCTTTTACTTTAATCTGCAGGGCTACTAGCTAAGTAAAGCAGCCATATGACCTGAATGTCTAATCCCAGGGAGCCGTTTTTTGCTTTCAGTACATGTGAATTCTTCATCCATCCTCTCACAATCTAGTCAGCTTGGTCCAGTTCAGTGTTGTGGGAGACAGATATTTTTCCAAAAACATTGGGAGCAAGGCAAGAACAAAATCTAAAAAGGACTTCAATCCTATGGAAGATTATTCATGCTAAAATTATTAAATGTAATCCAGCAGGTTTAACTCCATTGCATTGCTATGGATATGCAAGCGGTGTATTTCATTTTGGCATGGTTTAATCATGTCATTGTTGATTAATTGAAATGCCCAGAAGTATATTTTAGGCCTTGCTGAAAAAGGTTACTCTTATATTACATTTTATAAATAACTACAATAATGGGTGCTAGAACAGTAGTACAGAAACATTAGTAGGAACAGTCTATATTAAATGGCAAGGGACCTTGACCTCATTCTGTTTCTTGTCTGAAGAAGATATTTAGGAAAAAAATTCTATTTTTTTACCTCATGAAATTTTTCTATAAAATTTCATTATAGACAACATTTCTTGTAAATATTCTGTCTGAGTTTGGCAACAGAAAAATGCCTGTAATTTTCTCTGACAGTAATACTGGCTTTGATGTCCGTAATATGCGTTTAATTTTCTGTCACAACAGTGGGCAATCAGCAGATTTTCCCCAGCAACTGATGTAATGTGCGGCGTGCAGCTGATAATCGTGCCTGTGGCATCTCTCCAGCAAGTACTGTGCAGTTCACCAGCAAGTATTTTAATCTGTGCTGGCGTGCAGCTGATTATTGTAAGTGTGGCGTCTCCCCAGCAACGGATTTTATGTGCGCGCAAATAAATCTACTTTTAAAAGTCATCCTATTGTAATATCATGAAAATTCATATATTTAGGAAAACCCCTTCAACGACTGACACTTTACACTTTACCGGGCCAGACTTCTTAATCGCAAATCTGACATCCTCAGAGTGAACACTTGCACAACAACAAACACTAATCCCACCTCTTTGGGAAGCTGGTCTCTGCATCTCAGTACCCAATTGGATTTTTCGTGCCTTATGGTTTAGGTCTTACCTCATTTACCGAAATCCAATTGGATTGGCCATGCGATATTTTATAGGTCCCACCCTCTCTGTCTTGTGTGACGTGTCAGGCGGCCTTTGAAGCATCACACTTCACCAGAAGACACACACACACACAGACACTGGACACACACAGGGGTTTTATTAAAGAGGATGTGTTATGTTTGTCTTGTATCATATTGTTACATTGTTCATCTGTTAATCCTGACCAGTATGTCAAGATGTTTAGCAACAGCCAGTAATTTTGGCCTCATATGCAGCTATTTACAAACCCTATTCTGAGAAGTATTGGTGTAAGGTCACCCCGGTTGATGATCTACATAATCGTATGGCGCAGAGCGCTGTTGAATGCATTCTAAGGATGTTACTGTAACAGAACATCTTCTCCTCTTGTTGCCTCTATCACAATGGCCATTTCCAGCAACCATTTGATGCAGCTTTCAGCTATTTAATGATACAGCAGATCCCCTGCTTTATCAACTCCCTTTTCGCAGTCTTTAGTGCTGGGTGAACACACTCATGATTAGAACACCACTTACCCAAACTGTTGACGCCACATGCCCCACCCTTTAAAGCTGATTGGTCATTTGATTATAATTGATTTTGGCATAATACGTGGCCTTATAATTGAAATGCAATACACATGGAACGGCCACTAAATGAAATGCAATATGCTTGTTTTGCTTTTAGTTACGACATGCAATCTACGGACATGAATTAAAATACAATATTCTCTTGTATTGCTTTTTAAACTGACTAAAAAACTGTGTGCCACAGTGAAAAGCAACTGAGGCATTCAGAAAAAAAAACCCATGCAGACAAACTGCACAGTGAATGGGCATTATTATTTAGCATTTAGATGATTAGTTTATCTAAGGTTACTTACAAGATTAGGAACTGTTACAACTGCTTACAGATTTTTTTTTAAAGCTGGAGTATGGACAAGTTAAGTGACATTGTCAGGATCACATGGTGTGGCCGAGGCAGGAACTGAACTAGTAGCATCATTGCTTCAAGACTGGATTCAAACCCATCCCACAATCCATGCTGTAAGCTGATTACAACACACAAACAGGAATTTCACTATACTCGGTATAAGTGACAAAAACTGACCCTATAAACCTATCAACCAAACCTGCTTAAATCATTTCACAACTGGAGGGAGTCAGACCTGACTCTGGCTGCAATGAGAGAAAACCAAGAACCAACCATGAATGGAGGAGCAGGTGCAAGTCAGGGCCAATTAAGAATTTCAATTAACCTTACTTGCATGTCTTTGGGATGAAAACTGGAATACCTCAGGACAACATACTAACTCCGCTCAAACAGTGGCAGGGTCGTGATTTGAACCCAGACTCTTGAAGCTAAGCAGAAGCGGCACTAACTACTACACCACCCACTGAATTAAGAAACCTTCCAATTTATCATCTCTACAGGAGTGCAGAGAGCTTCAAAAATTACCATATCTATTGTATATACTAAGATATTATATTTTTAAAAAATTAACTTTGGTCTTATATGATTTTTAGCACCCTACAGCTCTTTGGTGTACTGTGACTAGCAGTAGCTAATCAATTTCACAGAAAAGAACATTGAGAGCCTTCAATAACTGGCTGCACCACATCACTGAAATGTAATTTAGAAGAAACAGTTAAAAATAATTGTTTACATAGCATTTAAATCTCCGAGATTATGCAGAAAGATGTTAGCTTTTCCATCTCATTACTCTCCATCAAAAGATCAATACTGACAACGTTCAGGAAAATAATGAGCCCAATAATGCAGACTGCATAATACTTTCTTTAAATCTGCTGTTGTCCATTTGTCAATGGCATCCTGGGAAATCTTTCTTACAATATAGGAGTCTCCTTTTAAATTGATGTAAAACTAAATGGATTTCTGTGTTGAAGTGGGCATGTCAGGAACACCATGTGAAGGTACACTAACACGAGTTCTTCTTTACTCATTATACATTTTGAATAATTAAAAGATAGATGTATGGCTTTGTGGCACAAGGCTTAGCAGTGATGCCTAGCAGTTCCAATGTGCTCCAATATGCAATGTGTTCTTACTTTGGCTCAGGCATGTCAGTGTGGATTTGGCATGTTCTCTCAATGTCCTATGGCTTTTGGTCTGGGTACTCTGGTTTTCTGCCCAAATTACAAAGACATGCAGTTTATTTTAATTAGACAACATAAACTGGGCAGGTGTAAGAATGTCCTGTGATGGATAGTTGTCTCTTCCAGTGCAGGACCCTTCCTTGCCCCTGATTTTGCCAGTCTGCCCATGCTTGCACAACCCTGGATAAAATGGATACAGATAACAGATGGTAGGATAAAAGTTATATTCACTTTTTCACCATTTTTCATCTTTACAGAACACCTGAAAAAACTTCACACGTGCTCATACAGGTGAAACGTCTTTTGACTTTTCTTAATGCCTGGCCCATGCATCAAAAAGTCACGTGACGAGACATTTAACTCCTCACCTAACTAAGCATTAGGTGGTGGCAGCGTAAATTAGTAGCTAATAGACAAATTGGTCTAACTGCCCAAATATGTTTTTACCTACAGTAAACTGTCTGGCAGTTGGGTGGCATGGTAGCGCAGTTGTAGCGCTGCTGCCTCGCAGTTAGGAGACCTGGGTTCACTTCCTGGGTCCTCCCTGCGTGGAGTTTGCATGTTCTCACCGTGTCTGCGTGGGTTTCCTCCTGGCGCTCTGGTTTCCTCCCACAGTCCAAAGACATGCAGGTTAGGTGCATTGGCGATCCTAAATTGTCCTTGGTGTGTGTATGCCCTGTGGTGTCTGGGATCCAGCAGACCCCCATGACCCTGTGTTAGGATATAGCAGGTTGGATAATGGATGGATGGATGTCTGGCAGTTGTACATTTCCTAATAAGTGTACTCTGAAATGTTATTTTATTTTTTTGTTTTTCCCAGTTGTATGTAGAGAAATATTTCAAACGTCATGGCTATGGATATGTATAAATTTATCTATCTAACATTAGTACTAGGGTGTTGTACCGTGTTAGCCATTATGAATGTAGAGAAAAGCCAAGCAAAATGACACCTTTTATTGGCTAACTAGAAAGATTACAATATGCAAGCTTTCGAGGCAACTCAGGCCCCTTCTTCAGGCAAGATGTAATCTTACATCTTGCCTGAAGAAGGGGCCTGAGTTGCCTCGAAAGCTTGCATATTGTAATCTTTCTAGTTAGCCAATAAAAGGTGTCATTTTGCTTGGCTTTTCTCTATCTAACATTATAATACTCTTTTCTTACCTATTAGCAGTAAAATCTGCCGGACCCACTGGTGTCCAAATATCCAGTCTGCACTCAACAATTTGAAATACAGACCAGAACTATGAAACTAAGAGATAACTAAATCAAAACTCACCTGATTTCTTCGATAAACTTGCAAGCTGTCAAAGTCTTGGCTAAGCACTCGCCTCCAGTTTTCCCAATGCTGTTCTGTGACAGACTAATCCAATCACATTAATATTAATACTTCACACAATGAAAAAGCAGAGACATTTGAACAATTCAACAAAAGCACAAGTTACGAAACCCTATTTTGACTTTAACAGAATATAATTAGCAATTTAAAAAAATGTCATTAAGTCCATATATGTTGTATGAAAATGCAGTATTAAACAGGTAAAAAAATTAAGTAGCTTTACTAAACTGTATGAGAAACTAAATGCACATAAGCAGCAACCTTGAGTTCACATTGTTCACATTATTCATGCCTCCTTCTAAATGTGCAAAGCAGTCAAGCAGTGCCAGTTTAGCACAGAATGTATATGAATGTGCAGGGACATCTTACTTGATTTTTTTGAGCTTCTGCCAGTTTGGAATATGTTCAACAAGTTTCAACACTCCAATGTCCCCAATCCGATTGTTACTCAAGCTGGAAAAAAAACAAAAAGCCATCAATAATTCATTGGAGTGAAGTGTGGAAGGTGGACAAGAGGATAAATTGTATGGTTTGTGAAACATTTTCCATTGTGGCTCTAGCTGCATTTTCAAAATCTATACTTTAATCATCTCTACGCATTGATAGTGGAGCACCTATACTGGCAAACTCCAAATACAACCACACGTACAGTATACACATGCGCATACAAACCAGAACTTACAATTCGGGAAGCTTGGAATGAGTGACCTGCGTAAGTGGAGAAGATTCACTTCAAATCAGTCAGCCCTGGCTGTATTCCCCATAAATTGACACCTGGATATCATACTGCTCCATTTTAGTAATAAAGTTATTTTTATTGATTAAAAATTGAAAAATGCAAGAATGTGAGGGGTGCCCAGAATGTTTAGATAGATAGATAGATAGATAGATAGATAGATAGATAGATAGATACTGTATTGATCCTAAGGAAAATTTAAGATAAAGTGAGTGCTAGGGGCACAAACCCGGGGCTCTTGGAAGACAGGTGGCATTGTTTGCTCACTGCCATGGAGTGGCTGTTATCTTAGAATAAAATGATGCATTTTTCTCAGTTGTTCACTCATTTTTCCACACACCCTCACTCAATTTTAAAAGACTTGCACAAGTGAGAACCAACAGAATGTTCGCCTTCTTGTACCAGTCTAAATCCAGCTCTCAGCACTCCTTCTTCAATTCTTCATTAAACTCATCATCACTTCCAAACCACATGGCCTTTTTTCATAACCCACAATTCGTGAAGTCTAACAACTAACAATGCTTTAATCAACAGCATTATCCTTGTATGCATTTGTTAACCGCCTGTGACCGTTCATAATTCCTTCTCTGCCTTCTAATGTTTAATGAGAGCTTTGAGCTTAAAATAAACACTACTGCATTAAACCATTTTGAAGACCAACTGAGCATGCACTAGGAAATGGATTATTCAGTGCCAGTAGCAAATGGAGCATCTCAAATTGACCACAGAACAAGTTGCTGTTAGTTAGGACTGAAGTATTTAAAGACCAAAATCTCACAAAAAAAATTTGCTTAGACAATAAAGGAGTGAAAAGTATGGAAGAATATTTTTGCCAAAATTAAATGGAATTATTAAATATGTTAACTATGTTCAAGTGCAATGTAGTACATATGTAATTGGGACATTTGATTTTGGCATGCTTTTATCATGTCATAACTAAAGACAAATCATTCAAATCATTGAGCGTATTGAATTATAATCCTTGTCCATAGATTATATATCATAACTAAAAGTATTGCATTTTGTATAGAAGCAGCTCTGTGTGTATTGGATTTTAATTCGAGACCAAGCTTTAATCGTGTCAAAACTAAAAGTAATCTATTCAGCATCAAAAGATGGGGCAAGGGGCATCAACAATTGTGAAAAGAAGCGGTCTACTTCTAAACGTTTCTGTATTCTGACAGTAAGTATAAGTTTAGTCAATATAGTCTGTGGAGTGGTTAACTGAAACGGCAAAAAGTATGGTTTAGGTATTGCTGAAAAAGTCAAATCGTCTAAAGCTGTTTTCTTTTTATACATGTAAAATACAGCAGTGTGGTTACATTTTCAAGGTGTGAGTTGTTCACCATTTTAACTATACTGAACATAGTAAAACATTTGTTCGTGTCACTGAGCTTGGTTACTTTGTAGCTTTTTATTCACAGCCTCTGTGATAAACAGATATATAGTTTTTCCCTTCTTTCTACACTCAAGAAAACGTAATTGTCATTTATATTGCCAGCTTCAATGAGATTGTGAATCTCCTGCTTTATCAACCCTGTTTGTCTTCTTTCCAAGAATAGCACACTCCTGATGGGAACGCCTCTCTCCCTAGATGATGATACACCTTACCCCATAATTTGATGCTGATTGGTCATTTGATTGCTTTTAAATCACGGTCTCAAATTGAAATACAATACAGATGGAGCTGCCACTAAGCAAAATGTAACACGTCTGGTTTGCTTTTAGTTACGACATGCAATGTGTTGCTACAAATAAAAAATGCAATATGTTGTGAAAAGTATTTGATCATTTGAGAAGACTGTTGCTGCAGCCAGGAGCCGAATGTCGAGTAGGAGGGGCAATTTGGAGTGTGAGGATCTGCAGTGTCAAGTATAAAGGAGTGACTTTATTGTCATACTATCCATACACAGTATTACAGCATACAGTGGCACAAAATGACGTCCTCTAGGACCATGGTGCAACATTTACACAATCAAATAGAACACATACAGTATAAGAAAAAAAACAGGATAAGTGCAGGACAAGTTAAGAAACTGTACTATACTAAAGCTATAGCACATTATACTATACTTATTGATTAATTAAATAAATAATGAACAGATCGAATAATTTCAGATAATTAATTATACATTAATGATAACAACAACTGACAATAAGACACAACAGTAACAGATGTATGAGAATGGTATATCACTCAGATCAAGTACTAGAAACAGATCTGAGGCTGTGAATACTTATGTACATGTGATTTCTCAGTTTTTTTATTTTTAATAAATTTGCAAAAACCTCAAGTAAACTTTTTTCACATTGTCATTATGGGGTGTTGTGTGTAGAATTCTGAGGAAAGAAATGAATTTAATCCATTTTGGAATAAGGCTGTAACATAACAAAATGTGGAAAAAGTGATGCGCTGTATAAGATGATTTACAAGCACAACAGATGCTAAATATTTTACAAATCTGTTTCTCCAAATCAGAGTTACCGGAAACCTTGGTAAAACATACCTGATTTCTTCCAATATGGTGCATGATTTTAATGAGTCTAGCAGTTGCACGGTGTCTTCTACACTGGTGCTGATGTTGTTCAAGCTGAAAGAAAAGAAATTTGAAAGGAATACCACTTAGAAACTCAGAATGATGATTCAGGTTTTGAAGCTTTGTACTACTCAGAGCTCCAAGATACTGTGTCAGCTGCTGTTTGTAATGGGCAGAGAATAGGAAACAAGTTTGATAAACAAAGAGTAGTTGTTTAAGTTCAAAAAATGCAAGAGACAGAATGTACCCGCTCAGTTGCTAAATTTAATAGGTTGGCTGCAGGGCTGGCTTTGAGTCAAGTTTTTATCCTTATTGAAACAACACCTGTGCCCATATTTATCAAGTGCCTCAGAGTTGTTCTTAGGAATTGCACAAAAAGCTACACTAGGATAAGAATTTGTCCTACCGCAGAGAAGGACATGAGATGTGGTTATGAAGTGTCCTACACTTACAGTACTTTCAGCTGGGAGTAGGAGTTCACATTTGAAAAGGAATTATGTCATGATTTTATAGCATCAAGCCTCAAAGTAGTATTCATGATGATGCTTTGTAGTTTAATAAAACTAATGGTAAGGCTTCACTACAAAGAATAATAATAATAAAAATACAGTACTATTCAAAGAAGAACAAGAAGGAAAACATAATAGGGTAGGATACTGTACTAAGCTGCACCTAATCGTTGCCACTCCTAACAACATCAGAAATAATACTATAACAAGCACCAATATACACAAGCCAAATGAGAGTAAAGCCCATTAAGGAGCACTTTTATTTAACAATGAGTTATCCACAACCGTCCTTTTGGAAGAATCAATTAAATTGAAACTAGCCGCAGTGCTGTTTCTGAAGCCATGTTCATTATTCCAGTGTTCCACTATGTCACGTCGTGTCTCTCTCCATGATCCCCCCTCATCGTTTATGAGGCTCTATTTATCTAATGCCCCAGGAAGTCTCCGCCTGTTGTCTTGAACCTTTCTGGGCTTGTAAAGTGTAATGTGAAAGTTGCGGAGGGTTCATGGAATGATAAGTTCAGCATACCTGTGTGACATTTCAGTGCCAATCACTCATGCAGCCTTGAATATCTTCAGGGGAACATGCTGGATACTATAATTCAGTTTGCACCCATAACCACCTGTATATTGATATTGTGATATCCCTTGCGATTCACATATGTGTGCTCATCCACATTTGGAGCAATGATCTTTATGTGTGTGCCAATTTGCACAAATGCAGCTTGGTTTAACATTACCTCACATGGAGTGGTGGGAAAATGTAAAATAAATTTGCATATTACCTCATGCATTGTAAGAGTATTCAAAGTTTGATGCAAAACTTGAGAAATACTTAGTTGCGACATATCCAAATCATCACTATTCCAAAGCTTCATTTTACATACAGTATAACCTTCATTTTGGCAAACATGGCTTCTCTACACAGATGGAACAATTATGTGACACACAAGACTTATTACCAATATTACGCCTACTCTGTCAAATCAGTATCTTTTATTGAGTTCATTATATTCTCCAGCACCTTTTTCAGGATGCACATGCCTGAACTCCATCTTCTCACAGCTCCTAGCAAGTTAGGACAGTTCACAAGCTCTCCTAAATCCTGGTGAAATTAGGAGTAGATTCCTATATTAGTAAACTGATTAAATGCTTTAACTCCTACACATAAGAATATGAGCAAATTTGCATCACTCTCAGATTTTTGAGCCACCATTTTCCTACTGTGAGAGACTTGATAAATACCTGAAATCGGGGTGAACCAGCTTTGCAAAATCTAAAGGCAGAATGGGAATATACTACTAGACATGTACATCTCCATTCATTTTTTCCTATTTAAGGCTGGAGACTACTCCAGAAACACTGGCTGCAAGACAGGACAGGATGCTGGTCAAATGGCATTGCAACTATTTAGTTACATTGAAAAATTCTGAGAGTAAATGAATTACATTGGCAAATAAATGACCATTTATACTAGTGGTGCATATTGCAAATTTATATAGAGAGAAAACAAGAAAACTCAGGCCTTTCTTGCTTTAAAAACATAGCATACTTTGTATCTATTGCACTTACATTAACCTCCTTGCAAGTGACATAGCAGACAGTCCTTTAGCCAGGTGTCCAATGCCTTGACTGTTAAGTGGAATGGAGTCCAAGCTAAATTTGAAAGAAGAAAGACACAATCAATAAATCTGGAACTACACAGCTAAATACAACTGGCCGCCATTCAGAGGAATGGGTCCTTTTTAAACTATTTTAAACATTTATGAGATTACCAGAGAAAATACCATTAAATGAAAATCTGCACAGTGCATCACTGCAAAAACAAGATGAAACTTACTTTATGTCTTCTAAGGAAGTGCAACTAGAAAGTCCCTGAATCAGCTTTAGACCTCCGACTGGAGTGAGAGAACTGCAGCAAGAGAAACTGCAAGACAAAAGGATACACGAGAAACTTTTAAATTCGTTATGTAGTGACTTGCATTCATACATCCATTCATTTTCAGAACCTCTCTTGAGTTTCAGGAGCTACATCCTTTTCCAGCAACAATGGACACAAGGCAGGATCCAGCCCAGGCTACATTGCAGAGCCGCACATCTCTGGCTGAAAGGAATAGTGTGGTGTGAATCAAACTGACGTTTGTGTCATATTGCAGCGATTAATACAAGTGAAATGTCCGCAATGTGAACATTCAACAGTCCATTCAAGACTAAGTGTTTAGTATAAAACATATAGAAGAATGTATTTTAGTATTACTCAGCAGCGTGATGATGGAATGATTAGTACAGCTGCTCCTCAGCTCTAATGATCTGACTTGAAATCCCAGCCCAGTCTCTATCTGTGTGACATTTGTGCGCTGTCCCAGCATTTCTGTTTGCTTTCACTGAGCACTCTGTTTTTCTCCCATTTGCAAAGAAGCACTTGAAAAGCCATTTCTTTTGCTCAGTATTTTTGTGTTTTTGTTGCATCTCATTTTGAGTTTTAATTGATGGTATCTGTAATAGTATATAGCAGAGTGAGCTTATAAGTGGAGATGTGCTTAGTAAGAACAAACTAAACTGAGTCCGATTAGTTGGAATGTGTTAACTGGCCTGGCATGAGTAAATGTGGAAGTGGGCCTCAGACTTCTGTGACTGTGCAATGAATGTTCTACAGCAGAGGTCTCAAACTTAGTTCATAGAGAGCAGAGGTGCCTTTGGACTTTCATTCTGGCCACTTTATTAATTATTACTCAAATACTGCTGCTACAAGAACATACTTTGCAATAATAACCATGAAATAAAATACATCTTTACCAACAAGAATTGGTTTCTAATTATTAAAATGACAGCAATGAAAATTAGTAGCCATTGTGACCACCCAGGTAATGTTTTAAAGACTCCTAATTAGAGCTGGACAGTGCACTCAGTCTGACATATCTGGTATTTCTAATATTATTTATTTTCTTTGTTTGAGATTTTTTGACCTTGAGCAGCTCAGTATTTATTATTTATGGTTAACTGACATCTGATTAAGGAAAAAATAAGCAAAATAAGTTTTGGAATCTCATAAAGTAAGTTGGTTGAAATCAAGGCAACCAGTTTGTTCCATTAGCCACAGTAAGAGGCTGCTAATTAAGAAAGTGATAGAAACGAAAACCTGCTGCCATTGCAGCTCCTTAGGAAGTGAGTTTGAGATCCCTACGCTAAAGCACAAGTTCCCAGGGCACACTACTACACCACCAACTGTGGCTGTTGACTTTTCTTCTAACCAGTTTCATAATCAGGGGACAGACTAATGCTTAAATGTAACCTCTTATTTTTATGTAGCAATCTTGTTGAATCAGAATGTGGCATTTATATAATGGAATCTTTGGCAGTGTATTTGGGAGTCTTTGCAGTGTCTGGATCCCTTACATATCCAATAACGCTTTCACAGCATCAACTTAAGAAATCTGCTTTTTCCAATGTGGTTTTATAGGGAGCTACAGCCTGTCTCAGCAGCAATGTGTGCAAAACAAGGACAATCACTGGATGGCATGCCAGTCCTTTGTAGAAAAGACTCAAACGAGGATCATTGAGAGCCGACAATACAACACCACATGGAGAAGCAGTTAAAAGTGAAATTCCTGAAAGAATATTCAAAGACCACCAAGAAGGTGGCACATTTTGGAATCAAACCAGGGTCTAAATGATACAAGACAGGAACACTACTGACCTACACAAGGGCCTGTTCTGTTCCTTATTTTTGCCATTATTTGGGTTTACTTGCTTTCAAAATGCTAGAGCTCAATAGACTCTTTATTATGCTGTGTTGGTTAACACTCCATGGCTTTCATATCCTGGCCAGGTCACCATCTGTGAGAACTTCAAACATTCTCTCTCTACCTTTGTAAGGTGTTTTTCTAGTCTTCCATATGGATGAATAATGTAGACATTCAACAAAAAGTAGCCACAGTGGCAAATAAGTAAGAGAAACACCATATGGGTTAACTCTCAGCAAGTGTCTGCTTACAAAAATAATTATTTTAATAAATAAGAGAGTGAATGTTTCAAGAAGTAGGTTTATAGTGCATCTATATTTCTCATTATTAGGCATACACTTGTTTTTAGATTTCACAGAGATGAAACATATTTGAGTATTTTTCAGTGTAAATGTATCCATCCATCCATTGTCCAACCCGCTGAATCCGAACACAGGGTCACGGGGGTCTGCTGGAGCCAATCCCAGCCAACACAGGGCACAAGGCAGGAACCAATCCTGGGCAGGGTGCCAACCCATCGCAGGACACACACAAACACACCAAGCACACACTAGGGCCAATTTAGAATCACCAATCCACCTAACCTGCATGTCTTTGGATTGTGGGAGGAAACCCACGCAGACACGGGGAGAACATGCAAACTCCACGCAGGGAGGACCCGGGAAGCGAACCCAGGTCCCCAGGTCTCCCAACTGCGAGGCAGCAGCACTACCCACTGCACCACCGTGCCGCCCAGTGTAAATGTACAACAGATAAAAACAATATACTTAATGAGACTAGGAGTCCAGTTCACAGTAGGTATTATTCAATCAGTAACATTTTCCTTGAAACAATCAAATTCTTATATGCTCCTTTGCAGATAAACACATTACAACTGAAAACGCCCAAGTGTGTTCACTCTGTTTGTCAGGTGTGTTCATATTGCAGCCTTTTACCTGAAATGTTACTTCTGGTTCCTCCTACCAGCATCTGATTTGCTAAGCAACAGCAAATCAGGTAGCAGTCCTGGGCATGAAGTGGTGAGGTAAATAAAATGGAATTTGGCAAAGGCCTTTTGCTCTTGCATTGTGCATTATGCCTCTGTAAAAGCCTCTTGTCAAGATGCCTTCAAGTATATTTGTAAATCTAATGGCTTCTGATCTTTTCCTGTTTTCGAATTATCGGTTTGTCTTCTGATTTTTGGATATTTTTGCCTACTTTTGTGCTTTCCTTTTAGCATTTTGCCTTTCACTGAGTTTGCAGATTGGATAATGGATATTAATTAAAGTATGCTCATTTATTTTTACCTATCATAATAGGTTTTATCCCACTTGCTCATCCTAGTCTGTACCCTGGTAATGGAGCTAGCTATGCTCTAAAGGGGGTGCCTTGCTTTTCTGCAAGCGCATCAGGCTGGCACATACCCAACATTGCCCTCTGTCACAAGGAAGACACCATTCTCCTTCAACGGCTGGAAGCAGTGCCACCTAATGGCTGTGAAACAACAACCACCTGACAGCACATATCTGAATTAAACATACTGCAGGTTAACAAACATAATGCCTGTAGAAGGCACGGACAGCAATAACTTCTCCATATTCTTCCATGAACATGACATTTGATTTTCTTCTTCATATAAACCCGGGCATTAAAACCTGAAATAATGAAATGATTGCACTACTGCTTCTTTTTTCTTGCACTTGCATATATGAAAAAATGTATTATTTGAATGCTGATCAAATGTACCCCAACTTAGTACCATTAAGCTTTGGACATTTCAGCTCACAAATATTAACCTATATTTAGAAACCTGGTTATTTCACAAGTTGGAGTACATTCACATTAATTTTTCAGACCATTAACTTGTTAAACCACATAAGATGACAGAAAATACAGTATGAGCCTCAGTCAATTTGCATTGTTAATGCTGGACTAAAGGTGTAGCTCCACCTGCATTGCTTATCAGAAAAATATTGCAGAGCTTGTTTAATTGTGAAATAGTTTTGACTGCATTAATCAGAAACAATATAGTTAAATGATCATTTCTTGTACACATCCCATCGTGTGGCATACTTGATTTGTTTCAGCTTGGGCATCAAGGGTAAAATATTTGCCAGTGCTGCTGTTGCTTCATCTTCCATCTTATTGTGTGCAAAACTAAAAAAAAAAACAAAAATTAAACCTTAGATATCATATAGTAAAAGTTGTAAAGGCCCCCTAATTACATGGTTTCTCGCTATTTGGTCAAATTTGTGCAAATAAGCAAAAATGTATTAAAATGAAGTTAACAAGGTTGAAGTGAATTTCAGGAACTAGGCAAGGTGAAGACCAATCAAATTATCCATCAATCCATTCATCCATTGCAGGACAAATGTCATTCAATTTCATTGTTGATTGCAGCCAGAACTTTTCCTGAAAGTAACCCTGGACAGAATGACACCCCATTGCATGACACACTACCTGCATGCACTCACTTGCTCAGTTTAGAGTCACCAGTCCACTTAATCTGTGAATATTCAGGATGTTGGAGGAACCCATAGAACCAAGGGACCAAAACCCACAGGGAGTACATGTGAAGACAATGACCAGACCAGTAAATTAACCTGGTGTCCTGGAGCTGCAAAGCAATATGCACTAACCCCTGTGCCTCACACTGAGCAAATATATTTTGAATTCTTATTTTATATAATATTCCTAAACATGCTTAATTCAATTCAGGGGTACAGGGAACCAGAGTCTATGTTGGGAACATTGGGCAGAATATAAGAACCAACACAAGGTCTATTTAAACTTACACACTCACACAAGGCCAACTTAGAATTACCAGTTAACCCAACAACTACATGTTTGGAGTATTTAGAGAAGACTTGTAGTATCTGATGGAAAATTCATGTAGAAATAATCTGGCTAGGTGCAAGGCTTGCACCAAGTATGCTGTTACACGTTCTTACATTTTAATCTTTTAAACATTTCTACATATGAGGATACAATCCTGAAACACTGTAGAATCTCCAATGTACCTTAAGCTCTCGATGTTCTGCAGCTTAGAAAGGCTCCTGGCCAGCTGCACAAGTTCAGTCGCACCTGCCCGCATCGACTCCAAACTGCAAGCCAAGCAGACGAGTACAACTTATTAAAAAATGTTGATCTCCAAAACCACTGCAGATAAAATATGTGCTGCAAGTTAGAGGTCATAACAGTTATTGTTCCAGGATACTGAATAGATAAGGTACAAGAATCTAAGGATGAACATCTTGCTGTGACATTACGTTTTGTGTAGAGCATAGAACTGAGTAAGATGAGACAACTGACTGACCCTGTCCTGATATCCCCTGCTGTATTCCTGATGCTTTACGTTTTTTATAAAATTAAGTACAACTTGAAGAAGAGGGGACATGAAAAGAGCAGTCACCTGAGTCTCCTCAATTTTTCTAAAGAAGGCAGAAGTTCAATCAAGATCCGTGCTCCCCTACTTTCAATGCTGTTGTTCGACAAACTGTAAAATAAGAAATGAAGGAAAAGTTGATTATTATGTTGAATGGTATCCATACACTTAAATGTTATTGAAACTCCCCACAATTGTAACAGGTGTGTATAAACCCGTGGTCTGTTTCAGATGTTTATATTTCATCGCTTTGATTGTATTAGTATGTACCTTGCTTTTTACAGTTCTAGAATTTTCCACAGTTCTCAATCAGACGGGGAGATTTTGAACATCTATGAGTGATTTCAAATGTTCCTTGAAAATATTACGCTCATTGCTGCTCACGTGTGCTCTTTAGCTTTTCTCTATTACTCCTTTGAAGTATTTGCATTTCACTTCTACCTTTAATATGTTACAGCTATGTGGGTGTTGTGTCACAGTGACAATTGGTGCTGCTTCATACCTCCAGTGGACTGAATTTGCATCCTCTGTGTGGAGTTTTCATGTTCTTCTTGTGTTTACTTCTGTTTTATTGGGTGGGCCAGTTTCCTAAAGCACCCTAAAGACCCTAATTTAGTTTTGTATTAATGACAATGAGTGGAGCCAATGAGTGGAGCATGCCCAGTGCTGGTAGGATTTGCCTTGGCTTGCAGAAATCACAATAAAATGGGATTAAGAGGAAACGACAGACAGATGAATTCATTCATTGTGTGGGTGAGCAATACTTGCAGCACTGGCCACAAGCTAGGAAACAGTCCTGAACAGGGTACCAGTCCATTGCAGGACCTAGCTAAGAAGTGGATTCATAAAATGGAAATGTTAGTAACCTTTTTTTCAACTTTTATGGGTTATGGACTTCAGCGTTGGAGCTTTCTAAACTGGGTTTAAGAGTTTAGTTTTCTTTTTCCCTTTGAAGGGCTGTTTAGGGTAACCTCACAGACACCTACATATTTAATTTACTTCAGTGTATTCCGTTTGTATGATTTATCATTGTTAGTTTTACAATCGTTTTTAAGATTTCACTGTACTCATCCTATGCCCTCGATTTTTAGATTCCTCAATGCACAATGAGGAATTCCTCAATGTCTTAATTTTATAAATCAGGCACAGCACCTGCTTTTTCTTGGGTCTGTCAATATTAGTCTATTAATCTGCATATCTAAATATATTTGGGAATTGACCAATTGGATTCATGAAATGCTAGACCAACCAATTTAGTTGTATGTCAGCTAATTCAATTTAATGTCTAAAGGAGTTTCATTCTGGTGACTTGGTTTTTAGGGTGACACAGATTAACAAGGTTTGATAAGAGATGGGTGGATGAGCTTGCAATGCCAAGCCAGGTCTTAGTAATATTAATGCCATGGGTTTATTTATAAAGTTTACAAGTGAGACTGGTAAGTGGAATCTCCATGACCTCTGGGTACAAGTAAACTGCTTCTTTAGATAATATGTGAGAGCCTACTGTTTATTATGGATGGCAGACTGGCTCTTTGATAGTTACTGGTGAACTACATGAGTATCTGAAGCCACCAGAGGATGTTCTGACAGGATGTTCCCAGTCTTTCTAGATAGCATTCCCAAGCCCAGAAGCAATGGAGTTGTTCCAAAAGTAGCCCTGGTCTAATGGGCACTCTATACCTTGGCTACTTGATTTTAGAATTGAAACCTGAGTAGAATAAAGCACTCTTCTGGTGGCATGTAGAGGCCAAGGTGGAGAAGAAGAGGTGAAGAGCCTATTATTTGTTGCAGTACAAATATGAGTCCAGCCATCCCATCAGGCCGACTCATTTACTGTAGAGAGGTCCAGAAAAGCCACAGCAATATTTGTTTTGTCAGCTTCATTTTCTACTTTTTCTCTTTTGCCTTTTGTTGCTCCCTCCTCTAAGTTTATTTGTTTGAACATTGAAATAAGAAATTAATTTTGCTCTGTATACGTGAAAGTAATACTACTACTATTACTTCTACTACTACTACTAACCATGCAGCTTCTAAATGGGAAATGTGATGTGTGAAATTACATTGAGTTGAGCAGAAATTAAACTGAGCTGAACATAGTTAATATGTACTTTTTCATACAGAGAGCTGTAACAAAGCACAATAAACGCAAACATAAATGCATGACCATTCTGTGAGCATAGCTTTAGCACCCACTGACTACTTACTCTAATTCTTGCAATTCGCAGCATTGTTCAACAAGGGGTTTGAGAAGATAGATGTGCTGATCAACCAGACCACACCTGATAAAGCTGTGAAAGACATCAAGGAAGAGGTCAGTCTGAAATATCTTTACATATTGATCCATGAGGTTATGATCTACAAGTTATGATTGAATAAATGCTTACAGACAAAAGGTGAAAGACTATAAAACTTAAAAAAGGCACATACTGGAAATGCATACTGTAAATATTTAGTAGTTTTAATGAAACCTGAAGGTCATGTTATATTATGCAACTTTTCCAGCAATTTTCAGTCGTAGTTTTCGTTTACATAATTTTATCAAGTTGGAGATAGTCAGTAGCATGCTCCTGTGAAGCCAGTTGTGTAATGTGAGATGCCCAATGGTTCAGTCCAATAAAATCAAAATCAAACAGGTTTGATTTTTTTCTTTAGTTATAGGAGTAAGCTCTGTGTGCATGAAAGTTGACAACTAATGAATGCTTATCCAAAAGTATAATGCATGTAATGCACTGATAAGGAACAAAGAATATAGAGGCTTTGGACCTCACAAACAGAAGAGAAGCTCGTCTGTCTGATGTCTTATGTGTTATGTACCTTCACAGAATGGAAAAAAAGTAAAACAAAGTCAGAGATTGCGGCTGAACTCACCATACCTGTTAACCATTCATAGAGCACCAACTCTGTCAGTCACCAATCTGTTGGCTGTCAGTAAAAGGTGCTGAAAGCTTGGCATGTGATTGATAAAGGTGACATAGCCAGCGATTTTCAGCTGTTTAAAATGACATGATTCAACTATGAGATCAGTAACTGTGATCAGCAAATCTGACATACCCCACAACTAATTAGTCTAAGAGTCATAGCTACACTATGAGAAATTAAATTTGGCAAGTTATTAAATGCATATAGTGAAATTACAATTTGGCCCCAGGTCAACAGTAATATGCTTGATTGGCTGTGGCTGATAGTACCCAGAGGCCTCTTAAATATAGAGCTACAACACTTAAGTATATTTCCTCTTATTTTGTATATGTAATTCATCACCAATACATGTAAGCATGAGATGCACTTGTGACTGGGTCAAGTGGTATTTCATTGAGTCTAAAAGCCTGAATTCTACAGCAGAAAAATCCACATTGGTCTTCTCCCAAGTAGGCACTCACAGGTGAACAGATATAGCCGAGCTGTCCTGGTATCCTTATTCCAAGTTAGGTTCAAATAGATGTACAGGTTTGTAGGTTTAATGTTAGTCATCTTAAGAATTATATCTTATGACATCTTTCAGCCTGGTCATTTCACATATGGGGTAGCACCTGTGAAGGACTTTTACCATATTAAGGTCTAGATTGTGTATTAGGTTAAGGGTGATTAGGAAATTGACCAATGAACAGCTGCAATTTTTCAGATATTGCACTAGACTGTGTTGATGAAGTGGCAGCTAAATTCTTAGATTAAGCATTCATTTTACTAGTCATTCTACATCTCCTTTCTCACGTATGGACACAAACTCTGGCCAGTAACTGAATGTCATCATGAGAACAAGTGACCAAAGTAAGGCTCTGGAACAGGGCCCGGTTGCTAAACTCATAATCTGTGGTTTGGATGTGTAGTTACTGTGGTGGGTTGGCACCCTGCCCGGGATTGGTTCCTGCCTTGTGCCCTGTGTTGGCTGGGATTGGCTCCAGCAGACCCCCGTGACCCTGTGTTCGGATTCAGCGGGTTGGAAAATGGATGGATGGATGGATGTGTAGTTAAGATGCCCACTGTTAGTAGGTACACCAGGCACAGTTCAGCTGAAGAAGACTGAGGGTGCGTCAGAGAAATTATATTCTTGGCATGCACAGTAGCCTTGGAATTTGCTGGTTAGGACAGATTGACCGGGACTGGGCTTGTTGCTACCACAACCCTCACTAAGAAAAGTAGACAGATAATGAAGTGAAATTTTAATCAAAGTTGCTTTCTGTGTAAGCCAAGCCAAGCCAAGCTGAAAACACTGAGTGGTAAATACACACATATTTAAGGATTAAGGGAACTAAACAGGAGAGGCCAGGAACAGAAAATTTAGAAAATCAATAAAGAACATCGGGAGATGACTATGTGGCATTCAAAAACTTCATAACGAATGAAGAGTGCTTTCTTTTAAATAGTATGATAAATTACAAAAGCAGAAGTAAAATCAAGTTCAGGGTCACTTAGTGAAAATAGCAAGAAGCAAAATCAAAACTGGTGTCTACACACCCTCTCAGCATTATAACCAGCCTACCTGATTGATTCAACAGGATACTTGATAGTAACTTCATCAGGAAGCTCCTCTTTATCACTAAAAGGAAAATAGAGAGTTCTGAGTGAAATTTTGGCTTTCTGTTGATATTATTCAATATACTGGATTTCAACAGGCAAATTGGAGGCCAAGTGTGGATTTCTGGCTCATACCTGATGGGCGTGAAATGTGAATTCCCACTGGAATTGCCACTGGAAAGGCTATGGTTGCCAAGACTAATGTAAATTGTGTGTTTTTCAGCCCTGCAGATGAAGGAAAACAGCTTCCATTAGTTTTACATTAATGTGCTCATTTTGTTGAAATTTTAAACACATCATAGCAACACAACATCCTATTAGCAGAACAGAACCCCACAGGCTTTATGAAAATTTCATATCGGAAGATTTATCTTGCTGTGTTTCTAGTCATCCTAGTAAATGTGTGGATAACTACTTGCAGCCCTGACCCCACAATATTCACTCAGATAAACATGTTGCTAATTCAGTTTCCACTCACATCAAGTTACCTAATTACAGGGTCACAAGGGGACAGTGTCCAGACAGCATTTGGTGCAAAGCAGTATAGTCAAGCGTGCCTAGGACAGGATTTGAACCCAGCTCCCTATTATATATATATACAGTGCATCCAGAAAGTATTCACAGCGCATCACTTTTTCCACCTTTTGTTATGTTACAGCCTTATTCCAAAATGGATTAAATTCATTTTTTTCCTCAGAATTCTACACACAACACCCCATAATGACAACGTGAAAAAAGTTTACTTGAGGTTTTTGCAAATTTATTAAAAATAAAAAAACTGAGAAATCACATGTACATAAGTATTCACGGCCTTTGCTCGATACTTTGTCGACGCACCTTTGGCAGCAATTACAGCCTCAAGTCTTTTTTAATATGATGCCACAAGCTTGGCACACCTATCCTTGGCCAGTTTCGCCCATTCCTCTTTGCAGCACCTCAAGCTCCATCAGGTTGGATGGGAAGCGTCGGTGCACAGCCATTTTAAGATCTCTCCAGAGATGTTCAATCGGATTCAAGTCTGGGCTCTGGCTGGGCCACTCAAGGACATTCACAGAGTTGTCCTGAAGCCACTCCTTTGATATCTTGGCTGTGTGCTTAGGGTCGTTGTCCTGCTGAAAGATGAACCGTCGGCCCAGTCTGAGGTCAAGAGCGCTCTGGAGCAGATTTTCATCCAGGATGTCTCTGTGCATTGCTGCAGTCATCTTTCCCTTTATCCTGACTAGTCTCCCAGTCCCTGCCACTGAAAACATCCCCACAGCATGATGCTGCCACCACCATGCTTCACTGTAGGGATGGTATTGGCCTGGTGATGAGCGGTGCCTGGTTTCCTCCAAACGTGACGCCTGGCATTCACACCAAAGAGTTCAATCTTTGTCTCATCAGACCAGAGAATTTTCTTTCTCATGGTCTGAGAGTCCTTCAGGTGCCATTTGGCAAACTCCAGGCGGGCTGCCATGTGCCTTTTACTAAGGAGTGGCTTCTGTCTGGCCACTCTACTATACAGGCTTGATTGGTGGATTTCTGCAGAGATGGTTGTCCTTCTGGAAGGTTCTCCTCTCTCCACAGAGGACCTCTGGAGCTCTGACAGAGTGACCATCGGGTTCTTGGTCACCTCCCTGACTAAGACCCTTCTCCCCATATCGCTCAGTTTAGATGGCTGGCCAGCTCTAGGAAGAGTCCTGGTGGTTTCGAACTTCTTCCACTTACGGATGATGGAGGCCAATGTGCTCATTGGGACCTTCAAAGCAGCAGAAATTTTTCTGTAACCTTCCCCAGATTTGTGCCTCGAGACAATCCTGTCTCGGGGGTCTACAGACAATTCCTTTGACGTTTGTGTTCTGACATGAACTGTCAACTGTGGGACCTTATATAGACAGGTGTGTGCCTTTCCAATCATGTCCAGTCAACTGAATTTACCACAAGGTGGACTCCAATGAAGCTGCAGAAACATCTCAAGGATGATCAGGGGAAACAGGATGCACCTGAGCTCAATTTTGAGCTTCATGGCAAAGGCTGTGAATACTTATGTACATGTGCTTTCTCAATTTTTTTATTTTTAATAAATTTGCAAAAATCTCAAGTAAACTTTTTTCACATTGTCATTATGGGGTGTTGTGTGTAGAATTCTGAGGAAAAAAATGAATTTAATCCATTTTGGAATAAGGCTGTAACATAACAAAATGTGGAAAAAGTGATGCACTGTGAATACTTTCCAGATGCACTGTATATATATATATATATATATATATATATATATATATATATATATATATATATATATATATATATATATATATATATATATATACAGTGATGCAGCATCATCATTACATAGTATCAGGGCATCACCTAGTCCTCAGCCAGTTCTACATTTAGATAAATTCAACCTGAGGTGACAAACAAGACATACATACGTTTACATTATTTATTTAACAAAAAATGGTCCATAAGCATCAGTGTATTTAGGGGAAACTATTTCAAGGAAAATTCAAGGGCTGTGTTTTTCCTGATGCACACACTAGAGGGGAACCTGAAACACAGAGAGCCCAGGATGGGTCCAAACCCTTAAAAGGGAAATTAAAGGCCACAGGCCAAAGTGGATTTTAGGTCAATTGACCTAAGGAGCAGGACAGGAACACTGCCTGAAAGTTACTTCCATGCTTCCTTGGAGAGAAAAATCAAACATCAACCAAGACGAGAGAGGAAATAGGGAATTGCAAACTGATGTGCTTTACTATAAAAGAAATGAGATGGAATTCTCATTTATCACAGATCCAGAATATAGATGGATGAAACTAAATGTAAACAAAACACATGTATACATAATTCATTATTAGGTTTGGGGAAATTTTTATTTTTTAAACTCTAACATTATTTGTCCTCCATATATAATCAGATCAAATCTATATATTCAGGTTGATGATCTCTGGAGCCATTGCCTATCTGGGCAGCATAGGACAAAATGGAAGAAATAACTCTTAGTAGGACTTGGTACGCATTATGTAAATAAAACACTACTCAATTAGGATTTTGAATACTATTGAAGAGACTTTGTCTTATTATAAGAGTCATCATTCAAAGATGTCACAGATTTTGCAGACAGGCTATGCTTTAGTATCGATTTCCCTGTTTAGTTCAGTTAAAGTGCACAATTTGCAGCATTTTTTAAGGTTAAAAAACATTTATTTTATTTAGTAAAAATAATTTTGCCAGTGCTTTACTATAAAATAAATGACATGGAATGCTAAGCCTCAATGACTAATGGAAGAGTAGGGTCTCAGGTGCATATAAATGTCACCAATATCATAATATATGAGTGCAAAGGAGAAAGCCCTGTATGGGGTGCATAACTGTACCTGAGATGTGACTCCAGTCAAAGTTGATGAACACTAAAACACTAGAACACTAACTCTGCTGATGTGTGTCCCTCAAGTGCCCTCTAGTGGCCACTATCAACCTGCACAGTATATTATATACAGTATGTGCTTATTACTTGTACATTGTCTTGGGTTGGTGTTCATGATTTAAAAAAATGCTGTACAATAATATTACAGCTGTTTGTTTGTTCAACACTGTGATAGACAGAGGGGACCCGCTGATGGACCCCACTATTTCAATGAAATCTTTTCTAAAATACATCAGGCATGACAGACACACTGCATGCGGAAGTTTCTATTTTTTCTATTTCTGCATAAATGAAAGTGATAAGCTTCACACCACTAAATTTCTAATGAAGTAATACTGTTTTCATTTAGAGCTTTAGGATTTAAAATACATGTAGAGTGTCAAAAAATCTTTACATTAAAAAATAAGAGACAAAATATATTCACCTTATTTCTGTTAATGCAGCATTTGTAGAAATGCATTCTGATACTAGCATGACTGCATCTTCACCATGAACCCATGGCTCTTCGATTCTGGTGTAACATATGAAGGAAAAGCTAATCATATAACACCAAAGAAACAGAATGTTTTTCAAATAGCAAAAATAGCAAAGCAAAATAAATATATTTCTGTGCCTGATTATTTCAAATCGGGGTGTGGAGATTCAGGTATCTATTCACAACAGATTAAGTATGGCATGGTGTTTCATAAACCCAAAAGCCTGGTGCTGAATCTTGGCTTGGTCACTGTGTACAGACCAGATATTTTCATATATCCATGTGGATTTTCCTACCATAAGGAGAAATGTATACAGACTAAACTGGTGTGGTGTGAGAAAATGTGCTTATGTGCATGAGTGTATCCTACAATGGAGTATGCTATGTCATGTCCCGGCCTAACCCCTGATGCTACCATGATAAAATTTAGCTTCTTACAAACGTAATGAATAAAGCAGATCCAGAATATAGATGGATGAATGGCAATTTAATGGAAACTGCAAACATTTATGCCTAGTTCATTGTTAGGTTTGGTGAAATAGTTGTGCATATGAACATTTCATTTTTTTAACACTATCATTATTTATCAAATCCATATAGTCAGGCTCAGGATTGCTGGGGCCATGGCCTATCTGGGCAGCAAAGGATGAAAGGCAGGAAACAACTCTTAGTAGGACTTGATAAACATTAAGTAAATAAAACACTACTCATTAAGGATTTTTACCAATTCCAAATACTATTGAACAGACCATGTCTTATTATAAGTGTCATTATTCAAAGATGTCACAGATTTTGCCGACAGAGACTATGATTCAGTATAGTTTTCCCTCTTTGCTTTAGTTAAGGTGTACAATTTGCAGCATTTGTAGGTTACAAAAATGTATTTTATTTACTCAAAATAATTTTGCCAGTGCTTGCTAATGGTTTTTGACCAATGACAGTACATAGAAACTCAAGCCTGAAATGACTCCATCACATTAGTGTGTTAACACATCTAAAAAGCACTGTTTTGTACCTGTGAACAGAGTAACATTGTCTTGTGATTTAAGGGAATGGCTGCACACATCATACAATTTGATTAAGTAATTTATGTCCCAAGGAACCCAGCCACAGGGTTGGGTGTTTCTTTGTGCCGGTCCCAAGCCCGGATAAATGGGGAGGGTTACGTCAGGAAGGGCATCCGGTGTAAAAGTTTGCCAAATCAATATGCAGACAACAATACAAATTTCCATACCAGATCGGTTGAGGCCCGGGTTAACAACATTAGCCAACATAGTGCTGGCAGAAGACAGGACGATATGGAAGAAGATGATCTGCTGTGGCAACTCCTAACAGGATCAGCCGAAAGAAGTAGAAGACTTTATGCCCCAAGGGCTCTCTACTGTATATGCTGGCAGCATGGCTTAGTGGACTTTAAACCCTAAGGTTTCTGGTTCATTTCTCAACCTCCAAATCAGTGTCTGATTACGAGCAAGTAACTTTTTCATGTTTTTAAAAATATAAATGTAAGCAATTGTAGTATTTGCTAAATAAAAATGTCAGTCAAAAATACAACAGAAACAATTTAGAAAATATAACATTAAATCTTAAAATACTACAGCTTAAAAAAGGAGAATAAATTACAAATCGACTGCTTTAAGCGCATTGCAATTGTGTGGCTACAAGCTGCCATATGAGCTCTTTCACTTTAAAGAACATCTGACTAATAATTAAAAATGAAGTAGTTTTAGTGGGTAAACTCACAAGTTGTAGCCATATACCACTCACCTTACATTTAGCACTTCACGGGCAATGTCGAGCTCTTTTATGAGACTTCTGATCTCCACAGCTGTTATGCCATTATCTCTCAATCTGTCAAAACAAGAGAAAAATTACATTTTCAAAGGATACACAGAAACCACACTTTTCCACTAAGACAAATTTTTTTGCTACTAAAGAGACCTGAATGTTTATTTGTTGGTCAAAATATTATAGTGTTGGTGAACTTTTAAGATGAAGAGTGAAAGTTAAAAAAAAAGATAAAATCAAGCAAGTGCAATTCCACTGAGGGACTTGTTTGTGTTGCTGCTCTATGGGAGCTAAAAATGGATGAAAAAAGGTAGCAATCCACAATCAAGTGTTTTTCCCAATCTTATACAGTAGATTTATATAGTTTCTATTTTTATTTTTACCACTTCTGCATTGTATTCATGAATAATTCATCACCTGCAAGTTTACTTTCTGATCCACTTACTTTTAAAGCAGTGTGTCTGTCTCCTTGGTAGCATTTCTTCCATTCCTCCATTCATCTACCCATCCATTTTTAAGCCTCTCTTCCAGTTCAGGATTGCATAGAGCCAGTTACTATTTTAACTATCACAAGCATTTTAGGATATCTGAATTTAACTTTTGAGATATTTCAAAATTTTAATTTTGTTTGCTATACCCAGCATTACTAGGCAAAAGGCTCTGCATGGGCTGTCAATCATATGTACAGGATGAATTTAGAGTCACCAATTACACTAACATTCACTTTTTTGAAATGTGTGAAGAAAAACAGTAATACCCTGAGAAATAAAATCCCACAAAGACAGTTTGGGAACATGCAAAGTGCGTACAGAGAACAATGTGAATGCAGGACACTGGAGCTGTGACACAGAAAGTCTAGCTACCGTGTCACCATGCTGTCCAGTGGCTCAGTTACCTGCTGCATGAATGATAGCACGTTGGGGTATTCTTATTTAGGTCAGCAGGATGATTTCTGGTGTTCTTGGCCTACATTATGGCGGCAGGAGACTTGTGTTTGATTCAAGATGTCTCCTACTACACAACTGCTACTGACAGCAACATTCAAGTGAAAGGGTCTTCCAGTGTCAGTTTCCATGGCACAAGATTAACCCACAGCCAGTTGTAAGCAGTGACTGAATTGTCTGTGGCCAGTGAATGCAGAATATTTGGGATCCATAGTACTAAACGAGAATGGTAAACCGGATATGGACGCAGGGACCTGCCCGTGGACGCAAAAGACATAGTGCGCAGGCGCCACACAAAGCCCCCCTCCAACCAACGGAACTCGCAGAAATAAGAAATGAGGCAACGCGCCCATAGCACACAAAAAAAAGGAGTCAGACGCAGACGCCCCACAAAGCCCATGGCACACAAAAAAGAGGATTCAGACCCACGCCCCAGAGTGACATGGTGCACAGTCGCCACACAAAGCCCCCCTCCACTAACACAAATAAAAAATGAGGCAACGCGCCCATGGCACACAAAAAAAAAGGAGTCAGACCCAGGCGCCACACAAAGCCCATAGCACACGAAACGGGACAGACTACGGAGTCCACACACTAACATAAATAAGAAATGAGACACAAAGCACCCCTCCACTGACAGAAATAAGAAATGAGGCAACGCGCCCATAGCACACAAAAAAGAGGAGTCGGATGCAGGCCCCAAAGTGAAACGGGACGGACTACGGAGTCCACACAGGGTCACCCATCGAGCCCGAGATTACAGCTCAAAGACGAAAGAGCAACCGCAAGCGAACACTCGACATCATACAGAAACCCCACAAATACAGACAAAACAACATATTTGAATCGCATTATCCCCGCCTAACAGTGAAACGGGACATACTACGGAGTCCACAAAGGTTCACAAATCAAGCCCGAGATAGTACGGAAAAAGAGTAGTCACCCCACCGCACTACAGTAAAAGGGGACAGACTACGGAGTCCACAAAGGGTCACACATCAAGCCCGAGATTACGGCTCAAAGACGAAAGAGCAACCGCAAGCGAACACTCGACATCATACAGAAACCCCACAAATACAGACAAAACAACATATTTGAATCGCATTATCCCCGCCTAACAGTGAAACGGGACATACTACGGAGTCCACAAAGGTTCACAAATCAAGCCCGAGATAGTACGGAAAAAGAGTAGTCACCCCACCGTACTACAGTAAAAGGGGACAGACTACGGAGTCCACAAAGGGTCACACATCAAGCCCAAGATATTACGGAAAGCGAATTGTGGTACGGAAAACTCCAGATACTACTATAGAAGCATTCGCCTACAACGTGCATCTGAAATCAACGTACACACTACACAGCAGAATCCACGCACTTCTAAAAAACCGCACGCGGACACCCGACGTCATACATAAACAACAAGAAACCGGACTACAATACATATTGGAATCACAGAAAACACAGGCGCAACACCTGATGGGTAATAATAAGAAGAAACGAACGCTCCGTATTAAACATACGTCATCTGAACACGTACAAACTATATAGCATAGGTGAATCTCATTACAGTGATGCACTATTAACCGTACAACCACAGAAAACGCTCCATATTAACAGTAAGTGCGATCATCCTTATTACTTACCCATATTACTAACGATAAAGAACAGACAAGTCATAAATTCACGATCACGGGTGCAAAACGATACGGCTCAAGTAACGGGACCACAAAGATGAACCTGCATGAAAAAAAACAATAAACGTAGGCACCTACAACTCGCTTCTGAAACCGCGGAAGAAAAACTGTCTCGGCTCCAAAAACGAAAAGCTCCACTAACACAGGTACAAAAACGAGCCCAAATGGACAGATACAATTAACGTGGACGCATGCAGCGCGCATCTCAAACTGCGTAAGCGAAGCAGGCACGGGTTCAAAAGGAAAGAGCTCGAGTGACAGACATACAAAAACGGGACCAACAGGAAAAAATCAATGAACGCAGACGTCTACAACGCACGTTTATAATGAGTCCACTATTAATGAAAATTCATTGGGATTAATGAATGTCATTTGCAATCATTGTCATTCACTTAACTTCCCTGAAGAAACAACTGGCAATACAACTAATGAGTTTACACGTTGTTGTCAAAAGGGTCAAGTTTGACTGCCTCCTTTACATGAATATCCTGAATATCTATGGAAGCTTCTAACTAACGATGTACCTGAAAGTAATCTACAGCTTACATCCACATGACGCAATCTATCAACGAATGAACCTTCCTGAAAACAAACAATGCACGGAGCTTATACTCAGAAACGTCACTAAGATCATAAACAATCAACCATTAGCTAACATTCAACATGAGGTTGAAAAAGAGGCCAATACAAAAGCAACCTATGGCTGCCCAGCGGGCACGGGTTCAAAACGCCGGGGGTAGGCGAGCGAAGCGAGCAGGGGGCGGAGCCCCCTTGTGTCAGTAGAAACCATGCTGGACTAACAGCTGAACAAAGTAAGCAGTGATGGTGGCAAGTGATGGAAAATAACATTTATGCAGTGACAGCGAATAGCCAGCAGTACAGTGTCCATTTTAGAATATTGTCATTTTATTACTTCTCCAGTCATCAAACATCAGTAATACTTCATATCATGCATCAGCAGTCACCTATCACTTGTCGCACATCACTACTCACTTGCAGCTCATCATGCATCACTTGCCACTGCCTTGCAATCATTTATTGATTTGTTCTGAACCTAGTTTTGTTAAACTTGACTTGCTTGTATGGAATGTTATTTGGTTTTAATACAATCAATAAAATGTTAAAAAAAAAAGTAGTCACTTATCACACATCACTGCTCCGTCATTCTTCATTACTCACTTATTGTTGATTACACATCACTCGCTGCAGTCATTTCTCATATTTACTTTACATAATTATAAAAAATATAGACACATTAAAGAACATTCTTCATTACTCACTTATCATTTGCCATGCATCACTCTTCACTATTCAGTTCTAGTTTATTATATGTCACTCATCAGTACTCATTTGTCCCTCATCATGTGTCACATATCACTTTTCATTTGCAGTTGTCACACACGTGCATATGGGAGGCAGCTAAAGGGCCTGAATAAGGGTAATTCCATGCCAGACCAGGGGGTGGCGGAGTGTACTGGCCCTTTCTCTCTTTCCAATGCAGACCGATTATGGGAAATTCCGCCTGGTCCCGAGATGTCACTTCCAGTTCTGGGTTTAGTGACATCACTTTCCGTTTCTGGCCTTGTTGACCCCACTTCTGGTTCCAGCCCTGATGATGTCACTTCCTATCCTTGGCTTTAAAACTGCCATCTTTGCCTTATCAAGACAGTTCTGTTTTGGGCTCAAATCTGTACACATTTGTACTCCTTATTCAACTCTTTTGCAGCCAGGAAAAACTATACGGGTGGCTGCCCTAAACCTTTTTGCGACCCTTTTGTCTCAGTGAGTGGTGTGAGCAATGGCAGCGGGCTTGTGGAATGTAGATTAATAACATAAATGCAGCCAATCGGTTTATTGAAATATCACATTTCTTTTCTTTGCTGCCATCATAACTCTAAATGTTACTTTTAGTACTATGCAATTAACATTAAATAATTTAGGCTGGTTGGAAGGGAAAGATATTAGCAAAATGATGAGACATTGCTTTTATTGTTTTTATTTTTTGTGTTTTTCCAATGGAAAGATTAGACAATATCCTTTACTGCTACATAATTTTTCACCTAAGTTGCTAGTTTTAGCCAAATTCTAAATCATAGTTATGCACATACTAATACAACCTAGCTTGCTTATAATTATTTTTGTATTACGGTGAAAAATGATCCCACTGTCCTCACTTATTTAGTTTAAAGGAACTGGATACATTCCTATTTAGTGTAGATAGATAATTCCATGTTTAGAAAAACATTTAAAGGAATATGGGTAAAGCACAAATAATTCAGTTCTTTAATCTGTCTGTATTTTTTTATAATTATTTACAACAAATATGAAAATGACTGCAGCGAGTGATGTGTAACCAATAATATGTGAGTAATAAGGAATGAAGAGCAGTGATACGTGAAGTGTGATGAGTGACTACTGAGTAATGACAAGTGATGCATGATGAGTTACAAGTGATCAGTGACTATTGTTACATGCTATGGAGTACTAACATTATGTCTGTTGAATAGGGAAGTGAAAAATGATCATGTCCTAAAATGGGTACTGTACAGCAATGGCTAAGAGCTCCTTTAGATGCTCATGGTGCCACTTTCTTTTGATGATCTTTTAGCTGCTTGCTAACTCTTGGTAACTCTTTAGGCTTCAGATGAATAAATTGGCACACCATGTTCTAGATACTCACATTAACTTCTTTAGGGATTTCAGACCAGCTAATGTTTTCTCAAGGGCTTGTAGTCCTCCACTTGGAATTGTGCTGTAGGATAACCTTCAAAAAGAAAACAAAAACTGCATTTTATTTAGGTATGTGACACTCCATAGCTGCAATAGAATATGGATTGTGGCAGGAGCCTGGGGGCCAGACCCAGCTGTGACACCTGGAAGGACCGGGAGGCAGTTTATACATCCCCCAGGCCACGAGGGTGCAAACGCCCTGGATAATGAGTGGACCACAGGGACGGAGCCAGGAGGCTCACACCCACTGGGGCCCATGGCCGCTGCCAAGGAGCGCCTGAGTATCATGGAGCCCAGAAAATCTGCACTTCTGCCACACCTGGGCAGGTGGAGGAAGGACCTTGCAGGGATGCCCGAAGTGTTTCCGGGTGCTTGTGTGGCACTTCCGCCACACCAGGAAGTGCCGCTGGAAGGTCATCAACAAGCACCTGGAGCACATCCGGGTGAATATAAAAGGGGCCGCCTTCCTACAGTCGAGGAGCTGGAGTCGGGTGCTGGAGGAGGACGAAGCTCCAGTGAGGAGAGGAAAGGTGGACCATAGACATTGAAAGGCCAGAGGAAGGGTGTTGTGGTGTTGGAAACACTGTGTGTGTGCGGGATTTGGACTTTTGGGACAAACTGTAATAAACGTGTGTGTTTTTTAAGAACTGCCGGTGTCCGTCTAGCAGGCCCGGTTCTAGAGGCAAAGCCGCCATCGTGTCATTTAAATTCAGCCGCCCCCTCACCCTATAATACCTTGACTCATTTTCTAAATCAGTGTATTTAAAATTAAAAATTTTCGCAATTTCCTCAATGTCAAAAAAAATTAAAGAAAATTTCTTCGTAGGTAGAAGAAAACTTGATTTACGCATTTAACAAATTGACGACAAGTTTAATTAATTCATCAGTAAAATTCCGAAAATAATGCGAGTGCCAATTATAGACTTAATTTTCTTGAAAAAGACATCGCCTCATATTCTCGCAAATACAAAATTTAGCAAAAGTCTATTTCTTCACATCACACCTGTGAAAGATATTTATAGGAAAACAAAATATGAATATGCATTTATAGAAAAGTAAGCGTTTATTATTAAATTACATGTATTACAATTATTCCACTAAATAAAATATTAAATTAAAATTGCACTCTCCTTGCTTTCTTACTTGCAAGTTCCTCAATAATGCCATCTAAGTTAATTTCTTCTGACAAATCTTTCTCTATTGCAATTAAACCTAAATTACACAATCTCTCTTGGCACATCAACGATCTTAAGTAAGTTTTTCTTTGAAGCAAGTTACCGACATTCGACGGGAAAAGATGAGCCCCGCGCTGAGCCAGCATTTTGTTGAGGGCCGCCCTCTATGTTCGGCCACCTGAATAGGATCTGAATACTTGTGCCAATGTAATATGTCTTTTATTTGTGATAAATTCCCCAAAATTTCTAAAATCCCACTTTTGCTTTGCCATTATAGGGTATTGAGTGTTGTTAGATGAGGAAAATTTTTAATTTAAATGATTTTAGCACAAGGTTGGAGCATATCAAAATGTGAAAAAAGTGAAGGGGTCTGAATACTTTTTAAATGCACTGTATATCAAAATAATGCAAATACATAGTTAAGGCTTTTCAAGGCAGGAAAGAACCCTGGGACTCACACCTACAATTATTAGTAATACAAGGCCAGTTCAGGAAGGTGAATCAAGCTGGCCTGCACAGCCTTAGGAGTACCCAGAGAAAACCCCCATATAGACATGTGAAGAGTGAACAAACTCCACTATCAGAGAAAGCATAAGTCTAAAATGAGTCAGAAATAAATCTAAGCAGGTGGGTACATATGACATTCAAGACATGTGGTGGAGTCAGTGGCTTCCTTTATAATAGTTATGATGCATAAATAAAAGTAGGCCACAAGCCACAATGCTTTAAAGTCTATACCACTCCAAGGGGTTTGGCTTGCAGATTAAACCAGGCAAAAACAGAGAATACACTACATGTACTTTAGTACAAAAGCAAAGAGAGGAATGGTGGATACCAAGCTAAAAAAGTATGGATATCTGGCTGAGAAAATCTGCACTTTAGTAATATAACAAGTAACATGGTAGATCATAGTGATGCTGAAAACTAATTGAACCATCTCAGAAAATGTAAGAATTATCATATCATGATATTCTGGGGAGTAGACAGAGCACTTATGTTCAAGGGGACACGAATCTGGTCATTTAGCTGCCTTTGTTCCAATGGGGAAAACAAAATAAATGCAAGAAATTGTATCTCAAGTGGATAAAGGCTTCAGTCACATTTGTAAATGTGATGTTTGCTAATTGGCGGCACGGTGGCGCAGTGGGTAGCGCTGTTGCCTCGCAGTTGAGAGACCTGGGGACCCGGGTTCGCTTCCTGGGTCCTCCCTGCGTGGAGTTTGCATGTTCTTCCCGTGTCTGCGTGGGTTTCCTCCAGGCGCTCCGGTTTCCTCCCACAGTCCAAAGACATGCAGGTTAGGTGGATTGGCGATTCTAAATTGGCCCTGGTGTGTGAGTGTGTTTGTGTGTGTCCTGCGGTGGGTTGGCACCCTGCCCGGGATTGCTTCCTGCCTTGTGCCCTGTGTTGGCTGGGATTGGCTCCAGCAGACCCCTGTGTTCGGATTCAGCGGGTTGGAAAATGGATGGATGTTTGTTAATTTATATAATAATTTTTAATTCATATTAATTGATAATTGGGCAGGGTAACAAAATGCTTAGCGCTGCTTCGGCAGGGATTCAACACCCTGCATTCAAGCTCCACACCTGGTTACGGTCTAAGTGAAATTTGCATGTTCTCCCTGGGGTTTTCCTCTAGGTACTCCAGCTTGCCTCCCATATCCCAAAGATGTGCATGTTACATTGATTAGAGATTCTAATTTGTTAACGTGTAAGTAAGTGTGCCCTGCAACGGCCTGCCGCTCCATCAAGATTTGGTTGCTGCTTTGCTTCCAGTGCTACCAGTATTGGCTCTGCTCTTCACTATGTTTAATTGGGTTAACAGGGCTTGCCAATGTTATATAACGTCATACTATGAAGTAACAAAGGCTCTATTCCTTATGCAGGAGTGCCTCCCTCAAACTGAGCTTGCATTGCACCAAGCCTTGTGCTGAGATGTCACGTAATCCCAAACTGTACATTTTTCTAAAGCTTATCATTATAAAATTATACAGCACTCACTCAAGCTGGGTTAAGTTCAGGCACTTCTGGAGTTTGGAAGCTAGTAATTCAAGATTTCTCAACGTGAAGCTGCATTCCTTTAAGCTGAAAAACAAAACCGTTTAAAAGATAGTGACAGAAGTCTCAGTGGCGGACATGAATCTCAACAAGTGCAAGGATATGAAAAAAATCACATAAAATAAATACAGAGGCGATCTAGTTGTCAATAAATGTAAAATTAAGCAAAACTGAACAAACATTGCTAACAACAGAACACGTTGGTGGGTAATAATCTCTAACTGTGGAGGTGGTGACTTCTTCTTACTCCATTTTAAACAAAATCCTTAATTTAAGGACACTGTCAGCTGGATGATGGAAAATATTTACTTATGTTATTTACTTTAATAAATGAATGTTCTAAGACCGAGTTTGGCAATAAAGATTCCAGAGTATAAAATACTTCTTGAAATATAGATGGTTTGATAATAATGACTAAAATAATAACAATGTGTCTCTTCCCTGAATAAGCCGATTACAAGGATTGATGAATAGATTGATAGATGGAAAATCACAATTCATTCTCTCCATTGCATTTCTCTGGGTATTCCAGCCTTCATACCAAAGACATGTGGATTAGGCGAATTGGCTTCTGTTGAGTATCCCCATATGGATGTGCACAGAGCTATCTTAACAGCATCATAGGCCTCCAGAAAAAGTAGTGTACTGGGGCCCCTGTTTTGATAGCAAAACAGAAACATATATAGGCTTCAGAAACCTTGTGGGCCCCTATGCTCATTTTGCCCATATGTTAAGATGGAGCTGGGTGTGTGTGAGGGTGTCCTGAAATTGACTGCTAATGGATCCGACCCAGTACTGCCAGGATGGGCTCTGAAATGGATAAGCAAGTCAAAAATTCAAAAATGGAGAAGAACAATCACAGCCCAATAGTTTATTTGTTTTTTTAAATTTCCAGTTTTAGACTTGTGAGGACCTGGAACTATAATAATATTATTAATATTAATGATAATTATAATAATGTGTCTCACCCAGTTATTTTCTCCCTTGTGCCCAGTGTTGCTTGAATACACTTTGGTTCCCATGATTTTGAACACGATTAAGTGGGTTCAAAGTTGGAAGGGTTATTTATATACAGTTGTGCTTTCAGAGCTGGCCCTGACCAACTTGGTGCCCTAGGCAAGATTTTACCAGGTGCCCCTTACATCGTGGTCAATTTCATCATAAATAATTGTACTCATACATTCAGATAGAAACTGCATAGGTTTGTCTTTTGAATTTTTCTTTATTTTAAAAACAACAACAAAAAACTGTATTAAAGAGGCAAGCTGCATAAAACAAATCAAATATAAATAGGGTAGTTCACAAATTACATTAATAAAAAAATTAGTGCAGACATAACAGAACAAAAATGTAATATACAGTGCATCCGGAAAGTATTCACAGCGCATCACTTTTTCCACATTTTGTTATGTTACAGCCTTATTCCAAAATGGATTAAATTCATTTTTTTCCTCATAATTCTACACACAACACCCCATAATGACAACGTGAAAAAAGTTTACTTGAGGTTTTTGCAAATTTATTAAAAATAAAAAAACTGAGAAATCACATGTACATAAGTACAGTATTCACAGCCTTTGCTCAATACTTTGTCGATGCACCTTTGGCAGCAATTACAGCCTCAAGTCTTTTTGAATATGATGCCACAAGCTTGGCACACCTATCCTTGGCCAGTTTCGCCAATTCCTCTTTGTAGCACCTCTCAAGCTCCATCAGGTTGGATGGGAAGCGTCGGTGCACAGCCATTTTAAGATCTCGCCAGAGATGTTCAATCGGATTCAAGTCTGGGCTCTGGCTGGGCCACTCAAGGACATTTACAGAGTTGTCCTGAAGCTACTCCTTTGATATCTTGGCTGTGTGCTTAGGGTCGCTGGGCTGCTGAAAGATGAACCGTCGGCCCAGTCTGAGGTCAAGAGCGCTCTGGAGCAGGTTTTCATCCAGGATGTCTCTGTACATTGCTGTAGTCATCTTTCCCTTTATCCTGACTAGTCTCGCAGTCCCTACCGCTGAAAAACATCCCCACAGCATGATGATGCTGCCACCACCATGCATCACTGTAGGGATGGTATTGGCCTAGTGATGAGCGGTGCCTGGTTTCCTCCAAACGTGATGCCTGGCATTCACACCAAAGAGTTCAATCTTTGTCTCATCACACCAGAGAATTTTCTTTCTCATGGTCTGAGAGTCCTTCAGGTGCCTTTTGGCAAACTCCAGGCAGGCTGCCATGTGCCTTTTACCAAGGAGTGGCTTCCGTCTGGCCACTCTATCATACAGGCCTGATTGGTGGATTGCTGCAGAGATGGTTGTCCTTCTGGAAGATTCTCCTCTCTCCACAGAGGACCTCTGGAACTCTGACAGAGTGACCATCGGGTTCTTGGTCACCTCCCTGACTAAGGCCCTTCTCCCCCGATCGCTCAGTTTAGATGAGTCCTGGTGGTTTTGAACTTCTTCCACTTATGGATGATGGAGGCCACTGTGCTCATTGGGACCTTCAAAGCAGCAGAAATTTTTCTGTAACCTTCCCCAGATTTGTGCCTCGAGACAATCCTGTCTCGGAGGTCTACAGACAATTCCTTTGACTTCATGCTTGGTTTGTGCTCTGACATGAACTGTCAACTGTGGGACCTTATATAGACAGGTGTGTGCCTTTCCAAATCATGTCCAATCAACTGAATTTACTACGGGTGGACTCCAATTAAGCTGCAGAAACATCTCAAGGATGATCAGGGGAAACAGGATGCACCTGAGCTCAATTTTGAGCTTCATGGCAAAGGCTGTGAATACTTATGTACATGTGCTTTCTCAATTTTTTTATTTTTCATAAATTTGCAAAAACCTCAAGTAAACATTTTTCACGTTGTCATTATGGGGTGTTGTGTGTAGAATTCTGAGGAAAAAAATGAATTTAATCCATTTTGGAATAAGGCTGTAACATAACAAAATGTGGAAAAAGTGATGCGCTGTGAATACTTTCCGGATGCACTGTAAATAAGGGCATTGCACAAACCTCAGCCTAAACATTGTTCTGTAGTTTTACCTGTCTTGCCTTTCCTCCAGCAAAGTCATCAATAACCTCTTCATAAGAAAACTGTTGTGAGACATCATGATTCATACTAAATGATGGAAAGTCCTGTGAAGCATTTGCGTGACATTGAAGACCTTAAGTATGTTTTAATGAGTTTGAGCTTAAAGAAGCTCCTTTCAGTACAAGCCACTGAGAGTGGAAGAGTGGCAGAGATTCTTAGAACAACCCAAATTGGGGTAGATTTCTGTTTTTGTTGTGAAAAAGTTCAATATTTGTTATGCCATTAATATCTGGCTGCTCATCATGGGTTTGAGGAGTGCTCAGGGTTTGACAGTGCTCTAGCAGCTCTTTTTTCGACATGCTGGGGAAGGTGAAGAGCATTCCTAATGTGTCTCTCACTTCACCAAATCTCACTTGAAGTGATGACAGTGCTGTATCCACAACCACATTAAAAATGTGGTTTTCATTTTATTAAATGCTCCCAGAGGGAGAGAGATGTATGTGTATAGTACAATAAAAATAAGAAAAAACTTTCCTAATAGGCAAGTTTAGGTAGGTCATTTGTGAGACAGGCCTAACATTAAAAATGAAGTATCATCTCACAATTGTGCCATCTAAACTGCATCATATTTTTAAAAATTGTACTATATACCCTCTCTCTCTTTCTCTCTCTCATGCAGTATGTCAGCACAACACTCAGCCATCGACACTACGCGTTTAAAAAAAATATAACAAGGTATATCTTTATATATAATACGCTACTGTGGCTGTTTGTCTCTCTGTCCAGGATTTTAAATCGCCTGTAGCTCGCAAACCGTTTGACCTACTGACCTGAAATTTGGTACACATACATTACGTGATGTCTACTATTCGCTTTCGGGGTGATGATTGACCTCCAAGGTTATTCCTCTTTTTATTTTTATTTTATTTTATTGTAGAATCAACTCTCGAAAGCAGTCAGCAGGGCGGCCGTGCGGTGCCTGCATACGGGTGCCGTTCTCATCCCCCACCATCTTTGCCGTCACTTCCCCTAAATCTTCATATCTTAAATCATTCTTGAGGCAGATTGAAGACTTTAGTGCCAGCTTAAGTGAAAAATTAAAGAAAACGTACTTAGTAATTGCAACACAAACACTGACTTAATCAGTTTTAACGTGAAAAAATGGCAACAAAAGAGGAGAAGAAGTGGGCCATTAGGGTGGAGAAAAGAAGAGATGCTCAGGAAGCAGCAAGCGAGCAAACGAATGCTAAATGTACCAAGAAAGAGTATGAAAACTAGGAATGTTCAAGTCAAGTGTATTCACTGCACGTTATTGTGCAGTGCCCCGTTACTGGTTTTCATATAATATAATAATCAACTCATAAAAATTACACATTTTAAGTAAGGGGAATGGCAAAATAAAATAAAGAAAAATGGTTTATGACTTTTATTAAGGTATGGAAATGGGAAAAATATTTTAATGTATGAAAATGATAACACTGGATGATCAAATTAATATTAATAAAACTATGCATTTTTCTTGAAGCATTTTATGTATGTTTTTGTGCAGCTCACTCATAAGAAATAGAGAGAGATAGAGCTTGGGAGCATGAGCTGATAGGCCTAACTGTATTTCTGAAAACTACACTGCAAGTACTACTATGTTATTTTCTCCTAAACAGCCAAATAATATGGTCATCCAAAGACACTTTCAATTAAATAAACTGTACGTATCTTTGTCTTTTTTCCATTTCTCCTCCTGTGCTTTTCTCCTTTTTCTTCCCTGTGCACCAGGGAGTTTTAGTTATTTAATATTATTGATATTATATATTATCCATCCATCCATTTTCCAACCCACTGAATCTGAACACAGGGTCACAGGGGTCTGCTGGAGCCAATCCCAGCCAACACAGGGCACAAGGCAGGAACCAATCCCAGGCAGGGTGCCAACCCACCGCAGGACACACACAAACACACCCAGCACACACTAGGGCCAATTTAGAATCGCCAATCCACCTAACTTGCATGTCTTTGGATTGTCGGAGGAAACCCACGCAGACACGGGGAGAACAGGCAAACTCCACGCAGGGAGGACCCGGGAAGTGAACCCATGTCCCCAGGTCTCCCAACTGAGAGGCAGCAGCGCTACCCACTGCGCCACCGTGCCGCCCATATTATATATTATTTATTGTTTATTTTAAAATTATGCTTATCATTTACTATCATGTTTGTGGGTCAGCTCCATTCTTTGCCTAACCCCCACAAACAGATAGCAATGGGAAAAACAGGGTGGGGCAGTTGTGCATGGCGAAAATCTGTATTTATATTATATTTGAGCATATTAATTTAATTTACTTTCATTTAACATTATAATGTCGTAGAAAATAATATTGTTCCAATACTATGAGCAAAAAAATATATTTAAAATATATTATATAGTGGGTTGGATAATGAATGGATAAATTATTCCCTCTTTTCCATCACCCCCTATGCAAAACAGCACCCCTAGTGGTCGTCTAATTATGTGACAAGCCGGCTCTGAGTACTCTCGTTATTGACAGACTCACAGTTGCTGAATAAGCTCCACTGTAAACCACACATAATCAGTAGTAAATGATTTCATTTGGAGACATTAGGTGCATAGGATTGGATATCTTTATTGGGCTGAATGGCCTGTTTTTACTCACAAACCAATAAGCAAGTATTTTATTTGTGTGAAAGTACCTTTCACCATCACAAAAGCTTCCACAGCAATGATTCTGGCTTTGTGCAGTTGGTTGTAAATTCAGGCGCATTTGCTTTAATTAGGATTAAGTGGAACAAGGACTAACCTTACTGACTGAGAAGCATGGTAGCTGATGTGTGATGCTCTCCTTCTTGATGGGCTCCTGGTAAAAACAAACAACCTGAAAGTTATTATTAACACAGAGAAGACAATGTCACAAATTTTACTCCGCCTTGATATACCATTGTTTCTTAAACTATGTGTTGTAGTCGCAGGCACGTTTGTGATGGGTTGCCACATGATTGTGTGGTAAAATTTGCTGAGTTCATCCAAGTGCAAATTTTGTGTTGAGTGATACACCTCCTTCTATTTCACATAATATTTATTCCAGTAGGATGCAAAATAAAGGCAATAATGCATCAGAGAAAGCTTTGGTTTTTATGGCATGAAAACATAAAGAAATATTCGCCATGACAACATCTACCCTTCTCACAACCAGTGAATCAATCAAACTGAGCAGACTGATAACCAAAGACACATACAAGAAAGGGGGGCGAGTTGAAATGACATAAGTGAAGGGACCAGCGCACTAATTTGAAATGTTTGGAAGAAATTAACAGAAGAATATGACGATTATCAGGGTGCTATGAAGGGTGAGTGAATGGGTTTGGGCCATATATGGTGTATACTAAAAACAGCTACAGTGGGCAAGGATAAGTGGTGGGTGCTTCCTTGTGTGTTCACTGTTATTGTATACATTGAATCTAAATCCGTATAACAGGTGCAATGAAGATTTTACATTATGTTTAAGTACTTGGTGAGGAAGCATTCCTTTTCTTAAGACTATTTTAAAGTGGTTTAAAGGGGTTTGATAAATTTCAATATACTGGTGTATTGGTATAAATATAAGACATATGACTATTTTATTGTTCAAAACTCATGATACTCTACTGTAATTTAAGCAATATACAAAGTAAGCTGCAAATACAAGTCAAAATATGAACTGTGTGAACTAACACTGATTAACATCCCAACAATAAGGTCACCGAAGTAAACAGCCAGCAAATAGAAAACCTGCGCCTTTTGACTTTACTTAAACAGAGTCTCCTTAAACTTTCAAACTCTGGGCCCTTTAATCCCAATCTAAACACATTCTGTGTATATTTTTAATGTCTGCCATTGGCTGATTTTAATCTCTATATCTTTGCTAATAATAATAATAATAATATACATTTTATTTATATAGCACCTTTCCAATGCTCAAGGTGCTTATTTAAATGGCATGGTATATGTAATTCTGCTCTGTACTTCTAAAATTTATATATTTTTTTTTTTATTTCTTACTATATTGAGAAATTGTTCTGTGTACTGTACTGTATTGTATTGACCCCCTTCTTTTGACACCCACTGCACGCCCAATCTACCTGGAAAGGGGTCTCTCTCTGAACTGCCTTTCCCAAGGTTTCTTCCATTTTTCCCTACTAGGTTTTTTTGGGAGTTTTTCCTTGTCTTCTTAGAGAGTCAAGGCTGGGGGGCTGTCAAGAGGCAGGGCCTGTTAAAGCCCATTGCGGCACTTCCTGTGTGATTTTGGGCTATACAAAAATAAACTGTATTGTATTGTATTGTATGTAACATTGGATACAAATATTTTCTGCACAGAACACTAAGCAAAAGCTTTGGAATAGCATACCTTGTTATATATGGTCAGCACCAACTTTGGTCCCTTTTAAATAACGCCTGAAAGCCTAAGCATTTTAAACTTGTATGTTAGCATTAATTTTTTGGTGTATTTATTTATAGTATACTCACTCTTTATAGTATACACACTCTTTATTTATAGTATACACAAACATATCGTATCCAGCTCCTACAGATGACCTCACTTCCGGCAACTTCTGATGGCCTCATAAGAACTTCCTGCCCTACAACACGCCCTTCCTGCTTTCCCGCATTCAGTTCACCCACTCAGGAGGGCTAGGATTGCTGACCAATATCAGTCTCTAAAGACTACTCAACCTACAATATACAGGGTGGATCCCCAAATCTTTTTCTTGTGTTTTTGTGCTTTTACAATGGCCATTGTTTATTTGTCTATTTGTGGCTCCAATGTCATTATGATATTATTCCTCTTCTTGAGTTCCAATAAAGAACAATTTACTGATTTGGGTCCTCAGATTAAAAAAATTAACAACACCAACCTTTTTTGGGAGTTTTTCCTTGTCTTCTTAGAGAGTCAAGGCTGGGGGGCTGTCAAGAGACAGGGCCTGTTAAAGCCCATTGCGGCACTTCCTGTGTGATTTTGGGCTATACAAAAATAAACTGTATTGTATTGTATTGTATATATTGAAGATGAGGTAGAAGGTCACCAAAAGTAAAACTGCTTTCCAACAGATGTCACTATTGCTTTCTGAAGACACTTGGAATATTAAACTGAAATGCCAAACCCCCAATCACAAAGCAAAGAGGCAGTTTCTTTGTCCCACCAAACCAGGAGCACAGTCATCAGTAAACAGAACAAATGAAGTCACCCCACTACATGAGTCATGGCACATTTCCTATTACTGGCAGTCACATGGTATACAGAAGATGAGTTATTCAGGCAATCTGCAAATGTATGAAAATGTAGTTAATGAGCCAATTCCTCAAGGGATGCCCTTTTTGGAATCTGTCTAGACCTTTCAAATGGTGGCTTATATTGTATATGGTATTACAACATGTGCTTAATAATCCTACCAAACAGACCTGGACTTTCCCTGTGGTTCTGCTGTCCTCTCAGATTCAAGCCTGAATGATTAAACAGAAAGGAAAATGTTCATTATGAAACAATGTGACATCTTACCAACAACAAGTAAACACCTAAGACTGATGCCAAGAAATGCCAAATACTATCCTAAAGCACATAACAATTCTTTTGTAAATATAACATTATGTATGAAAACAATTTATATGAAAGATCATTTATGTTTCCAGTACTTCAAGAATTATAGAACTCAAGTCAGAAAGCACAAAAACACTTCCCGAAAGGAGTTACTTTTGGTTTACAATTTATTAGAGCATTTACTTGTGATGAAGTGTTATCCAAGTATCTGTAGAGCCACATAATTCACTTTGAAGAATTTTTGGTGTTCCTTCATTGTTTGAGATGTGCAAGAACATGATAAAACAAGCATTTCATTTTTAAAATAAACTAGTGAATTGTCTAGAAGGATTCCCTGTCAGCATTAGACCTGATATGGACATTCTTATCCATGGAGTTTAGGTCTGTGAAATATGTGGGGTATCGGGCAGTTCGAATAGTGCTCCCTCGTATGATTACAAAAATCTTACTCTGGTATTTTGGAATATACTAAATTTAATTATGGCGAATGCTGTCACTTAGGACAGAGGGTTCTCAAACTTTTTTATGCCAAGGCCCCACAAAACATTGTATCATTTGGTCAGGGCCACCCACTATTGTATACCCAATGCTGGAAAGTAGAAGAAGATCTTGACCAGTAACATGCAACACCAGATCTCATCCTGTTTGGGCTCCGTGGCCACTGCCAGGGGGAGCTGAAAGACTTCCTGAGCCCGTATGGGTGGCAACACAGCCACACCCGGAAGTGCAGTCTAATTGAGGTTAATTACCACCTGAAGCATTTCCGGGTGGAGTATAACGGGAGCCTGCAGCCACTACTCAGGGCACCAGAGTCGGGAGGAGGAGGAAGACGAAGCAGCCCTGAGAGGAGTGGAGGAAGAGAAGAGTGTGATTTGGGGTGTGATTTACTTTTGTGTGTTTTTGGGACTGTGTTAGGGCCAGTGGGACACGGGGAAGACGTGTCCCATGGCTGAAGAAAAAATAAAACCTTTTGTTTATTTTACACGTGCCTCCGTTGTAAGTCTGTGTTGGGTCAACGTCTATATAGCGCCTTTATCACAGAGTGGATAACTTCTTATAAATTGTGTGCAGTTTTAAAATATTAACAGTACTTGTCCTGCTTCTGTTAATGTAGTGGTGTTTAATATCGCACTGATTTTAATAGTTCTGGATGGTGATATCTGTAATACTACGACAGCCTTGCCGGTAGCCGTGTCACACTAGGGGTCTGCAGAAAGGCTCTTCACCTTTAGCTTTGTCTCACTGTAAGATCCTTCAATTAGACGTCTGTTTCAGGCAGCCTCTCTACCATCACAGATTAACTCTTTCTACATTAAACAGCTTCTTCATTCAGTCTCTCTGGACCAATCAGAAACCTTACAATATGTTATTAAGAAATACAAACTTGTTTTTCTGAAGGATTTTCTATTCCATCACAAAGTCCCTCTTTGATGGACTTTATTTCAAACTTTATGTTCGATGAACTTTTATGATGTCTGAAACTGTGCCTTATGAAGATTTTTTTATACAGTTGGATATAGTGCATTCAATACATGAACCATTAATCTTTATCCAATGAACCCTTTAACATGCTTCACACGGACTCATGCCATCACAAACATGGTACGAGATGGACTCACAATTCTGTTTTTCTTTGCATGCAACATATTTAGAAACTCAGTGACAATTCAAGTGTATTTTCCTTTACCTGAGTGTCTCAGCTTTCTCTTCTTCCCAAATAAAACGTATGAGGCATCTCTCATTTGAGCCCAAACTGTGAATAAAGACACAGTGTCATTTGGATGGATAATTGCTTCAATAAACAGGACTTACATGCACTACAATGAATAAAACCTCTGTGGACTTTCACAAAATGAGGCCTATTGCACCGTACACCCAGCAAGTAAAGTAAATAGATAAATTATACAAAATCTCCTCTGGATCCATATTCAGGACTGACGGACAAAAGAACTGCTTGAGAATCTTAGAGTTGTACTCATTTCACTCCTGGATAGTTAAATCATGTGACAGCCTTTCCCTTTACTTCTCCCTGCTTCCCTTACTCTCTGCTTAACAGTAACATTAACAGTAACAGCTTTACTTTCTATCCTCCTGCTCTTACACTGCACCCATACTCTGGAACTCACTTCCTTCCCACATCTGATCACTGGACTCTATTGTAAAATTCAAAACTGCTGTTAAAATTCATCTCTTTGGGTTGGCACATGGACTTTGAAATGGACAATGTTGTTTTATTATGCTTATTTATTTATTTTTTTGTTCTTAATGTTACTGTTTTATATTATTGTTGATTTTATGTAAAGTTTTTTACTTTTTGTAAAGTGCCTTTGAGTGTCATTAAAGGCATTATCAAATAAAATCTATTATTATTATTGTCATTATTATTATTATTATACCCTCCTAGGCTTTGACTCCATCTTGTTATTCAGCTGAGGACTCATGCAGGCCCAGCCAAGGAGTGCGATTTTCTGGATCTCTTTTGTGCTGACTCTACACAGGAATTTGTCCAGTTGCTCTTGGAACCTGGTCCTGATGGTTTCCACTGCACCTACAACTACTGGAGCCACTGTTGTCCTCATTTTCCATATGCATTTAACTTTGATCACTAGGTCTTTATATTTGATGATCTTCTCTCCCTCCTTGCTCAATCACATTGATGAAGACTCACAACTTGCTGTTCTTGTCATGGAACAGGATGTCCAGCCTATTGGTGGTGATGGTATGGTCTGTGTGAATAATGTTGTCCCACATGATGACACAATCTCTGGTGTCAAAGACCACGTCTAGTATATGCTTGTACCACTTCTCTGTCATTGGAACACCTAACTGTTGACAAAATGCCCAGTGCCGGGTCATACTGACCTTATTGTGACATTCAAGATATTTCTTCTTCTTCTTCTTCTTCATCTTCTTCTTCTTCTTCTTATTATTAATTCAAATAGTCAGGTTCAGTAATTGGATAGAGGGATGGGTCACAGGTTATACTCATGTACACACTTATCCCATTTCCAATTAATGTCAGAATGTCTTTAGCAAGACCCAGAATAAACATCACAGATTGAAACTGAACTAGAGTCCAAGTGCAATGAGGAAGAAACAGTGCCAACTACACTATCATCCACTGCCAATCCTTAATATCCTATGGGCATCTTGAGTTGTGCCCAGAAAAAGATTTCACTAATGAGTCAGTTATTGGTGAAGGCAACTGTCCCTTAAATGACCTCTTTAATTTATCTTACACTCTGCTGCTCATACTCTAGGTTTGTGTTAATGTAATAAATACTATAGCAACATAAAGAATGTATATTTGTTAACTGTTATTGTATTGAATTATTTTGCACATACATGGCAAGAAGACAAATGATTTGACTGGGCATGTTCTGTTGCTTTAATTACCAGCATAAGCTACAAATGAGGGCCCAAAAGACCTGAGTGGCCATTTCTGACTAACCCTAAGCAAGTCAAGCTGCAACCATGTTACAACTGGGAAAATTCAGCTCATAGTATTCAAGAGAAACTAGCTTTGTCTTACCAAACGTCAACCTCCGACATTCGACTGCAAGTAGTCATTGTCTCAACCAAATGCAGAACTCCAACCTGAGAAAGTTGGTTATCATTAAGACTAGAAAAACACAGAAACAGAGGCAGGGTTAAAAGTGAATAAGAATTAACAGTGATACTTATAATAAATATTAATGAGGAGTCCTTTACTAATGGCAAACAGTACATAACAAGCAAACCAAAAAATCAATTTATTTACTAATCAGTCTGTTATGCCTCTCTTTCATCTGTGATTTTTGAACAAAATTAGCTGTATGTTTTTAAATGTCCCAGACCATTCCTGACACATTTATAGCACTGTTGTACATGAAACACTAGTACCACCGTGTTTACTACGATGTTGTGTTTAAAGCTTATTGAATCTTCAGTCTTGCTCACAGAGCACACACATACAGATGCATTGGCGCTTGCCTACCTGCACATATAATGGTATCAATGACAGAGTTGTGGGCAGAATGGTAGTGCAGTAGTAGCACTGCTGCCTCACAGTTAGGAGACCCGGGTTCGCTTCCCAGGCATGTTCTCCCTGTGTCTGCATGGGTTTTCTCCGGGTGCTCCGGTTTCCTCCCACAGTCCAAAGACATGCAGGTTAGGTGCATTGGTGATCCTAAATTGTCCTTAGTGTGTGCTTGGTGTGTGTGCGTGCCCTGTGATGGGCTGGCGCCCTGTCCAGGGTTTGTTCCTGCCTTACGCCCTGTGTTGGCTGGGATTGGCTCCAGCAGACCCCCATGACCCTGTAGTTAGGATATATTGGGTTGGACAATGACTGACTGACTGACAGAGTTGTTTGCTACAGTGATTATAAAAAGTATTCACTTCCTTGGAAAGTTTCACATTTTATTGTCATACTGCATTGAATCTCAGTGTATTTAATTTCACATTGATCAACAGAATCAATATTTAGTAGGTGACCCTTTGGCACCCATGACAGCATTGAGTCTGTCTGCTCAGATATGTAACAGCTTTGCACATCTGGACACTTCATTTTTTCCCATTGTTCTTTTCAAAACTGTTCAAGCTCTGTCAGGCCACATGGGAATCCTGAGTGGACAGCATTTTTCAAGTCCATTTTTAATTGTATTGACATCTGGACTCTGACTTGGCCATTCTAGAACATGAGATTGTTGTTTTCCAGCCATCCCTGTGTAGCTTTGGTTGTTGTCTTGCTAGAAAACAAATTTTCTCCTGAGGCGCAGGTGTCTTGCAGACAGCATCAGGTTTTCCAGCAAGATTTTGCTTTCATTTTGCCCTCACAAACTTTCCATGACCTCCTGCAAAGAACCATCCCTACACCATGATGCTGGCAACACCAAGCTTTACAGTTGGGGTGGTGTGTTTTCATAAGGTGTAGTGTTGGTCTTATGCCAAATATGGCATTTAATCTGATGCCCAAAAAGCTCAATTTTGGTATCATCAGAACATAGAACCTGCTTGTAGTTGACTTCAGCATCCTCTGTGCCTTCTGACAAACTCTAGTCGAGATGCCATGTGTGTTTTTTTCAATATTGGCTTTCTCATTGACGCCCTCCCATAGAGCTGTGACTGGTGAAGCACCCTGGCAACACACACAGTCTCTTCGATTTCACTCCTTTGGAGTTTTCAGAGGTCTCTTGGTGGTCTCTCTCTCTCTTTTTTACTTGCACACTCAGTTTTTGAGGACGACCTGCTCTTTAGGTAAATTAACAGCAGTGCCATACTCTTGAATTTCTTAATGACGAATTTATCTGGACTCCAAGGGGTATTCACTTGGATATTTTCCTGTTATTATCCTCTGAGTTGTGCTTTTCAATTCTCTTTTCAGGGAACTGCTTGAAATGTTCCTTTGCCTTCATTGTGTAGATTAGTCCTCTTTATTGACTCACCACAAGATGGAGCTTCCACATATAGCAGCATTTATACTACAATTAGTTAAACTACAGACGGGTGATCACCATTGAACTAATTATTTGACTTTTTCATTTTAATGATGTGACCCCATATTAAAGGGGGTGAACACGTATGTGATCAACTATTTGTGTTTTATATTTGTAAATCATTTAGATCACTTTGCAGAGATATTTTTTCACTTTGACATTAAAGAGTCTTTATTTGTTGATCAGAGTCAAAAAGTCCAATTAAAATTATTGTGATTCAATGTTGTATAACAACAAAATAGGAAAACATCCAACAAAATGAATGCATTTTATAGTTACTGTACATGGGAAAAACAAATGGACCTAATAAAGTTGTCACTCAGTGTAAAATATTATTAAATCACGTCTGGAACATAACATAATATTGTAAAACCCACTCATTCCAGTTCAAAGTTGTGGGGTTCTGGTGCCTATCCTAGCAGCATCAGGTACATGTCAAGAACTAACCCTGCACTGGGTGCCAGTCCATCACAAGTCTCGCTCATTCACACAGCCACACTCACGCAGGATCAATTTGGAATTGTCACTTCTTTGGAGATGTAGGAGGACATGGGGAGAGCACGCAAACTCCTTACCAACAAAGATGAGACACAAGATTCAAACCAACTTCATGAAAGTGCTGTGATGTGTGAGGCTGAATATTATATTCACTGTACATAATAAAGCACCTTTTTGGGATACTTTGTAAAGTTTTATGTGGTGCAATAATTATACACAAATTAGCACAGAATAAAAATCACTGTACTAAAGTATTACCAGAGACAGGTACTCAAATAGCCAGTAGCAAAAAAGGCACAGTTAAAGCAAGAACATTTCATAATCATTACATTAGATTAAAAGTAGTTGATTACCTGATTTCATTCATTACTCGAAGTCCAGGAAGGAATTGCAGGAAACAAGCAACACCTTCATCTTTTAGAAAATTGCTGGATAAACTGAAAGGAAAAGCCACAGAATTTAGGAAATTAAAACACTTCATTTTGTGAAGAATGAGGAATTGACTAAGTGATCGTCATTTTTTTTCAGACAATAGAAAACACAAAGTTTTTTTTATGTGTGTACTATATATCTTAGATCCAAATGTGTGTACGTGTTTTTTTAAGAACTGTAACTTCTGGAAAATCAGTATAGATATCTGTGACTAATGTTTTTTATTTAGATAAAAAATAAATATTTTGCTGCACCGTTTCATTTGGGTCAAGTCAGTCATATCATGATTGATAAACTGTAATGTCCATTATTCCTGTCTGTGCCCAATTTGGCAGGTTTTGTAATCCTAAACTTTCATTAAATGTATTCAGTAAATGGATGGAGTGTTGAACAATCGACAGACTGAAACGCAGCCCATAGGATCGGACATAACACTCCTGGCACAAGCTTTCAAAACTGAACTCTCGCTGCTCCACCTGTAATGGATTGCCTTAATAGTCTGTCACCAAAATGAATATGGAAATGGACAGCATACTACATCACAGCCAGCATGGATTTATAAGAGGAAGATCCTACCAAACCAGTCTATTAGATTTTGCTTGAGCAGGTTACTGAAAAGGTTGACAAAAGCAAAGTATACAACATAATTTACTTAGATTTTCAAAAAGCCTTTGATAGTAGTCCTATGCCAAAGATTGATTCTGAAACCAGAAGCTGTTGGCATCAGAGGTAGCCCACAAAAGTAGATCTTAACTTGGTTAAACAGCAGGAGACAAAGAGTCCTTTAGTGATCTGTCCTTGGACTGCTGCCCTTTCTAATTTATATTAATAACAAAGAATCTGATGTGAAATTCATATGTGATACTAAAATTGGAGGTATAGCAGATACTGAGGAGGCAGCAAAACTAATTGAAAAGGACTTGGACAATCTTCAGAAGTGGGCAAACACTCAGAAAATAGTCTATCATAAAAAATGTAAAGTGGTACACTTGGGCAAAAGGAACATTAATTATAAATACAAGATGGGAGACAACATCCTACAGAAAGGAAGCTCTGAAAAATATTAGTTTACATTGACACAACATTGTAATCGTCTAAGCAATGTACAGAAGCGATTAAAAAGGCAAATTTTTTTTTTTTTTACATTTTATTGAATTTATTAAATTCAAGTAACATTCCATTCAAGCAAGTCAAACTTGACAAAACTAAATTCAAATTAGTCCCCACCCATGAGGAAGAGTGCAAGGCCAACAGCCAGAGTAAAACTTTAAGAGTAGAAAAAAGGGGGAGAGAGTTAATTTCCCCAATATAAAAGCTTATTCTAAAATGTTATCGATTAGATCCTGCTAGGTTTTAAAAATGTTTTGAACAGATCCTCTAAAAATTTGATTTTTTCCAATTTCACATAGTATATAACATCAGTTACCTATTGACTTAAAATAGGTGAGTTAGGATTCTTCCAGTTGAGCAAGATAAGTCTACGTGCCAATAGTGAAGTAAAGGCAAGTCCAGTTTGTTTGTCCTTCCCCACTATAAGCCCATCTGGGAGTACACCAAACACAGCTGTTAATGGGTTAGGAGGGATTCTGACACCAAGGCTGTCTGAAAGGCATTTAAAAATTTTGGTCCAAAATGATGTTAATTTGGTGCAGGCCCAAAACATGTGACCCAGTGAGGCTGGAGCTCGATTGCAACATTTGCAGGTTGGAGCTTGCCCTGGAACATTTTGGACAGTTTTAAATGTGACAAATGTGCTTGACAGATGATTTTAAGTTGAATGATTGAATGCTTTGAGCATAAAGAGCTACACTGAATTCTGTGCATGGCTGCCTTCTATTCCTTTTCTGAAATGTTGAGTAAGAGATCCTTTTCCCACTGTACTCTGGGATCTTTGAAAGGAATGGACTTTAAAATGTTTTTATTTATTACAGGAATGTTGTATGAGTCCTCAAGACTGATTGATATTTCTTCCAGAATAGAAGTACATGGGAGGTGAAGAAAATCTGCCAGATTTTGTTTAGCAAAGTTTCTAATTTGAAGGTAGTGAAAGAAATGTGTTGCTGGAAAGTTAATTTTGGAGAGTAATTGTTCGCATGATGCAAAGATGTTATCTATGTACAGATCTCTAAGTGATTTAATCCCATATATTTTTCAAACATTAAAAACTGTGTTATGTTTGAGAGGTTGGAAAAAGGTGGTTATCATGCAGAGGTGTCACAGATAAAATCTCTATCTTGAAGTACTTCCTACATTGGTTCCATAGTCTGAGTAAATGAAGAACAATTGGGTTGTTAGTATATTGACGATAACTTATATTTACTGGGGCACAAAGCAGGGACTATAAAGAAGTACTGCAGGATTTTATTTCTATTGCGGACCAAGCTAGTGTGTGTTTATCTATTTGTGTCAATGTCCAGGTTTTTATAGCTTGTATATATGCCACCCAGTAATAAAACTGAAAATTAGGTAGAGCCATGTCACCTTCTGCCTTAGGTCTTTGGAGACAAATAAAATTTTAGGTTATATCATAAATACTGTTGAATATAAATTGAGGGACGTTAAGCTTTGACTGCTGTATACCATGCACTAAAGAGAAAACGTCTGGTGTATTGTATGCAGTTCTGGTCACCACGAAAGACCATGAAAGACATAGCAGCACTTGAAGTTGTGCACAGGAGATCAGCCAAGTGCATCCCGGACTGAAGGAGATGTCCTACTCTGAGAGCCTCAGAGATTTAAACATGTTTAGTCTCGAGCAGAGAACACTGCATAGGGGCATAATCCAGGTCTTCAAAATTTTTATAGATCTAGCCAAATTCTTTCAACTAAAGTGTTTATCACATACTCAAGGGACACCTGGAGAAATTAAGGGAAACTTAAGACTGAAGCCAGGAAGCACCTCTTTACTCAAATAGTTGGTTGAATCTGGAACAAACTATAGAGACATGTAGTTGAAGCTGGAATCTTTTACAACATTTAAGATGCATCTGAATGAAATAATGTAACTGAACAAAACAGTATGATGGACTGAATGGTCTCCTCTTGTTTGTCATATTTATTGTATTTTCAAGTTCTGTGCTTTTATTTGCCAATTTTCTGCCTTTGCTTAACTTTTTTGGGGTTTCTTAAACACCTTGACAGTTTTAATCAGTGCCAAAATAAAACAAAAATTAGAAAAACAGGTTGAAAGTACACATTGTGTATATAGAAAGCTGAAGAAAATTAATTGTCACCATGAAATGCACTGTATGAAAAGATAAGGTGACCTGATAAAATCGCTGTGTCACACACATGGGAATGGGAGGCAGCTAAAGGGCCTGAATGAGAGTAATTCCATGCCAGACCAGGGGGTGGCGGAGTGCACTAACTCTTTCTCTCACTTCTCTGCAGACCAATTATGGGAAATTCCGCCTGATCCTGAAGATGTCACTTCCGGTTTCAGGCTCAATGACACCACTTCCGGTTCTGGCCCTACTGATGATGTCACTTCCTCTGCTCTCCCTTAAAGCTGCCATCTTTATGCTATCAAATCAGTTCCGTTGTAGACTCCAGTTTGTACACATCTGTACATTGATAATATCCATTTTGCAGCCAGGAATAATATACGGGCGGCTGCCCTAAACCTTTTTGTGGCTCTTTTGCTGTGCCTATGACAGCAGTCAATGGTAAAGTGCTAAATATAAAAGGACAACAACATATAAGCAATATAACATTGCATTACATTCTCAGTCTGGCTTAGTCCAATTCATGGCCACATGGTCCCAGATCCTATCCCATCCATTCTGGGTGCAAGGCAGGAGATTGTCTTTGTGCTTGGACAACTGTAACATGTGTAAGTAAAGCATTCTTTTATTTCTTATTTTATCATTATGAATGCCAGCTAAAGACCCCTTCTGTATTGCATGCTTGAATCATTTCTATTTACAATAACAGACACCGATCAATCCAGTTCAGAGTCAAGGTTGACATGGGGGGTCCTGGGGAGGGGCAGAATGTATCCTAGTAGCATCAGATGCAAGGCAGAAATCAACCTCTAAAGGGGCAACAAACCATCACTGAGTACACTCACATACTTAGTCACACTCACATTAGAATTAGAACAGACAAGAACCGAATTCAAGGCTGGAAAATGGAATCCTTGAGACAGCAGCACTAAGCATGGCACCACCAACATCTTTAACATGCTTATGTCAGAATCGCAGGGCTTTTCTGAATGAGAATGTGGTATCAAACTTACTCCAGATAAGTGAGGCACAGAGATTGCTTGAGTATCCATGACAGCTTTTCTATCATTTTCTTATCAAGAGTGTATTCATTAAACCTAAAAAAGAATAAATTAAAAAAAACAATAGCAAGTCTGAGTATCTATGAATGAGAATTGCATTTGCAGAGTCCAAACCCAGCAGACTACATACTGTATCTGACACAAACTCCATACATCACTGTTCTCAGAATCCTCAGCTACATAAAATGAAATTTCTCTGATCTTTTTACCAGCCTGTGCTTTGTCATTATCCTATTCTTTTCAAATACTCTATAGACACTTATTCATAGTTCAGCATTTCATATTGCATTTATTCTGTTCTCTTATTTTCTATGCTGCATTTTTGCGGGATGATATTTCTGGATAAAAACAGCATAACTCTGATGGCCCAAGTCAAAAATTCTTCTGTCATCTTGAGTTACTTTCTTTGCACTACAGTGTGTGTGTTCCACAGTTGGATATTATGTAGAAACCAGTAATGGTGCACTGTACGATAACGTGCAGTGAATGCACTTGACATAGTTTTCATCCTCTTTCTCTGTACATTTAGCATTCGTTTGCTCAGAGGTTGATGCTCTTGCTGCTTCCTGAGCAGCTCGTCTTTTCTCCTCCCTAGCAGCCCACTTCTTCTCTTCCTTCGTTGGCATCTTTTCGCGTTAAAACTGATTAAGTCAGTGTTTGTATTGCAATTACTTAGTACATTTTCTTTCATTTTTCACTTAAGCTGGCACTTAAGTCTTCAATCTACCTCAAAAATTATTTAAAATATGAAGAGGTAGGGGAAGTGACGGCGAAGGTGGTAGGGATGAGAACGGCACCCATACGCATGTGCCACATGGCCGCCCTGCTGGCCGCTGCCGAGAGTTGATTCTACAATTAAATAAAATAAAAATAAAAAGAGGAATATCCTTGGAGGTCAATCATCACCCCAAAAGTGGATAGTAGATGTCACATAGTATATGTGTACTAAATTTCAGGTCAAACGGTTTGCGAGCTACAGGTAATTTAAAATCCTGCACAGACAAACGGACAGCCATGGTAGCATGTTATATAAGAAGATTGTATAATGGCACATGTTATTAGGGATAACACCTAATTTACAATTGCTGAATATATCATTTTAAACCGCCTGTTCCTTCAGCACAAGTCATTTACCCTCTGGATCATGCAGCTTACTTGAGCTGAAATGTTTCAATAATAATTAAATGCTATTGTGATAAATAGCATGGCTCTGGTCAATGTAGCATGTAACTTTTTAACTAATTTATTTTTTGGTAGGGCAGAAAATATAGAATCTTGATGGCTAAAGGACTGGATTGCAAACTGCTAGACTCTCACTTAAGTCCCCAACATTTACCCACTATGCAACCCTGAAGCCTGGTGGTCTTCTAACTATAGAAGCAACAGTGTAGCATTGTGACTTTCAAGATGCTTTGGATAAAAGTGTCAACTACACAAACATAGTGTAAAGCTAAATGCATCCTTGTTATTGCCAGATAATTTTCAGATTCTTTATAAAAGTATTAATTGTAACCGAGACTCATAAGGCAAAGTGCTTCGCATGATACTCACTTGCATGTTGTATGTGCAGCTTCCATTTTGACAAATTTTATGAAGGCTTTACCTCTGGGCCTACAGCAATTATACAAAGAAATACAAAACGTTAGTGCCACTTCTAGAAAATAATAAAAAATACAATTTATATATGAATAAGTAGTAATTGTGTCTGTTAAATGATGAATATACGGCAAAACATAATATATAAACATAACCTGAAGTTTAATTTGCAACTGATGACTGAAATGTTCGATTTCATTTTATACTCCAGTTATCTACCAAAGTGCTTTGTTATATATCCTAATCAGAGCTGTATTTTTTATTAGTAATACCATCATCATCATCATAATAATAATTATTGTAACAGCTACCCACACATGAAATTACATACTGTACCAGTGTTGCATTGGTACTAAAATGTTTACTTTAGTATCGATACCAGTTTTCGGACCTCAGTACCAGTATGAAAACAGTTCTGAAGCAAATAACAGACAACAACAAACGCCCCCCCCCTCCCCCATTACTCCACCTTCCCCATTGTGCTGCACAATTGCACACCACACTGGTGTGCCATGCTCTTGTGGCAGATTACTCACCGCTTTCCTCTTGCTGTTAAAGAAGTCCCATTCTTGTCAAAGCAGTAACGTGGGGGGCGGGAGTGTTGATGGGGGGTTAGGGCTTGGGGGTTTGTCCCCGTGAAGTTCCGGTTAAGCTGAAGATCCCAAAATGCTGGTACAGTGACATTTTAAAATGTGTATATTTCGGTACTATGTGCAACCCTACACTGCATGCATACACAGGAGAAGACCTACCAGGATATCAGCCACCAACTTTCATATTTCATGTTTCACATTTCTAAAAGGGGGATTTAGCTGGAATGACATTACCATGGCTCTGCATATTGCCGAAGAAAATAAAACATTGAACTCATTATATAGTACCTATAAACTCTTGTAAAATGAAAGAATGTACATGTTAAGAACTGAAGTTCGGAAGAGTTAATCATTATTCAAAAGTATTTGGGGCTTACATGCATGACTGTTTAGCCTGGGTAAAAGTAGAATTTAAAAAAATGACCTAATTGTTTAAAATTAGGTGACTGATTGATTCGCATTGATAATAATAAAATTTCACATGTTTAACTTTGGTTATTTCGAGAGAGTGTGGAGTTAATATACCTGCATTAATGTACATAATTCATGCACTCCCTTACACTTTTTCAGGTTTTACTGTGTTGCTCTATGAAATCCTAATGTGTTGAAGTAAGATTGTTCATCATTCATTGATGCAAACAACTGTACAAACTGTACAAAAATATATAAATCGATTTAAATGAATTTAAAATTAATAGCGTAAAATCAATTGGATAATATTTTTCAGAGATGCATCTTTAGCAGAAATTCCAAGCAGGACTCTTTCAGGACAAATCTGGGTGACTTCTGTCCATCAGCAACTTTCAGTTTTTTCTTCATATACATGCTGTACACTGAACAAAGTACTGGGTTTTAAAGGGCCATTATAGAGCTTGTAATTTTTCTTTTATTCTAGTGGAATCAAATTAATATTTTGCCTGATTTACAGAGAAGATTTTTATTTTCATAGGTCTCATGTTTCTTTAAAGTTCTAACTAGAATTTCTCCGCACTTTGCTGAACTCATGTTGTCTTTCCTCGCCATACTTCACAGCAGGAGTGATGCACTTAGGATGAGGTTACAGTGCAGTGCTTGTGCCAGACACAATGTTAAATGTTGAGATCATGAAGTTAAATATTTCTATTTTCACACTATAGATCCATGAACTATGGCAGCAGTCCTCAACCATCAGGCCACGGATCATTTGGTACCAGGCCACACATGAAGAATAAAAAACGTTTTATTTTTATTTTATTTCCATATTATTGACTATTGGAGTCTGCAGGGTGTTTTATTTTGAAAAATGACCAGATCATCTCTGTAGAACAGTGACTATGCTCTGTCGCTTATCTTCCTTGACAGCTACTGTAGTGTGCAGATTGATTTCTTTGTGGTGTACAATTAACTGTTGATAACTTTCAATAACTGTGACCAATCATCATTCAATAATTCACTTGCATCTGTGCCTCTTTCCCATACTTGTCTCTGTCACAGTTTTGATGCCCAATAAATGAAGCCCACAAGTTAATCCTACCTAAATTGAGTAAAAAAAAACATCTCTGGAGATCTTCTTTGAAAACGAGGAAAGACCCAATGATGAGACAGAAGAAGACCCTAAGGCTGGCAACAAAATGAAAGCTACATTTAAATGAAAATAACCAAGAGTTCAAAATTATGGGTTTATTGTAACAGGTTATTTACATGCTCCAAGACTGCTCTGTATAATATGTGGTGACCGGCTGTCCAATGAGGCCATGAAGCCATCAAAACTGCTTCATCACATAGAGACCAAGCACCCTGCATTAAAAGACAAGCCACTTTATTATACTTTATTATGCGTGCGATGGACTGTCTGTGGAAAATTGGCTTGCATGAAACTGGTCCATGGTGCAAAAAAGGTTGGAGACTGCTGAATTACAGAATTGGCTTTAATGTGACACCCAATCAGCCAAACTGAAGCCAATCCCTAATGTGAGCTTCTTCACTAATGGCTTCAGCATTGTTTTAAGAGAAAGGCAATTGCTCCATTTCCCACCTATTTGTCTCTATATTTCCTTCCAACGTTAAACAGACATGTAAATAATTGCTCTTCTATCTCTGTACTAATTAGATAGATAGATAGATAGATAGATAGATAGATAGATAGATAGATAGATAGATAGATAGATAGATAGATAGATAGATAGATAGATAGATAGATAGATAGATAGATAGATAGATAGATAGATAGATACTTTATTAATCCCAAGGGGAAATTCACATACTCCAGCAGCAGCATACTGATACAAAAACAATATTAAATTAAAGAGTAATAAAAATGCAGGTATAACAGGCAATTAACCTCTTTGGCATTGTATTCTCCACACATACAGTAGGTGTGCATGCATATACCCACTGAATATTAATTGAATCAAGTTGCTACTTTTTATTTGTGTTTGTTCTTGGCCTTTTTTGTGCTTAACTTCCTAATTTTCTGCAGTTCACTGATAATTCTAGTGTCCCCTGTTCATTGCCGGTGTTTTGCTTTGCTAAGCTTACTCTGATTGTTTCTGCACTGTGTTCTTCTTCTTTTAATTATGTTTCAACTTTTCACTGTCTGGCTTTACAGCTGTTTCAATTCAGGGTTTCAGGTTTTTCTCATTTATTTTCTTTATTTTTCTATAATGCATTGTTTAGCTGGCAATTTTATTTTGCTCCAAGGGAGGTGGTCACAAGAAGCAATAGGTGTGGACAAATTGTCAGTACGTGCTGTCCAGTGGTCTTTCTGGCTATTTTACTCCTACTATAAAGGCAGGTCTGCAAAATTGTAATATTGTCAGTTCATTTGATCATTAAGGAAATGCCTGACTCAATCAGTAACGCTTCTCAGTTATAATGTTTAAAGTTTGGTTTCTTATCTTTTTGCTAACATTTTCCTGCTGCTTTCTGTATTTTGTTTTATTTCTAGTATTGTTGCTGATGTCACAATGTTAATTCTGTTCCATTGCTGTTATGGCTCTTAACCCTTTTTGCGGCTTCTTCCTTCTTTGCAAGTGTTGGTAATTTATGTTTTGGTAAGCCATTAGTTTTTGTAATGTTTTCAGTTGCTTTACACCATCTTCCAGAAGTTTTTCTTAAGTTATTAAAAAACTGGCATAGTCTAGTCAGAAAATTTAAGTAAAGATTGCTCAAACTGACCAACGTGGTTGTTTGCATTGCACATTAGAAAAGCACAGAAACAGGAGATCACATCCTGCTCATAGCTGTTGGCTTACTCAAAATTTGCATTTCCTCATCAGCTTAGGTGAGTGGCCATCATTGGTAAGATGTGGAATATTATGTGGGGCATGTGAGGGATTGGGAGGAGAAGAAAGAAGTTTAGGGAAATTAGAAAAGGTTGCGTTAGTTGTGAAGTAGAAACAAGTGCAAGAGTAATGGACAAAGGGTGTTGATGGATTGAAAGTGGGAAGAAAATGGATGAAAACTGTCTGAAGATGAATAAACAAAAACAACAAAAAGTGTGCCCAAGTGAGATAAGTGGAGTGTCCGAAAAGGAGAGAAGCACAAGATGGATGGACAGGGCTAGAGGTGTCTACATCAAATGCAAAGGCTGTGATCCCCATCATGTAACAAACATATAAAATCAATTTGTAAAGGACAGCAAAGTTAATAGTTTACATACACAGTGAACTTACTTCCTCAATGGCTGTAGGATTACATTTCACTCCCTTAAGTTCCTATTATTGTTTAAACTTTAGATATATGCGTCTATGTATCTAAAACAGCAAATGTGATATCCATGAAGGCAGCTGCTTACCTGAGCTCAATGGCCGTTACTCTGTTCCAGCATATTATTGACTTTAGCAGCAGTAGAGCTCCTTCTGGTGAAATGCCACAGTTACTTATGCTAGAAATTTAAATAAGAAATGAGAAATAAATAATAGAATTATCAACAAATGAAATATCCACACAAACATACTACTATATATAAAAGACTTTTTATGTATATATTGTGATGGGCAGCCTTGAACTTTACACTTCCTCCCCTGGGACGCTAGAGGGCAGCCCTCCTGGGCAGCTCTAGTACCACAGATTCAAGCAGGGCTCGCCAGGCCTTCTTAGTTTGGTACTGCCCTTTTGGTTCCCCGGGGGCCACCAGGGGGAGCTGCAGAGCCATTCAATGGATTTCCACCATACCTGGGAGTGATTCCAGGTAATCCTGATGAACCACCTGGAGCACTCCGTGGTGCTGAATAAAAGGAGCCGCCTCACTCCATCCAGGGAGCCAGAGTTGGGAGGAGGTGGACGAAGCTTGCTGTGAGAGGAATGGAGGCAGTAGAGAAAGACAGAAGGAAGAAGAGGACTAAGCATTGTGTACTTTGTGCTTGCTGTACTGTATTGAGAAAGGAGAGCAAAGGAAAAGCGCTCTCCTGAGAAATAAACATATTTTGCTTTGGACTTGTGCATCTGTGCCTATCTGTGTCCAAGTTTGGGGAGCTGTATGCCCCCCAGTATTCCACTATATACTGTATATATATATATGTATATGCAGATCATACATTTACTTTTTACCCCTTATCTGGTTCCGAGTAATGGGTGTCTGGTGCCTATCCTAACTGTATGCAAGATGGAAACCAATCCTGGAAGCACTAGCTAATCTAATGTCACAGTTTGCTTTGCCTGCTTATGAGACTGAGAACGAGAATGCAGGGAGAACCTTAAGGGGAACAATGAGGAATTCTGGATGCATTTTTCTTTAGCAGAGGACCAGCAATCAATAGAGGCAGGGACCAGTGAAAAAGGTCACTAGAATTGGAGGGGGTGACACCACATTCTCTAAAATTTCCATAACTTCAGGAATCACAGCTTGTCATGTTGTCCAAAGATCAGATAAAACAAAAGACAGGGCAGGTCACTTCTGCCTGGAGAAGCTGAATTAACTCATGGCAAGAGACATCATCCTATTCCTGTTAACTAGAGCTTAAAATAGCTTAACTGTGTAGAAAACCGAACAATAATGTAATTTGTCTTTATTGTGTACTGCAATTTAATGCTTTTTTATATTCAGAGATGGGGCTTCTTGATATTTCCACCTTAATTAAACTTAAAAATTACATTTTTGGTTACTTTGTGTGCAAACTCCACTGATTCAGATTTAAACCCAGTACACTGAAGCTGTAAGGTAGCAGTTCTAGCCACTGTGCCACCCTATTTTATATATTGTTTTATATATTTGTATCTATTATATATTTAAAATTTATAATTTTGTTGTTAACTATGTTGTGTTAATCTATTATTAACACTGATTTATGCTGTCATGATGAAACTAACTTATGAGGAATCCTACAGGTCTTGGGTTCATAAAGCCTTTTCATATTTACATCAGAGATTTAAAAATGCACATTTAAAATGATGATTCAAATGATAAAATATGAAAAAGTTGTCATTTAAAAAAAGAACTGTAATATTTTGTGTTCCTATTTCATTCATTCATTTTCCACTTTCTGGGTCATGGGGGCAACAGTCTTAGCCATGAGGCTCATATGTCCCTTTCCCCAGCCACACTTGCCGGCTCATACTGTAGGATTCCAATGCATTCCCAGCTGGTCATGTCCATAAAACCTCCACAGGGAGGCATCTGGGAGGCATCAGGTACTTGAACCACCTCAACTGACTCTTTTTGATGCGGCGGTTCAATGGCTCTACTCTGATCCTCTCCCGGATGTCAGTGCTTCTCACCCTGTCTCTAAGGGAAAGCCCAGCCACCTGTGGCGAAACCTCAAAGTTCCTACTTCATCTCTTTTTAATACTCAAAATCTGAGGTTAGACGGAAACTGAAACATGCTACTGTAGGTACTGCATAAAGATTTATCCTGCCATTTACATTAAGAGGACACTTTTTACATAGTCATGGGAATCCAAATCCTATACTGGAGGCATGGGGCACATGGCAGAAAATAACAGAGCACACTCATAAGTACACCATAGTCACATATTCAGTGATGTCTTACAAATTCCACTTAATCTAAGCTGCAAGTCTTTTGGAAGTGGGAAGATGCTAAAAAACCTACATGAACACATGAAACACAATTGGACTAAAAAGTCCTTAGAACTGACATTCAGCACTGCCAAACTACGTCATCATGCAGGAATAATAATATGTTACTGTACATAGAATGTGAAAATAATTTCAAGCTACGATACAGATTACAATAAAAAAATAATCTTACTTTAGTAGATTTAGTGATGAAAGGCGGGATAAGCAGTTGAGGAGTCTGCCAACAGATTCATCACTTAATGTGCTGTCAGAAAAACTGTGAAGAAAAACCCTTACATATTGATATCATTCCATAACATTTATTTTAAATAGTACTTTGCATTAAAGACACTTACGGAACACATTACTTTCAGGACCTCTAACTGCCACACCCCCCCACAAATGCTGAAACCCTTTATTTTATTTTATTTTGGACTTTTCACTATCAAACTGTATCTTTGGCTGTTAACAAACACACAAGAATATAACACAAAATAATACAATCCAAAATAAAATCTCAGACAATGTGAATGCAATATAAATCCCGTAAATGCCAATAGGGACTTTGCTCTGTTGGGCCCTTGAGCAAGGACCTTAACCTGCAATTGCTCAGCGCTTTGAGTAGTGAGAAAAGCGCTATATAAATGCAAATAATAATTATTATTATTATTATAAATGGAAGGGAAATAGTTAATCCCTTTGTTGCCTCAGATCAGAATGTAAAACAATGAATGGTATGTCTTTCAGTGTACTGTAAACTGACAAAGAAAACGTATAGATGGCACAGCAAAGTAACTGTTAGTACTACAGATGTTACAGAGAGTCCGACTTAGAAAAGCAAAATATAGCCAAAGCAGCTCACAAACAAGAGAAGAAGTGGCTTTTCAGTCAAGATTTTGGCTGATGGAGCTTAACAAAGTGACAATGATTAGGGAAAGAGTTCCACAAAACATCAACCTCATAGGTATAGAATATGCGCATGTACCAGAAATGACATGATAGGACTTTGGGATAGCTAGTGAGAAAACACTATAAAAGTTCACAACTTTCTGTAGGTTTATTCAGGGTAAGTATGTTGACATTCATTTTAGAGGTTTTGGAATTTATATCTTTTAAAGTCAATAACAGATGGAAATGATAGGGAGTGCTCCTTAACCAGAATAGCACCAAAGAGGTGGAAGACTTGTAAACTTTTACTGTAAGAGGGGAATGGATAAAGGAAGAACACAAATGTAAACATAAAATAAGCAAAACAAAAAACTGTCCTCTCTGGACATATCTTGAGGGGTCTTCCACCCTTATCTACCCTGTATGGTAGCTGATCCACTTGCTCACAAAATATTGCGCACCAAACACTTCTTTCATTACATCTCTCTGTCCTCCCAGGACTCCACTACTCTCCATTTTACTTTCCATTCAACTGACCATTTGGCAGAAACTGCAATTTAAGCCTCAGCCACAGGGCTGTTTTCAGGGCCATTCTGGGAATCATTTATGGGATCAGGAATGCCTTTGGGTAATACTAGGATTCACCTCCCAGAGTTCCTTTTAGGTACTGCTCCAGGTACTGCTGCACTTCTGAGCTGTTATTCGCAATTTAATGGCCAGCTTCTCTTCTGTGATTAGCTTTGACTTCCTACATTCAGTGTGATTCACTTTTGGATTTTTTAGCCTTGTTTTTCTTGATGTTTATAATTTTTATAATTTCAACAGTAGTATTATTACACCACCATTCTGTGTAGCAATCACCGTCATTTTGATGCTTGCTTTTCATTGGGGAGGGGAGTGGAGTGACCATTTTGTTCCTAATAACAAAACCTTTTCCCAGTCATCCCATCTATTTAAGATGGCTGTTATGTTTGCTTTAAAAAGGAAGCAAATTTTGAATAATGAAGGTGAGCAGGAGATTAAAAATACAAGTAAAACGATAACTGAGAACCCATCCTATCTGAAATAGTCTAAAAATTAACACATTAAAGTTGAAGCCAAAAAGGGTCTAACAACACTAGCAAAGAGCACAACAACAACCGCACAGAGATTTCTCTTAGGCAGAACTTTATTTGTCCGCAGGGTGGAATCTGGCTTTTAACAGAAGATCTATAAATAAATAAATAAACAGATAAATAGTGTAGTGAGTTGAGGGTCCAGACCACAGAGAAACATTCTCGTCAGGTGGCAGTGGACTGTCTGAAGGGATGAGAATAGCTGGAGAAGCCGGCTTATAAAGCAGCCTATAAACAGCAGGTAAGGGGGATATGGACACAGTACTTAAAAAAGCACTTCACTCAGATGTGTCTTCCATCAGCTGAAGCCCATTGGCATGGAGGTGTCACTGCCACCGTGCCCTGGGTTAGACCCTGGACTTGGGTCGGCTTGCAGAGAGCCAGGGCAATAATGTGGCATATGTGATGCCTCTGACCCAGGTGAGGTGGAACTGGGCAGGGTGCATGAAGGGACAAAGGGGACAAGCAGTTGGGAGCCTGTGGCACCACTGAAGACCTTAGTGGTAGGCAGAAAAAATAAAAATGCTACAAAAAAAATACAGTTCTACAAAATGTCTACATTTCTTCAATGGATCTGAAAATAAAAAAGAAGTACATATTTAGATTCAGCATTTTCCCAAACCCCTTCAAAAAATACATCATTAATAATAATATAAAGTAAAATCTTCCTAACAACCTAACCATCTGGTGCTGATCAAAAAAGCAAGATGTTTCCAATGAGCAGGTAGATTGATGAGGTAGATAAGAATGGGAGGTGGGAATCCCCAGTTAACTTTTTGCAGAGGAAAATGGCCTAGCAGGAGGTGAGAACACAGCCAAAGCCTATCAAAACACTCAAAATTCATGTTGGCAAGTCAGACAGAAACGTAGAAATGACGCTGACATCCTCAAGGAGTAAAGAGAAGTGTTGCTCAGTGGACACAAAGCCAAAATGTTTGAAAACACACACATTTCCTGGTGGTAAATGCAGACAAAAATGGACTTTTAAAGTTACTACGTGCAGCTGATTTTTCAATTTTGTGTTTTAAGTTCAGTATACTGTATACAGTATGTTAATTTGTCACATGAAACTGCATTCCAAAGTGAAGCCTGCTCTTGCATTTTATAATGGACCTAATAGATATTGTGGTCCCAATGTGAAAAAAGCCTTTAAACCTACAAAATATATACATTTTTCAAGCCAAAAACGTTACCAACTGTTGATCTGCATCTTGGGATCACATATATTACAAGAGAGCATATCCATTTTAAGAAGGACAAAAATCAAAAATTATGTTGTTGTGAGATACAGCCATTTTTAAAAGGAGACTGACTGGCTGTGCACTTCACTTTGATGAATGTCTTCCTCCAAGACACCATTCCACCCCCGGGGTGTGGATTGACCCCAGGAATTCATTGCCAAGCGCCATTATTCACACTGAATGTTGATGCCCAAATGTGAATTGTTGTCTCAGTTCTGCAGACAACTAAACAATAATAGCTGAAAAAGTCACACTTACGATTGCTTATATTATGTCACTATACAGAAGTCTATTTTATTATTTTAAAAGATTCTGCCTGCTGCCACTGGATTTATAAAGGCGGTCATGGAGAACATTAAGCAGGTGCATAGCCTGTAATCAAGTGACAAGAATTGTACAGATGTTATAGGCATCCATCCATCCATCTATCCATCTTTCTAACCCAATTATCCAAGGCCCAGGGTCACAGGGCAGCTTGAGCCTATCCCAGGAATCATAGAGCTCAAGGTAGAAACAATCTCTGGACATACAGGCAGTCGATCGTAGGGCAAACACACACAAGCACACACACACATACACACTAGGGCCACTTAAGCACACCAATTCACCTCAATGCAATCAGTTTAAAGTTTAGTAAGTTTAGTACAGATGTTTTAGCATAGACAGAGTGGTGGTGCAGAGCTTTTATTTTTGCCTTACAGTGCCAGATTCTACATGGAGTTTGCATATTCCCTTCATGCATTTATGGACTAACTGGTATTGGTAAGCGTCAGTGAGTTTTCACTCAAAAACATTGTGTTGAGTTCATTTTTTTTACCACATCTGCAGCAAGAACAACTCACTGTGCATTAAAAAAGTCGATAATTGGCACACACACTCTGCCTTTTTCATTTTCTGAGTGTTTTTTTATTGCGAGTGTGCACAGCACACCACAGGTTGTCACAGCTCCACCCATGATGATCTCCACAAGCACAGAAGCGAGAAATACATCCATACCTCAAGAAAATAGCACCAAGATTCTGATAAAATGTATTATTTCCAGTTTACTTGTGCTGTCATAAGCATTCCTCAGAAACATGGAAGGCATGTCTTCATAAATCAAATCCTTTGCTGCTTCAAAGTGGACGTATTCTGTAAGTTTTAAGGCTTTTCATCACATTAGGCTGCCTATACCCATTAGCTCCATTATAAAATGCAAGAGTAGGTGAGTTATTTTTTCAAAATTTGCAAAATATGTTTCACTTTTTAAACATAGTTTCTTGTGGAAAACTAATAGTATTTGTGAAGAAATAACTTTGATTTGAAAAATACAGAACTTATTCTTTAAAATTAATACCATTATGTAAATTTTCTACTGAAGACAACTCTGACTCATCATTATCACATTATCTTGGCACCACACCATCATTTGATAACGACTTGTAACACTGCAGCAGGAGACCGGGTAGGCCAGGCCCTATTCTGAAGTGTGACCATTAACTCTTGGCGGGTTATACTACTGTGGCTTTTCAGAACGATACTAAGATTTGGTTTAAAATAAAATGCTTAACTCATGCCATAATATATACGTTAGAAAAATACCGCAGGCACCATTCTGTTTCTGGACTTCAATAAGACTTTTCAGTTTGATATCTGATCATTTCAACTTCCTCTTTAGTGAATACTTAATATCCTAATTATAGAAAACTGTACTACTTTAAATGTGTCCTATAAAACAACCTAATTGATGCAAAAAATATAAGGCTTTTATACTCACTCAAGTTCTGATAATCCATCATAATACACCAGTCTTTTACATAATTTGTCCATGTCGTCTTGCTTTATATCAGTCTCTTTGAGTCTTTAAGGGAAAGAATAATCAATTTAATAATAAAACACATGTATAAGTAAAAGTATTTAACAATATTCATGACCTGTCATTTCACCCTCCTTGTCTTATGCCAGATCTTGACCTCCTGGCCATTCTATCTACACACTTACACCTCATTTTCTTATGGGGCTTTTATTTCTAAATTAACTCAGTGGCCTTTTTATGTAAAAATACCCACCATAATATAACATTTTCTTTAGATCACAGAGCCCACCACAACAGCATCAGATGAAAGGCAGAGCACACACAGTTAAGTTTACAGTCACCATTTAATACGCACACTTGTGGGACGTGAGAGGAAGCCAGATTACCTACAGAAGAACTCACACAGGCTCAGGGGGAGCGTGCAAACTTCATACATATAAAGACCAGGAATTTAAACCCAGGACACTGGATCCTTGCAGCACTGTTTTATCCACTGTGCCACATTGTCCTGGAGGGATAAAAATCTTCATTTTGAAACTGCAGGTACTATATTAAAAATCAAGATGCACTCTGCCTAGGTTATAAGTTTTTTGCTCAGATGGACTGCAATGACCTATAAATATACTCTTTGTGAGTGCTCTACACAGAATAATGCTGCTATTGTATGTTATCTGTATCTATTGTGGGGGGCCCAGAAGCAAGGACAGGCATCTTGGCCAGGATAATGGAAGGTTTCATACCCGGCCAGGAGGCCATAATGGAAGGGCCAAAAGAATGTGATCACTGGGAGCAGGTCATTTCCCCACACAGAAGGTGGCAGTGTTCCTCAGGGCTAAATGCAGGGTTGCATGGGAAATAGAGTCTGGAAACACAACCCTGTCGGGGTCTTTGGGGACCGCCAGAGGGTGCTTCTAGGAGAGGAATGCCCTGGTTTTTGCACGACCTAGAACTGCTCAAGAAAAATTGGAGAGGAGACCAGACGCAGTTCCCAGGTTGACTTTAAAAGAGAGCCCAATGCCTAATTTGGATGGAGTCAAAGTCGGGAGACAGTGGGGTACGCTCTTGGAGGAGGAAGGTGCTTAGTGTGTTTTTGTTGTAATTATTTGTGTGAAGAAGGTGCCGGGCCCAATAAAAAGTCTTTTTTGAGCTTAAAGTGTGTCTGGGGATTATTGTATCTGAGGTTTGGGAGGCTGCAGTGCCCCCCACTGGTCACACTATACATACTTTCTTCAGTATTTATCTAAGTGTATAATCCTAGTTTAGAATAACTAGAAAGTTTACAACCCAACAGAAAACAGAACTGGAGACAGCAGAAGATCGCACAGGTAAAGCACCCAGGATCAAAGCTTTCAGGCAGAGCTGTCCATCACTTGAATAATCTGTGTCACATAGAATGTCCAGCAGGGGGCGCACCCTTTTTAATAACCATGGCATAAATATTAAGACAATGGTACAAAAGAAAGGAGGCATGGTTCTTGAAGGGTGCATTTTAATTTAAGAGTACACATCTAGACTTTTCCAATTGTATTCTATTATAATTTCTTCTGCTGCTATTATTCTAATTTTAATAAATAACGCCTTGCTGTTACATTTCTTGCATATCTTGAGTGATACAGTAATAAAGTTGATACAGGGCAGCAGATGTGGGGAGACTGCCACTTTCGTTCTCATAAGATGAGCAGGCTGAGGGAGGCATTCCTAATAGAGAGAATGGAATGGAAGTTATGCATTGTTGGTTGGTAAGTGGCACTAACCAAAATGTATCAGCTATCATGTGTCTACTAATTATTCTCAGGGACCAAAGCGTGTCAGATGTAAGTCCAGGACATATCTGGGGACACCCGTGTGTTGTTCATATTGATGCTGGTTAGTTTATGTGTGGCATACTAAGGAGTGACAAGCAGTGCTGCCATCACTCACAAGAAGTGCTTAAGTGAATAGAGTCTGTGTGTGTGTTAAATTTGTGGTCCGAGAGCAGAATAGTCCAAACATGAACTTGGTGAGCTCCACTCGACAACACAATAAGACACACAATAAGACATACAAAAAAATGAACTACTTGTTAATAAGTACTCAATCTGCCCAGAGCTCAGAAATGAGATCTTGAGGTACATAGTGTGTCTTCACTATGGTGCCATGAAAGCATTTTTTAAAAACACTGACCAAAGTAACAGATGATCATATTTTCATGTCCTTTTGAAATGCAGAATTCAAATGCAGCCCAATAAATAAAGCACAAGACAAAACCAAGTTATAAAACCGTACAGGTGACACATTGTCAATGGCTGCCCTTTATTTCCAGTTCCCAGGCTTGATGATAATTTCACTTTGGGCCATGTCCTACTGGGACGGGTACCTAATCCAGGTGTTTACATTTCCAAAAAGCATCAACAAAGGTGATCCAGCAGAATTAAATAGCAAATGAAACCCTGAAGGATACTGATGGAATTAAAGGGTAAATGCATTCTATGTGGATGGATACCATGAATCAATTCTTCACATAAAAGGGTGTGAGTATCTCAAGTAAGCTTCCAAGATATGAAGTTGAAGCAGAAAAACTGCTAACGTTTAAAAACTAGCTGGATGACTTTTTCAGAAAGCACGAATGTTAACCAACCAAAGAAGCTTCATGGGTGTGTCATTTCTCCTGCAATGTAATGTTTGCAATACACACCAGAAAAGACTGAATATTAGGGGCACACATCCTCCTGCAGTGCAGTTATGAAATGACAAATGTCTCTGTTTGACTCTATGAAGCATGAAAGAGCTACAAAAATACACCCTGAATATTCACAATTAAAAAGCCTACTGGCCTCGAAATGCAATGGTCAGTAGGCCTATTATTAATTACCTGAATACTTTAGTGCATCCCAAGCCATTTTCTTGTTGTTTGCCAGTGTCAACATTTCTTCTAAATAAAGACGCAATTTTAAAGCAGTTAAGAGACATAAACAGCTTGTATTTAGTCCATTACAATTAATTCATCAAAACACTTGTGGTGTTTGTATAATTATGAATAAAAACTGACAAATATTGCAAATTTCCATCTTATGATTACCAGGTGATGCATGTCAGGGACAGTTAACAAAAATGATTACAGGTCATCTGTGCAGAATTTCTAAACCATACAAAGCACTTGTCAGACAGTAAAGAAACTCATCCCCAAGTTTGCCAATTAAGACATCATCTTTTATATAAATTGCTTCATCCTGAATGGGCTCCCTGTGTAAATGTGTCAACCACATGCTACCTAATGCATGGCCGATGTCTGAAATCGAAAAGCACTCACCGTACTGCATACTGTAACAGTCATTTCAGCATGCACCCTAACACATTAGTCTCAGCTCCCATGTAGGTGCTCTATGCTATTGAATTTGAGTGCTTATTCTTAATTCAAAAATGATACTCTATCTCATTCTAAAATAATCATTATCAATACAAGAAATTTTCATTATTGATAACTGAGGAAGAAATAAATTTGGAAACATTAAAGAAATTTTGTCCTCAACTAGGACCTCTTTGAGTCAGGAACCAGGCAGGAGGAAACTTGATCTTTGATTTCTCTTCATGAAGAGGGAGTATCCTATTACAGCAGACTACTATGGGACAGTTCCCTGAGCAGAGGTGTCAGCGAATGGTCATAGAACAAAAACAGAAACTCATACTTTTTGATATCTGAATTAACATAACAGTGCTGAATTATTCCTGACATTTACTCTGATTGGTTCATTGACTTATATAATCTAAATATTTACTCTGATTGGTTAAAAGACATGTTTTCAGCAAAGAGCATAGCCTGCTTACACACCTAAAATAAAAGTCTCATTCTACTACATTATAGTACTTTAAGAGCTGAACCTCTTACGTTCAGCTCTTATTCTTTTATGGAAAACTGTGTATGTGACAACTGGCAGGTCTTACTGGGTACAATAACATTCTGTCTCTTTACTTAACCCTTTCAGCAGTTTTCTTCATGCTATTTCTAAGACAAATGCTATATATTTAATTTAACTTGCACTGCATTCAAAACACTTCATTTAGAAAAAGCTGCTACCCCTTGAATGTTCCCTTTATTTTCTCACATAATTCATCCATATTAGACAGTGGCTTTACCTTATAAGGCTGGAAGATCAGCTGATTTATTGTTTTGTCTATTTATTTTAATACTTTGAACTGTTTCTTGTGTTATATCTCCTTATGTACTGTATGTTTTAAATGTTGTTAACAACCCTCCTAATGTAAGTTTATTGACCTCTTTAGAAACTTTCCTGGGATGCAGAAAGAGCATGCCTTACTGTTGACATCTTTGGGACAGCTTGACTATTAGCTAAAAAAAACAACCTTGATGGACTGAATGGTTTCTTCTAATCTGTCAAATTTCTTTTCTTTTTTTGTTCTTATGACAGCTTTTGTTAGCAGCAGTGGGAGCAAAGATGAATCCAATCCTGGAAGGCCACACTCATGCACACATATACAGGACTAATTTGGATTCAAAAATCATTCTAACACACACGCCTTTGGGATGAAGGAGTAAAGCAAGACTACCCAGAAAAAAAACTTGAAATATACAGTAAGCAAGCAGTAAGCATTATGGGGACCCAGTCTTATGGGTACAGCCATTTATTTCCCTTATAGTGCCAGTAAATCAAGCACATAAAATATTGAACTCTATCTTAGAAAAAAAAACATAAAGCATACATCACCTTTTGCTGGTATTGAATGCTATCGTTAAGCTTTTTTCACCCCCAGAGCTAAGGACAAATAATAGATCATTTTAGTGTCACTTGGCACCATGATAATCATCAGTACTATGAGCTATAATTGTTTAAGCAGTACCACACAAAACAAACCGTTTTTAAATTAGCATCTTAGAGACAGACAGTACATTATACATAATTTGACATACTGTAAATACAGCAAATAATAAACCAAAACATTGCTTCAGTTCACCAAATCCACAATGAAGTTATGTCTTTTAATATATTCTGATTTATTATTGTGCTGGAGATTGACAACATGCTGAATGTTGCTCAGACATCCAAGTAAGAATTTCACAGTACTCAGACCATGTGACAGTACTAGTGCTACTGATACTTACATTGTAAAATACTGCAGAAACAGTAATTAAAAATAAGAATAATAAATATTCTGGTTTCATAACAGTCTTTACACCTTTTGTCGTCTCACCCTTAAGGAGGCTCAGGTGTCACATAACGTGGCTTGCAATAAATTATTCAAAGACCACCCGTCTCTAAGCACAGCACACCAACTGATTCTTTTATGATCCTCATATTTCAATCCATCCGTCAATTCACATTGTCATGCCTACTGCTATATATCAGCCTGTATTTGTTCCCTGGTTTATTGCATAAATATTTTGTGTTATATTGCTACTTTTATTGTTTTTGAGTGTTTTGTTTATTTAAGTATGTTCCTTGTATTTTGTGAGTGGAACCCAAAGAGGTTTGGCCATCCTGACGACACTACTGTACGTCATGTATCGGAGGTGGTCCCAGTAGAGATTCATTGATTGATTGATTGTGAGAAGGAAGGTGTATTTAGGACTTTTCCGTTTTTTTGATTACTTTTCACTTTCTCTTGGTTTCTGAGTACAGTCATTCACGGATTTACTGCCGAATGAGTTGATAGCATTCATACTTAAAGCTGAGGGCCTTAGGAAAACAACAGAGCATTAATGTTTTAGAAATTGCCAAAACCACCCACAGTAATAAATCTTTTGTTTTTATTATTTTACAGACTGACTCTTGGAGGGTCCATAGTACAAAATTTCCTAAACCAGCATGTCTCTGGGGTAAGAGATGAAGCTGGAGTACCCACCACAGACCCTTTGGATCTGTGGATTTTGGGTGTTTAGGCATGTAGTACATTTTTTACCCAGCTAATGTTTTACCAGCATTATCAATCAGGCCTTCAGAGAGGAGCTCTAGTGGAAACATAAATGGCAGGGTAGAATTATGACAGGAAGAAAGAGTGATCAAGATTAAAAAGAGAGATGAAGGTGAGAGGAAGACATGGAAGCATTTATCAGCCACCTAATGGGATACAGTGAGACTATGGGTGAGACTAAGTCAGTACAATTTCATATACTGTACTCCCATTGTGTTCATTGTTGCTTGGATGTTCCCAGAAACATTTGATTTTGTTAAAAAAATAAAAAGATCTAGTACTATTATGTTTACCATTATGAATATGAGAATAGGAAAGCTTCAATAAATGTGAAAAAAATGTAAAAATGAAATAAAAACTTACCGTATGTTGACTTCGCGGATATGTTTGCACTTTTTAAAGGAGTCTGCCAGGTAAAGGACACCAGCTATTGTGACACTGTTCCCACTTAAACTAAAGAAAGAAAATCAAATAATAAATCAAAATTCACAATGTTCCATAGCTCCATTAATCACTCACAACTCCATAGCCATCACTCCTAAATGGTCACCTCACACAAACACTCAGTGTCACTCCTTCACCTCCACTGCTGGCTCTTCAACAGTGAATGGTGTACACAAAACTTACTTTATATGTACTACATCTTGCAGTTCTGGTAAGACTTGGGCAACAATCTTCAGACCTCTGTCCCCCAGTGCATTTTGGGATAAGCTGGAAAATGAAACTGCATTAATGGCCGGACAATAACTTTTTTTTTCCTTTTAAACACATCTAATATTTTGCGTCACTTACTCCAGTTCTTCTAGATGAAAGCATTGCTTGACTGTTTCAAAAAGCTCATTCAGCTGTGTGACTTGGATCTGACAGTTAATGAGCCTACAGCAAAGATAAAGAGCATAACACTTACAAAATATTAAATGGAGACCAACTGTGGATCCACAGGCAATGCATTCATTCTTTTTCCTTAGCCACTTTTAATAGTAATGGGGCTGCTAGAGCCTACCCAACTACCGCTTATCATGTTTTAGCCAGCATTATCCCACTGTTGTTTACTGTTGTGTTTCTTGTCTGTTGTGTTTAATTTTGTATCATTTATTTATATTAATGTTTCTTTCATTAACAATGTACATTTTTCTATGTGTGTGAAGGGATGTGGCCTCAGTTATGACCCTTGTGTTTTGTGGGTGGCTCCCAGGGGGGCGGGACCCCCTGCCAATCACTGCCAGAAATGGCCCTCCACCCTATTTAAGGGAGGGCCTCCATAGTTCCTGGAGGTTAATTGGGAATGGAGTGATTTCTTGTGTTTCTGTGCTTTTGCTATTGCTTTGGGATTTTCTGGGTTTTGAACCTTTGCTCTGACTCTGCCTCTGGATTTCATATTGGGACTGTGTTTTTGTTATTTTGAATATTTGGATTCTGTTTTGGGACCTTGTTTACTGTATTTTTCAATGCTGTTTAGGCAATTCTTTGTGCTCTTTGGAGCTTTGTGTCTGCACAGGCTTCTGTGAATATAAAGATTTCTCTTAGCCCTTTGGGTTTCTAGTCTGGGTTTTTGATGGTGTTTCCCCCCTCTAGTAGGCAACTTTGAAAACTGTTTTTGGTACTTATGATTTTGGATCTCCCAAGATCACAAAACCACTAAGCTCAAGCCAAGGGTACCAGTCCAAATTACAAAAATTGTACAAACATAATGTGAATACTGTAACTTTGGGAGTCTGAAGCAAACCAGAATATCCAGGAAGAATTTGCAAAGTCCACACATACAATGATTAAGCCACAAGCTGAACACGGATTGGTTGAGCTACAGTAATTTGTGGTCCCACATAAATTTCTAAAAGTAGTCTTTAGTAAGTCCATTCTCATTTATATTTAATATGTCCTGCCAGTTAAGCCTATACAACCCCATGATTAAGTACAATATGCTGTGTGGTGTAGATAGAGGATATGGAATAGGACTTGTAACCACAAGAGTGCAGTTTGATTCCCACAGCTAATTTTATCTGCCCCTGTTGCCCCTACACCAAATTGTACCTGTAAGAAAGGATGACTCTGTGCATGTAAACTGCCCTGCAGCTGTGTTCTGCCTTAAAAGACGCTATATCAAATACAGATAGGTTAATGATTGACATCTCCCATTGGCTCCTTTCTCTTATAAGTAGGTGACACTCTTTTATACAATGTCCTAGTGATATGATCATATGGACATCATATGGACATCAAGCAAAACATGAGCCACAAGTCTGTGACTTACAAAGGGATGCAGACAGGAGTCCATTTTGTCAGTATGTGACTTATACTTGAGTTAGGGCTGAAGTATAAAGAGATAGTGAATGATAATATATTTCACAAAAACAGAAATATATACATGTAAAACAAATATGGATCACATGGATCAGTACCTATGTATTTGGAGATACTCATAAAGACCTATGCACCTTGTCGCCCACTCAGGTCTGCTAGTGAACATTGCCTCTATGTTGCATCAAATTTCAGTTTTTTCCATGTGTAACTCCCAGCTGTTGCAATGAGCTGCACACATCCATCTGAACTGCTGACTCCTGCGCTTGACTCTCTTGACCTATGAATATCTTTATAATTGATAACGACTTCGATGCTAAGTTTGTTGTATCTAAGGCTAAATCCACACTAACTACATTTTCATTTAAAAACAACACTTAAAAAAAAAACGATCTCTGTCCCTACTACTATATTCACTTAATTTATGAAAGTACCTCTGCCTACACTAAAAAGACTAAAAAATCCTTATGACATAAAGGTTCACCTACAATGGGCATGCATGCATCCTTGAAGGGCCGTTTATCTCAAAAAACAGTAGCGAACAGAAAAACTGTATGCCTTTTGCACATGTATGCAGCACTTTAAATTGTACAAAATGCGATTTAGAGGCATGTGTTAACAATACAAAAAGTAACACAACAATAGCCACTGAAAGCAATTCTTCTACTATGCCTGCTATGTTGGAATATTGTTTTCATCCATGGTGGTCTAACCAGTCAGGGAATGACACATTGCAATCAGAAGGATCCAATCAGGGAAGGGCCAAATAATAAACAGAAACTAATCAGAGTGTGATTAGAGTCTTCATTTTTGCCCCTCCACATTACAACACTTAGGCAGCATTTCAGAATTAAAACAGATTTGGAGAGCATTTTCAGAAATCTCCATTGCCATGGGTTGAAAATGCAGGTGTAATATGGGCAAAAGGTGAAAATGGAGACTAATGTCTGTGTTTTTAAACAAAAATGAAATAATGTGGATGGCGCCTAAGAAATTAGTAGCTAGTCTTGTGTCCTTCTGTTTCATTTAGAGCTATTCAACTGTGACGGTCAATTTTGTAACCTTGTACTGTAACATTTGTTTCAAAACAAGTCCCCAGACTGATGTTTACTAAGTTATGTTCGCTTTGGATAAAAGTATCTGGTAAGTGAATAAATGATAGCAATGTAATAATGTAATTGCAAAAATAAAATCTGTACCATGAAATACCTCAGCTTTTTTGTAAAGAAGAGTGTTGGTTCTTGTACATGTTTATTGACTGGATCTGTAGAATCACTGAGAGAAAAGAGAAAAGATTTTACAAATATTACCTAAAATTTAAAAATTATAATTTGGTCAGGTAATGTTTCATACTTACACTCCAACACTATAATCTACCTATATACCTGTATATTAAAAGATTTATTCACCTCATTAAATTAGCACATTAAAACTACAAGTACTATACAAGGAACAGTCATTTGGAGGATTTTTAATCGGGTTACCTTATACAGACATCAGGCTCCACAACCAGTTGCTCTAAAAATCGTATGACAATGTTCTCTGACTGTAGCCTGTAAAAAAGGATATGCTTTATGTGCTTATGTTACATATCATAAAGAACACTTTAACCTCACCTCTAAGATTCTATTAAAACATCAGACATTAAGGACCAAAAAACAGGTTAGGATACAAGAAAAATGTCCATATCTCGACTACACAGAGTTAAACAGCTGCCAAAAATTACCACAAAAAAGCCCACACATACTAAGAGCAATTTTCCAAAACCACAGGCAATTATAGGTGTGCCACACCATCAGCATGACTTGATAACATCAGATGGTTCCCTCAGCCAGTTACAAATTATATATATACATAGCCATATGATTGGTCCAAGCCATCACAAAATTCATCATTGTTGACAGCTGGTCTTGTTTGTTCACCAATTTGTTCAAACCTCATAAAACACAAAACCAAAAGCAGCTTTACATTAGTTCCTACATTCTGTCTATGATGCATCTAACAAATGACCGAGAATGATATATTCCAGTTATCAAGGCCAATCCAGTCACTTCTGTGTTGCTGTATGTCAACTTGTGGTTTTGCCCCTTTACAGAAGTTAAAGGGACTTGTGAAAAATAACAGCTTATTTACAGGCATGCGTTTAAAACAATTTAAGAAACAACACACACTGAAACTCGTCAGCCTGGCGGTTGAGCCATGTGATCCCACTCTATACGTACAGCCTTTCATCTTTTTTACTTCACTTTTTCACACAGAACACCACAACACTAAGACCTACCAGACTTCAGTGACATTTGAGCAGTTGACCAGGGCGTGGGACAGGTAGCATGATCCAGTACTAGACAGCTGATTATTGTTCAGTCTGTGGGAAGAAATTTTAAAAAAGCTTCAAAATCTGCTTCATGCCACCAGAAAAAATAATAATAGAAACATTGCTTAACCCTCACAGTTTTCATTCTTACCAGCATCAGTACTTGCCTCTTAACATAACTGAGTAAATGGTATGGCAGCAGGAAAATGAGTACTGTACATCAGGTGAACTGATTTGTTAAACAAATTTAACTTACATATTTGAATACAGGGCGGCACGGTGGTGCAGTGGGTAGCGCTGCTGCCTCGCAGTTGGGAGACCTGGGGACCTGGGTTCGATTCCCGGGTCCTCCCTGCGTGGAGTTTGCATGTTCTCCCCGTGTCTGCGTGGGTTTCCTCCGGGCGCTCCGGTTTCCTCCCACAGTCCAAAGACATGCAGGTTAGGTGGATTGGCGATTCTAAATTGGCCCTAGTGTGTGCTTGGTGTGTGGGTGTGTTTGTGTGTGTCCTGCGGTGGGTTGGCACCCTGCCCAGGATTGTTTCCTGCCTTGTGCCCTGTGTTGGCTGGGATTGGCTCCAGCAGACCCCCGTGACCCTGTGTTCGGATTCAGCGGGTTGGAAAATGGATGGATGGATGGATATTTGAATACATTGTTGTACTACAACTAAACTTAATTAAGCAAAACAAGTGGCCTGGTATGAGTGAGTATTCCCTTAACTGAGCTAACAGCCCATCCAGTATTGGCTCTTTCCCTACGCTGTACATTCCACGTGCTCAGACTCAGAAAGTGGATGAATGAATTAAGTAGACCATTGCGTCTAAGGCATTGCACGCCTTGTTTGACTGGAAATACTTCTAGTTAAGTCAAGTTCACGTTTAATGTTGTGTGTACATGATACATATTGGACATAGTATAATGAAACTCTGACTTACATGTCTCCTCAGAACAGTTGACAAAGAAAGATTATCCAGAAAAAGGCATTTTTTACTTTAGCACCAAGCAAATCTTACTACATTCTGAAAGTTAAGCTACCAATAAAGCTTGCAAAATGAAACTCAAAATTTGGCACACCACCTTCATTTAAAATAACTTCTGTATATAAATTACAAATTACGATCATCTTAGGTCAATTAGCAGATCATCTTCTTCCATATCTTCCTGTCCTCTACATCTTGCTCTCTCACACCCATCACATGCATGTCCCCTCTCACCACATCCATAAACCTTCGCTTAGGCCTTCCTCTTTTCCTCTTCCCTGGCAGCTCTATCCTTAGCATCCTTTTCCCAATGTACCCAGCATCTCTCCTCTGCACATGTCCAAACCAACGCAATCTCTCCTATCTGATTTTGTCTCCCAAATGTCCAACCTGAGCTGACCCTCTAATGTACTTGTTTCTAATCCTGTCTATCCTTGTCACACCCAGTGCAAATCTTAGCATCTTTAACTCTGCCACCTCCAGCTCTGTCTCCTGCTTTCTGGTCGGTGCCACCGTCTCCAACCCATATTACATAGCTGGTCTCACTATCGTCCTGTAGACCTTCCCTTTCACTCTTGCTGATACTCGTCTGTCACAAATTACTCCTGACACTCTTCTCCACCCATTCCACACTGTCTGCACTCTCTTTTTCACCTCTATTCCACAATCCCCATTACTCTGTACTGTTAATCCCAAGTATTTAAACTCATCCACCTTTGGCAATTCTACTCCCTGCATCCTTACCATTCCATTGACCTCCCTCTCATTTACACACATGTATTCTGTCTTGTTCCTACTGACCTTCATTCCTCTCCTCTCTAGAGCATATCTCTACCTCTCCAGGATCTCCAATACATGCGTTTATATAAAAATACTAATATTCACATTCAACTTTGTAGAATTTGTGTGCCAGAGTCCTGCATTTTAGCCGGTGATTTCTAATAATACCTCAGTCTTCAAGCACAGTGGCAGGCAGACTAGTTGTATCTGTTGCCAACAGTGTGGAATTAGGTTCAAGGAGCTTCAGGCTGACATCAAAGTGGACGTAAAAGAGGCAGCAATTGTTCAGACAGAGACATAGTGAGAATGAAGAATCAGCAGAACAGAGAGTGGGTGGTGAGTGATTGCCACAAGTGATTGAGAGCAGTGCTGGAAGCAGTGGAATATAAGTAATGGGTGTTATCATCTTCAAGAAGCACTCTGTGTGGATGGTTCATGACCATTTTATGTAGCTCTTACAACAGGGAGTTTTTTTTTTTGAACTTTGGAGGTAGAACAGCAGCCTGAATATTATCAATAAATAAACAAATAAGTTCATAATAGACTAAAATATCATGAGTGATTTAAACAGTAGTTTTCATAATAGTCATAATTTTACTGACCACTTGACCTATACTTGCAGATGCCATGCTGAGAATCATGGTCCTAAACTATATGTAGCTCCCACAGGCAAACTCCAAGCACAAGAGTTATTTAGTGAATGGAGCTAAAGGTACCTGAGTTTTATTTGTAACAGAGGTCTTTGGGTGTTTTTCTCTTGTGACAACATAGCCTACTGCCCTTGGCTAAGTTACAATTCTCTCTGCCTTCAGGCATCCGGTTAGGCATCTTCTGTATTGTATTAAGCAGAATTATTCCCAGGAGACTTCTTTATGATGTGGTGTAGAACTTTAGAAATTAGTTGACAGGCTGCTTTTTTAGAGGAACATAATAAAGAGATCTGATTGAAAGATATGTGTTGTGCTTCCTGTTTTCTTTTTATAGCCCCTGAAGTCTTTTGCATTTCTAATTTGCATGCATTTGTTTATCTTGGTATCTAATGTATTGTTGTTTTCCAACAGTTTCCTTCTGCTCAGAACTGCAAAGAGCTGTATGGGCACAACACAGAAATCAGCCCTGAATGGATCTTTTTTTCTCTTAGACTGAACCTTCATACATACAGTAAGTGTCTCCTAAGTATGAGAACGGCATGAAGGAAGTATGCAAACTACAGACAGGAACAGATATCTGCATACATTAGTTGGATATTACAAATCGATACCTTAGCCTTTATTTTATCTATCATCATGAGTTGCAAAAAAGATGACAGGTCACCATCAGAAAATTTTAGAGTAGCATTAATACATGAAGATACAAGAATGTAGTGATAATGGACATAAAAGGCACATGCAAATGAAGTAAGACCAAGAACAGTAACAAAAATCCACTGTGGGAAGAAGATCATGTAGAACAGTCCTCATCTATAAGTTATCATGAAAAAAAACAAAAGAAAAAAATTACTTACATAATCTGTTTTGAAATTTGGAGTTCAGGCAGCATTTCAACCAATGTCTTGCATTCTTCATCATTCAACTCATTACTAGATAAGCTGTATTAAGAAACACATTTTTCATAAGGTGTGGCTCCCCTCCTATAGGAACATCCATTTTTAGCATTATTTAGTAAAACAATTGGCACACTCAACATCACACAACTCCATATGCAGTCTGCTACTGCTATCTTTCAGAATTTTGTAATAAATACTTCTACATAAACTGTGAATGAAAGATTTGAATATAACATTTGATAGTAAGTTCACATAACTCATCTGATTTCACTTCACAAGAACAAGCTGTCAAGTTTTCAGGACTGTTCAGATTCTTGATAAGAAGAACACAGAACACACAAACATTTAAATCTGCTTATTTCCCTTAATTTGGAAAAGCAAACATTTGTCTAATAATATAGATGTTTGAATCCTGATCTACCATGCCAAAATTGATCATCGCAGCTCTTACTAGGGTCACATCAGTACGTCAGATTATTGTCAGTTTCTTTGTTCTCTTCTACCCTTACATCTTTGAGAGCAATGCTGGTTAGGAGGGTTGAAGGCACATACGGGCTTGAAGGGTTGAGTGCGTCAGATAAAAAACCTGAAGGCTGCACTCACTTTAGTGTTTCTTGCGATTGTAACACAAGGCATTATGGGTTTAGTACATAGAAAAAGTTGGGGATCAGAAGAAGTAAACAAATTAAAATGAAGTAAATGAAATGAAAGTAGAAAAAGGGCACAAATTACAAACAACATAGAAATTAAAACATATAATTATATTCATTACGCAAAATAAGATATAATTACAGTATAAGCATTATGCAAAAAAGGAGCATGGACATTTTACCCAATTACCGACATGAAAATTGTAAAATAAGAAACACTTGAGAGCTTCGAATGAAGGCAGACCTTTTAAATGCCCATGGCACTATGTTTGATGTTGTCAGGTCACTAAATGGAAAGGCTTGGCCAACATCAAGTTGCATAAATTGGGATGACCAGATGTTAAGAAAACATTAAGGTAGTTTTGTGAGAGATTGGGGAAATGGGTGTAACTAAGGAGTATACAGGAGGACTAGTCCTTCATTCCAGTGTGTTTAATTCTTGCTGTTTAATGGGAACGGAGAAAGCATGACTATATATAGCCATTAATCTGATGAAGTAACAGTGTCTAGTTGGTTGTGGAATGAATTAGGAATCACTTGAAACAGGCAATCAAAGAACGGGAGTAGCCAGCTTGGAAAGGCACTTAACTGTTTCTCACAGTATTTCAATAATTTATTTCAAATTCCTAACACCATCTTTACCAGAGAAAATATATATTTCAAATTAAATATCAAATTAAATGTATTTAATCAAAAATAACAGCATACATGTAATTTATATATTCTTCTGCTCACTGTGAAGGTGCTACTAAGTGTGAAGTCTGACTTGAGAAACATCAAAAGTCTTTTTAAAGAAATACTTGACCCAAAAATGCTATATTTTTTATAACTTGTTTACCCCATATAGTTTGTAGTGATGAACAAGAAATACTTTTAATCTCATGTTTTATTGAAGAACGGAGATATTAATGTTCTTCCATGAAAAAAATTTCATGTTACTTGTGTTGCATAATCCACATGCAAAGTAATCCTGTTGTAGGCTCACAACATGCAAAACACAAGCATTTCTTCTAAAAGTTTGGTAAATAAATACCTCTATAAAATGAAAGTAATTCACAAACAGGAAGCCCCTTCACATGGGGTCTCACTTTTGAATTGAAGATAGGACTCTTGACCAATGTACAAACTACACAGTGTCAGTATCATATAAAAATGTGTCATTTTTGAGTGGAGTATTCTTTTAAGGTGGTACTTTTGTTATCTGCACTGATGAATTTAAAAGCCCTTCATCCATAATTTCTTCTTTTTATTGGAGCCTTTTTCCTACTACAGAATATGGAGAACTGGAGTGCTTCAAGCAGTAACATGAGCAAAGAAAGAACCAATGCTCGAAAGGATGCTGCTTTATCAAAGGAAACATTTGGTCCTGTTTGAGACACCAATCAAACAGGAAAGTGGAGTAAGAGAAGGAAACCCATATAGGGAGCAGCCCATTGCTATGAGACACCATCATGTCCCCCTGCATTCAACATCCTTTCTAAGAAAGAAAATGTAGCCAAACCACTATTAGAAATGTGTTAGTCATGAACTTAGATCCTATCATTGTCAGTCTTACATATCTCGCTAGCTGCTCCCCAGCAAGGGCATTTACTTGGACATAACACTAGGCCCACATGAACCTAATATTCATTACATTTGTATGGGTGTTTTGTGCTGATCTATTGATGAGCTTGCTTTTTATTCTTGTGTCTGGGTGGGTTTTACTCTGACTTTTGAATGTTAGTTTCATTGGTAACTTAAATTGACCCCAAGCTAGTGACTGTGCATTGTGACAGATTGACATTCAACCCAGTGTTAGATCCTTTCTTGCTCATTGTGCTGCTGAAATTGGCACTAAGTACAGCTTCCTGTTACCCTAAACTGAAATAAACAGGATCTATTTATGGATGGATCATTGAGACAGCGTCAGGATTTACTTTCTTGAACCTTGGTGTTTTTTCAAGTGCCTTACCATTCTAACATCTCTCTCTTCTCATTATTTTGCTCATCTTTTTCTTTGAACTTTCGTCATGTTTTGACTATGTCTTCACCTGCTCTGTTTAATACTGATTTTTGCTCAATCAATTCAACAACCTTTTGTCAGCTTTGACCAAAACTTTACCTGCTCCTTGGTTCCAGTTTTTGCCCAATAGGTACACAAAGCTTTGTTCACATGACCTCATCTATGTGTCACCATGCTGTACATTTCACATGTTCAAAACTGCACTTTAGTAATTTCACCAGTAACTCTAATCCCCCTGCAATGGTGAGTGCCAAAAAGATGCTGAACACTAGGAAAATGTCAGCTTATGAAGTCATGAAGAACATTCCTGAAGGGAGCAGCAGGTGGGGAAATGTACAAAAGTTTATTCTTGGCACTCTGAATAAAATGTTTATCACGTTATTTCACAAAAATATTGTGTTATTTTACAATAATTATTGCGTTATTTGCAAAGATATTGTCTGATCTAGTTGGTAACATCAGACATGTGAGTGCTCCGGTCAACTAGTAACAGTTACTGAGGGACAGAGTAATGCCTGTGCATAACCTGCAATCAAATGACAAGAACTGAACAGTTAGTATGGGTATACATTTAATCCTGTATGTGCTGAGAGTAAATTCAATCTGACAAGTTTAGAGTCAGTAATCATTGCAGCAGTACTGAGTAGATGCAAAAGCAAACATAATGGATGTTATGCAAGTCCTTTCCTTTGCCAACAAAATTGCACAGTCAATCACAAAAGAGTGTGCTGCATGCAATCCAATAGCAGAAACCTGTAAAGTATCAGTTTAGTTTTATTCTGCTTATTTGATATTTTGAAACTGTGTGATCTGGTGACACAGCAGCTAATGTTTATACCTCAAATCTTCAGGGGTTTAGGCTGGAGATGTAGAAAGGGGATGGATGTTACTTACTTAACAGCACATAACGGACACAATATATTTTGTTAATTTAGAAGTATTACTGACACAAATTTCTTGTATTCATTGTTTAAACGTTTGATCAAACTCACTTAAGCACGCTCACTGATACCAATTCCAGATACATGTATGAAGGAAAAACCTGTACAGCAGGAATGCTAGCTCTGTGCTGCCACTCTGCCTATGTTAAAGCATCTATATTAAACTTACTAAACTTTAACCTGATAAAACTAAAACTATACCTAAAACTTTTGTTTAGGTCTTGTAACTTGGTAACAAGAATGTGAATGTAGGCTTAACCTTTCCCTCAAACAGCTGATAGAATGCAAATAATGCAATGTTTTTGTGAAATAATGCAAAATAACTCGGTGAAATAACTCAATAATTATTGCAAAATAATTTTGAATGATGAGAAGAAGCTCCCATAGAAATAAGCAGATGTCTTGGATGTACAACCACTGGACATGGAATAGGGAAGGATTATCATTTTATTTCTTTCTATTTTCTTTCTCTGTCTCAAGATGTTTAAGATGTGCTTTTCTTTCTTTTCTTTCTTTCTTCTTCTTTCTTTCTTCTTCTTTCTTTCTTTCTTCTTTCTTCTTTCTTTCTTTCTTTCTTCTCTTTCTTTCTTTCTTTCTTTCTTCTTTCTTTCTTCTGTTGATACTTACTCAACTTCAGAAAGACCAGGGCATCTTCCTAAAATCTTGCAAAGATTTTCCATATCTCTGGGTGTCATTCTCCAACTTGAGATTCTAGAAATGGATAAGGAAAACAAATCATTATCAGCTTTGATGGTTTTGGTTGACTAAATGAGTTTCAGTTTTCCTTTATCAGTGAACATCAGAAACCAGACTAAGTACTTTTGTTTAATTAAACACTTTAATAAAATGACAATATATTATTTAGTTACAACTCACTTTGGCAAAAAATAACAAAGAAACTACTAAATGCCTATGTTTTGATTTGATGTCTTCCTGCAAATTAATTCTTCTTTAGACCTTTAGATTGTAGTAAGATGCAACCTTGTTGCTTACAATACCCTTTGTCACAGTGACATCTTTGGGTATGCAGTATCATAATGACATGATAGAAAACTCAGATATGCAAAACACTCTATAGAAAGACTGCAGCAGACACCTCTCTTGAGGTTTACCTGATCTTCCTGTTCTTTATGTTGCAGCTTGCACTGCTCGAGTTAACAGCACTGAAATGCAAAAAATAGAACAAAAGAAAAAATAATGTAAAAGATCAATTTTTAGTATTAACAGCTTTAGTTCGGTCTACCGCACAGATTACAGGAAATTGTGGTAGAATGAGAATATGTAATGACTCTTACCAAGTCATAAGCCATATTTTAAAAGGCATCATTGACTTTAAAGAAGGGTATTCCAAGCGACATGTCTGACATCTTAAACAATGTTGTTTGAGTGTGAAGCACTTTTTATTCAAAAACACTGTCTATTCTGAAAATATATTAATAAATACAAATATAAATAAATATTGCAAATGAAGTGAGAAGTAAAAAAATGAAGAGTCCCTTCATTTAGTCTGATGGTGACACACAGAGTAATTAATATTTAGAAACAATTGCTCCAGAGAGCCCTCCTCTTAAAAACTTCCTCATGAAATTTAAAAACTGGATGGGGGACAAGTTCTTAAAACTGATCAACAATAACAACATGGAGTCTATCTTAATTCACACTGAAGCTAACCTCTCAAAAATGAAGTCCTTTTCCATATCTCCTCTGTCATCAGGAATTTTGGCAGCCTTTCTGATTCTCCTTAAATAAGAAACAAAGTTTCTTTGTACCTTACATTTTCTGACTATTAACAAGTTTGTCCAGCATTGACCTACAATATGTTACACTCTGTTACCTCCAGCCCCTTTGAATGTATTATTCCATCTCCAGTTAATTCAAAATTTTGGTCCATGAGTCTTCACTCAGGCTCTCAGTAGTAAGTCATAACACCTGCAAAGCTCAATGTTCACTGGCTCCATGGTCTTTTTGTAGCCTGAATGCATAAAATCCTGCTACTGCTTGCGCCCTGCAGGGGGCGCACCAGCTCCCCAAACCCGACACAGACACAAATTCCATAAGCACAAAACAGGCTTTTTTCAGTTTCCCACCTGCACAGCACAGTACCAATAAGCACAGCAGAAGTATTATAACAAATGAAGCATACTCTTCGTCTTCTTTCTCTCTTAATAATAATAATAATTCATTACATTTATATAGCGCTTTTCTCTTGCACTTTCTCTGTCCACTTCCATTACTCCTCCAGCACGCTTTGTCACCTTCCTCTCAACTCTGGCTCCTGGCGCAGTGGCAGAGGGCTTCATTAAATTCTGTACCCAGGAGTACTTCTGATGGCTCATTTGTGTGGTGCGGAAATACTTCCCGGTGAGGTGGAAGCCCAACAAAGTAGGGCTCTGCAGTCTCTGCAGCACCTCCATGGAACCCAACAGTGTTGTACTGAACTCAAAATCCACTACACTTTGGTTTCTAATCCTGAGAAGTGACAACAGGTTGTTGATAAAAACGAATGATAAAAAAGTTCTTCGGTCCAAATACATAGTAATGTCCCTCTTAAATAGAATTTATATAATTATCATTTTTGAGATTTAATACATTTTTCATGTCAATGTACATTGTAATAATGGCCCGGAGATATGAACTATTATATGCGTGAGTCGTCATTTAGCTAGTTTGGCTGCATTTCCCTACTTGATCAATGGTTTTGTCATTTCCCAGTTTCTACAAAATTATGCGTATGGATGGGTCAGAGTTGCTGTAAATATACACAAGCTTTCCCATCCCATCAGTTTTCTTTTATAAGAACTGACTTTTGAGTGGAAAGCTGTGCACGCTCATTTCAAACCTCTTTTTACTTAAACACAAGTTTTATAAATCTGTCCCCTTGTGCTTATGTACTGCACTTATCCCTTATTTTTCAGTTGTTCATCCTTTTCTAGAATTGTCCATTATACTGTTTATATTTTGCTCATGCTGAGGCTGTTGCCTTATTTAACTATCTATTTATTTAATTTCCTATAGAGTGTTTGTTGTGGGTTTATTTTTAATCCTGTGATTATTTCTTTTTCTTTTGTATTAAACATTTTGGGCATGTGGAATTCCCTCTGCAAATAAAATGTATTATTATTGTTGTTGTTGTTAGTACTATTATCAGTGCTCCTAGTTTGCCATATCAATTTCCACTGTGTCCCCCCCAATGAGTCAAATAACCTTCAACTATGCTCCAACTGAACACACTTGTGATTGTGTTAGCTCTACCACAGGTTGCTCTCACTACTACAACTACCTGAAAACAGTGGTGACATCCAGTAATGACAAACATGGTTTAACACTCATCAGGCCTCAGAACCAAAAAATATACAATATGGATGCAATATGCAGTGTAAAAAATGACAGGCATAATTGGGGGATATTGAGTGGTTCCATTCAAACAAATACACTTAGAAGAAATCAGAAGTGCTTACCTCTTCATAAGGTGTCCTGCTCTGTTTGAAAAATACACCTCAGCTTTTCTGTTCCCGCTTTAAAAGATTAAAGAAAATCAATAAGGCCAGGTCAATCTTTCATTAAAAAATCAGAAGTATTTTTCTGGCTTTTATTTTTATTTTCTCCCTAACTTGGGGGTTGATATTTACAGCTTGAAAGAATAAATGTTCTTATTTCACTTTTTTTATTTCTCTAACAAGTATGAACCATTAATTGAGGATAAGCAGGAAACAGCTAAAACGCCCTTTAAAATGCCCTAGGGACCCTGGTTTTATTTAAGGACTGTAACACTTCTGCCAGCACTCTTTATCCTGAGGCTTCATGTTGTTCACAGATCCATAGAATTACATAGAATTCCAACTCTTGAACATTAATCTATGTACATGTAACTAGAAGACAGTGTGGTTCAGTAGCTAATATGTTTGGTTATCCATGGACAGTAACTTTTCAATGACTTCAAAGAGTTTCAGGAAAACTATTTGTTGATTCAGGAACGTCAGACTGTGTTTGGATTCAGCGGGTTGGAAAATGGATGGATGGAGGAACATTAGGTGAAACATTTATCATCAGCAAGTGGAGGGAAACATTGGCCTTAACTGTGCATATCATTGAAAGGTGGAAGGAACAATTTACAGAAGTCCTGAACCTGCCTGGATCTATCCTACTCAGCGAAACCATTGCTAAAAATATCACTTGCACTTGAGGCAATCTCTGAGGCTGACTTTGCAATAGCAATTAAAAAGCTCCATAACACCAAGGTCAGAGAAGTAGAAGAGATCCAATTGGATTTTTGAAAGCACTAGATACTAGATGGAGGTCTTTTGACTGATGTGCCTCTCCAATGTTTTATGGAAATCAGAGACACAACATCCAGAATATAAGACTATGAAGGAGAAAATTAGGGTGTTTTACTGAAGGATCAAGCTCATTATTCTCCTAGAAAAAGCCTTTGCCTCAGTATTGTAAAGGAGATTCCATCCGACAGATGAACCTTAGATCCTGGACAAAGAATTCCACCCTGGCAGTGGAACAGTAGACAAACATTTTGCTCTTACACAGATATCTGATGGGAACATGCCATGAGATCTGTGATAAAAATCCATGTCTGCAGATAAGGTCCAGCAAAGATCTGAATCCAAGACTCTGGTGATATGGAAAAGACTGAATCACTGGGCCTCCACAAGTAAGAATAATTACTTTTTAAATAATTATCTTTCAGTTGGCATGGTGGGTATTTTTAGACTGCCATAACACTCAGGACCTAGATTTGTCCTACGTGGGTTTCTTCTGTGTGGAGTTTGCATGTCTTCATCATGTTCACACTGGTGTTAGATTATCACACGGGATAGATTAACTCTGATAATATGTATTCAATAGATTGAAAACAAACTAATTGGGACTTTTTGAAATTAAATGTACCTGTACTAGGTGCTTGATGTGTGTTGGTTGCTGACAGATTAGCGTCTGGTTTCCTACATCTCCTGCCCCCAATGGAAGACTGGAAAATGGAATGGACTATGAAGACGCTTTATTGAAGGAAATCTATTTTCCTTCATAACAACAAACCATTTACTAATTTTTAAAAATAAAACTAATGAAACCTAAGCAGATAGGTTATGTAGATAGAATGAGCCTGGAATAAGTCAGTGTGAGTGTGATAGTGAATGGGGCCTGATATGAACATCTCATTTAATACCTAATTCTGCAGATCTCTGTGACCCTATAATATGTTAGAAAATGGACGAAGAGTCGATTAAATGACTCATTGCAGCACAAGAGATATACTGTATGTTAATAAGAAGCAAAAACTTACTCAATGTGTATTTCTTCAATGCTGTTGCACAAGCACATTGTGTTTATGAGGGTAAAAACTCCATCCAGTGAAGCAATGTTGTTATTTAAACTGTGAATGACACACAAGTAAGAACAAGACACTATAAGAGATCCCTATTTAATTGACATAATGTATAACTCAAATTCAATTTATTAAAATTAAGTGCACTTCCACTTATGAGCCCAGTATGCTATACAATTACTACAAATACTGTAAGTAAAATTAAATGCAACAACCAAAAAAACATACTGCAATATATAAATCAAATACACATACATGCATACAGAATAAATGGATACTGTACCTTTAAACATAGATAATAGTTTTAAATCAAAATTGTATGTGTACAGGGTCAACTGAATTCTGAAAAGCATCACTTGGTAGGCAAATGATGACTTACAGAAATGCCCACTGTACATCAACATACATCTTTCCATTTGGATTCTTTAAACATTTATGCCATAAACACTGCTTCCATTTAATACAGAATTACAGTATAGCAGGGTAGTATATATTGCATTACATTATACTTTCCTGGCTCTTGTTTTATTAGACATTCTTCAGTGGACTGACATCAGAGTGACATCAGAGGATGACTCTGAAGAAAAAGGACTCTGACATCATGGATAAATGTATAGTGGCATCGTACACTGTAATTTAAATCAAACGATACAAACTCCAGACTTACTTTACTTTTCTGAGACTGGTCACTTTGTGGAATACATTTGTCACTTCAGCAATCCCCTGATCTGTGAGTGAATTGTCATTAAAACTGCAAAAGCAGGGGGTAAATAACAGTTATAATACTGGAAGGCATAGCAGAAATTTAGAAAATATTCAGAAAAACAGATAATTGCGTGATACTTGTGCAAGAAATGATTTTAACTGCTATATCTGATATATAATTATAGAATTAAAGAAAATTCTTGCTTTTGGATTGAAATAAGTAAAGAAAACAGCACTACATTTTTAGTTTGAAATTAATACATTTTGGATATTAAGAAATAAGAATATGCAATACTGTATATATAAAAGTGATTCAGCTTACTTAATCTCTTTGAGGTGTGGACAGTCTTGAAGAGCTCTAGCCAGGCTAGCCACTCCAGTGTCATTTATATTTCCACCAACAAACCTGCAGTGAAAATATTGAATGGTTTTTATTGTACTGTTTATAAATGATATATTTTTTAATTACAAGATCTATTTGGATTGGACCCAACCCTCCTGCCTGTCATTCTACTGGAACTGCATCTGATCCTGCTCTTGCACTGTCATAAGTCCTGCAGTTAGTGATGCTGTCTTATATGAACTGTAACCTTTTTTTTATTATGCAACCTCTTTTTTAGCTTTTTATCTGACCACTTCAGGACTCTCTTTAATTACAGTTCTACATTTTGGAATGAAGTTGTCTTGCATTAGACACAAATTGCATTTAGGCCTGCTCCACTGTCCCTCAAATGTCTCCACACACTCTTAAAAATAATGGTTCTTTAAGGGCATTTTGCTGGGTTGTGTGATTTCCAAGACAGCTATTGCTTGACAAACAAACATTTCATTCTGTCAAGGGTTCTTTGCACATGGAATAGGTTCTTTTGGCTTTCAAAAGGTTCCTGATTTTTTTTTTACAAAAACAAATCTTTAATGCATATTAGGCTACATACCAGGGTACAGTACTGACAGAGCCAGAAAACCTGAAATTGTATGCAGCAAGAGTCCTTCTAAAATCATGAACCCATTGTTATTTCACAAATCTGTAATCATCTGTTTATTGTTATTTATGGAGCGTGCTATGGATCTAAATAAATAAAGGTTCTTTCTGGGACCTTCATATGCATGGTTCTTTTGAGAATCAAAAATGATTCCTCTATGGCATTCCTATGAACAACCTCATTAGCACCTTTATTTTTAAGAATGCGCTTAAAATTTATTCCTGTTAACATTTTTTGACTCTGCCAGGACTGGTCAAAATTTGCCCTATGAAAATGAAATGTAACAGCTTCAAGTTTGTGAATCACCGTTCTGCCAATACACTGAAATGTGCAATATGCTGGTCACTAGATTCTAATTTTTCAGCCACCTCTGTTCTCTGAATTCTATCCTGATTATTAGTAAACATAAAATCCTAAAAGGCTTCTCCTCTTTTTGGTACTTTAAAAATCTACACTGATGACATGAATGAAATCCTGTTCTTGTTACAAAGTTATACCAGGTCATGTTTGGGTAATTAAGGTCCTCCATTACTATAACATCCCCCTCTACTTTTGCTTTTTCAATATTATTGAAAAAAGGCATAATGAAACAACTGACTGCATTGGTGGGGGGATCTACAACACTCTCGTTTCACCCCTTTTGAAGCAGATATGCATTTCACTTCTCCCTTACGTTAATGGCATCTCTCCCACCTTTTCAATTTTGCTAAATAATGTGTAACCATATGTGTTATACTTGTCCCTATCCCTTGCATTTAGACAAGTTTTTATTATTGCTCTTATATAATTACGACTATCTACATACAGCCCGCGGGCGGCATGGTGGCGCAGTGGTAGTTAGGAGACCTGGGTTCGCTTCCCGGGTCCTCCCTGCGTGGAGTTTGCATGTTTTCCCCCTGCCTGCGTGGGTTTCCTCCCACAGTCCAAAAACATGCAGGTTAGGTGGATTGGTGATACTAAATTGGCCCTAGTGTGTTTGTGTGTGTCCTGCAGTGGGTTGGCACCCTGCCCAGGATTGATTCCTGCCTTGTGCCCTGTGTTGGCTGGGATTGGCTCCAGCAGACCCCCGTGACCCTGTGTTTGGATTCAGCGGGTTAGAAAATGGATGGATGGATACATACAGCCCAATCATCTTATTCTTTATACTTCTAGTATTAAGGAAACCAATTTGCAATATATTGTTCATTTTATGCCTGCTTATTAATTTGAGTTCATACCCTGTTATAAGTTATAAACCTGGCCTGTATTAAACTTTCTTCCTCCATTCTCTAGTTTAAACAATCCTTTACTAAACTTCTCATATGCGTCCCCAATGCATTGGTGTTCCTCTGGTTTTAAATGTAACCCAGCACTGTGGAACAGGTCCAGTTTGTGCAAGAAGATTATTCTAACCCCTATAAACCTGTGCCCTTCCATGTTACACAAAGATGTAAGCCATGTGTTAAACCTTCCTATCTCCTCAGTCTTACATGGCCTGCCTTGTTGTCCAAGCAGAACATCTGAGATGACCACCTTGTAAGTTTAGCTCTTCAGCTTGGCACCTAACTTTAACTTTAGACTGGCAGTCTGTTCACTTGTTTTTTCTTACAGCAGAACCATGGCTTTTCTGGATCAGGATTTTTGAACATGTAGTTAGAATGCCCCCTTGCTGCTTCCCATGGAAGGGTACATGATAGATACTGCTGAAAGTCAAACAGTCTCAAAACATGATGGAGCACTGATATTTTTTAGTTTGCCTGGGAGCATTTGAGAACCCTCCAAATGGTCACGGAAGAAGTTGCTGAGGATACAGTAGCCTGGTCATCACTAATCTGCACATTGTCACTACAGTCCCAGTGGCCATAAGTGAAAAGCTAAGTGACATTACAGATGTAAATACAGTACTATGAGTCGGTACAGAGTGCTATATAAAAGTGAACTGAACTAAAATCTTACCATGTCCTATATTCTAAAGATGGATGGATTCTTGTAAATGTCTTTGACCAACTTTGATAGTTTGAATGCCACATGGGTTGGACGGACATCCTGACCAGAGAAGGATATGGTACCTTACCCGGACGGGAGGCTCTGAACAGGCAGATGAGCATCCCGACCAAGAGAAAGGAAAGAGCCACACCCGGAAGTGATGGCCAGAGGAAATGGATGGATAGCCAGCTGGAAGAGAAAGATATTGCTGGGGACTTTTTATTCCCCCAGAACAGGAGATGGCAGCAGCCCTCTGTATTGGCACCCATTCGGGAACTAGTAGGGAATCCTGGGAGAGGTAGTCCAGTATTACAGCATTGCTGGGACCATGGCTGCCACAAGAGGGTGCTGTTGGGAAATTAGGGTTAGTTCCTAAAATGGGACTTCTGTATGATACAGAAGTACTTCCATTGGGTAGTGGCCCTGGCACCAGAAGTACTCCTGGGTCCTTAATAAAATGGACCACACTCCCTTGTCCAGGTAAGTTGGAGCTGGGAGAACTTAAGCAACACTTGACTGAACACTGCTACTGCTACTATGAATGTAACTAACTGACAGAGTAGTAGTCCATGACAGGGTAGTCATTTTAAAACCCTTATAGAATCATTTGATCCTAGGGTCTTCAAAGCACCCTTTGTGTCCTAGCACCTAAGAGCCCTGACATCCTCCTAAAAGACAAGCACAACGGGTCAATTCTGGTTTGCTAGAAGACAGTATGATTCTGGTAGTATTGTTCTGAGAATCACTGCTGTCCTCTGACTGCTTGTTCAAACCCCCATGTGCCAATGCACTCAACCTAATTTAGAGCAGTGCTCACCAAGCATAAATTATGTAACTACCACCCGTCTGTATCTTGTGTGTCCCGTGTTATTTAATTTTCAGAGCCAAACACATAAATCCCAAACTACAACCACAGTGTTCAGTGATGCAAGGAGTGATCCCACCTTTTGGATTACCAGCCACAAAATCACAAGGAGGATAATGACATTTACTAACACAATAAGTTCATAATTCTAAACATAACAAAATAAAAAGTCAATAAACACAGTGACTGAATCATAAATGAAAGAATAATATTAACACAAATACCCATAATAAATGGCCCATACTGAAATATAAATGAAAAAAACAAAGAAGGGATATAAACATAAGCCACAGAAGGAACTCTGGCTAAAATACAACACATACACACTCCACAATACACACACACACGCACACGCATGCACACACGCATTCACACATACACACACTGTGCCTTGCTTATTACTTCAATACTCACTCAAATATCTGAAGAAATTCAATTTTAGGCAGAACAGCAGCAAGGGCTTCAGCAAATACATTATTGTATTTTCGGCTGCGGAAACTGAAAAGTAGGAAAATATTGAAACAAATTTAAATGCAAACCAATAACAAATGCAACTGATAAACTCCATTGTGTAACAATGTGGTACAGCCAGACTAGGAGCTGACACTTGACAAAGGTGAAGTGTGGACATTAGGGTCAAGGATGAGTATGAAGAAGTATGGATGGGTTGCAAACTATTCACTAAGCGAGAACATAATCTGCCATGTACTATGTGACAAACAGCCATGTACAAAAACATGGTTTTTTTTTCTTTTTTTACTATGGGCAAGAAAGTGGGGCTTTGTTTTTTACATTTGGATATGTGAAGCTCAGGAAAAATGAGATCTAGAGATCATTAATTATAGGGGTGACATCATTTACTCAATTTGCCAAAAACTTGAAAGATGTGACATACTAGGTTTTTCCATAGTTGGTGAGATATGCACACCTGCATTTGGGCAGATTATCCAATTATCCTAGCAGATCTACTCAATATCTGTTAGACTGGATGGGAAGCATCAGTAAACTTCCATTTCTAGGTCTCATCACAGATGTTCTATTGAGCTTAATTCTGGGCTTTGGGTGGACCACTCAAGGGCAGTCATAGACTTGTCCCAAAGTCACTTCGTTGTTGTCTTGGCTGTATGCTTCAGGTCATTGTCGTGCTGAAAGGTGCACTGTTGCCTCAGTCTGAGATCGTGTGCACTGGCATAGGTTTTCTTCAAGGACCTCTCTGTAATTGGCTATATTCATCCTTCCCACATTTCTGACCAGTCTACCTGCCCCTGCTGCTGAGGAGCACCCCCAAAGAATGATGCTAGCACCATCATGCTGCACCATAGGGATGGTGTTAGACATGTGATGAGGAGTTCCTGGTCTTTGCTATACATAGTGCTTGGAGTTCTGTCCAAAGAGTTGTTTTTGTCTCATCAGACCAGAGAATCTTCTACCTCATGGTCTCAAATGTTGTCACATGCCTTTAACTCAAGTGTGGTGCCTATCTAGCTACTCTACCATGAACACCTGATAGATGGAGTGCTCCTCAGATGGTTGTCCTTCTAAATGGTTCACTTCCTTTAGCAAGACTCTTCTTGTCTAGTTACTCAGAACCTGGTAGTTCTAAATCCATTCTACTCCACAATTATGGAGACCTGAAAGCTTTAGAAATATTTTTATACCTTTAGCCTGATCTATGCCTTACCACAATTTGATTGTGGAGATGCACAGAGTGTTCCTTGAACTTCATGTCTTGATTTTTGTCCTGACATGCAGCGTGAATTGTGGGACCTTAAAAACACAAGTGTGTGCCCTTCTAAATGATGTCCAATCAATTTGGTTTGACACAGGGGGACTCCAGTCAAGTGCTAGACACATCTCATGAAGAAAAAAATTAAATAGGATGTACCTGACCACAATTTGGAGTGTCATTTCAAAGTGTCTGAATACTTATATAAAAAGGAGATTTCAGTTTTTGATTTTTAATGAATTTGCAAAGAATTCTGAAAAAATGTTCTCACTTTGTCATTATGGGTTATTAAGTGTAGGTTGATGGGCAAAAATGGTAAAATTATAAATTTAAAATTAAATATACAACACAATAAAGAATATAAAAAGTGAGATGATCTGAATCCACTACATTTATTATGCACTCAACTGGGGTTTGAGAATAGGATCATGTAAGCAAAGAGTTAAATAAGATGCAATCATTTATGATTCAGTGATTAGCAAATCAAATTGTGTGAGTGACCAAGATGTGTTCTGCAGTGTCATGTGTGACTAGGCCAGTTGTAGTTTCAGTCATACTTACACAAGTCCTTGGATAGCACTACAGCGAGGAAGAACATCCAAGCCCTCCACTTCTATTGAGCAGCCTGCAATATCAAGACAAACATCTCTTCTGCTATGTTTCAGGATGTAAACTAAAGCATTCATGTCCACTGGTGTCAGTCTGAAATTTCTAAATTCATACTTTTGATGAGCTCCAATCAGCTCAGCTAGCTGAGGGTCTTGGGTTTCATGAGCACAATGGCACAACTCGATGATTTTTGGACCTGACAAATTGCTGGTGCCTAATTTTGTTAACATGTGCAGGATAACCCTTTGTCGCTTTTCAACCCATGACTCATTATGTCTCGCCAGAGTGGACAGGAGTGAGGTACATTCTTTCGACGAGAGACCCGAAACAAAAATGTGGAACATGTCAGTGAACACAGTTTTACGATCGTTTTTTGAAATCCACTTTGATTTCAGGTTGAAACTCTTCCGCAGCTCAGTCTCATTGATGCTGTCACTTGTGATCAGATGCAAGGCAGCAAAAAACTCCTGCATGGTCAAGTGAATGAAGGCACAGCCGACATTTTTCACTCTGTCCTCATTTTTCACTTCAAAGACACTGAGAAATGCATTTTCAGAAAAAAACTTAATGACAGAATTTGAAACATCGTTTGCATAGAAGACAATATTGCTTTGATCCAGACCCCTCATGGCCAGCTCGCTGAGTTCATTAATCTCCTGCCTGTACTTCTGCAGTAATGTTTTCGAACACTTGGGACCTGATATCGCTTGTTTCTTGCTAAGGAATGCCAAGAGCATTTTAATATAAACCTGAGTCATGGTGTTGGGCAGTTGTGACTTCCCACACCCTTGAGACAGTGAGTGGTCCAGGCACATGCAACAGACAAAGCACAAGGCTGGGACATAGCACATGTTCAGAATATTTGGGTCTTCCATGAGGTGTCTGAGAGCTTGCTCCTTGTAGCTGCAGTCATTAAAAAAGTTCCTTGTAAACTCCTCTACTTGCCTGTGATCAAACCCTAAAACTTCTCCCACTTGATCAACAGCATGGAGAGGTAGGTCTAGGACATCCTTGGGCCTGCATGTGACCAGCAGAGTACAACCATTCAGAAGCTTTCCTGTGTACAGAGCGGAAAAAAGCTCAATGACAGAGACAGGTTTCTCCATATTATAAGTGTGGGTTCCCACCAAGTCAATTTTCCCAGCAAACTCATCATAGCCATCAAATATAATGCACAACCTCTGTGGATTTGTGCATATGAATTCAAATACGAGATCTTCATCTTCTTCCGGCTTATGGAAGAAGTTAAACAACAGCTGTCTGAGGGTCAATTTCTTCTTTATTAAATTAAGTTGACGGAATTCAAACAAGTAGATAAGACTCAAGTCAGGAAGTGCTCCCTTTGCCCATTGGTAGGTAATGTGTTGCATCAGCATGGTTTTGCCAGTTCCTGCTTTTCCTAAAAGTACAATAACTCTGGATTCAGAGGTGTTACTTGGTTCAAGCAACTCAAGCACTTTGACACATCTGGCCATTTCACTTTTGCAGCTCTGTAAATCCCTGAGATTTCTGCGAGTCCTGTCCATTCGCTCCTTCCACATATTCTTACTCATCAAGTTTATAGGAATGTGGTCAAGTGAAGTAGGTTTTAATATCCCAGTGTTCATTTCTTCATGTCGTTGCAGCAGCATGCTCATCAGAGAAGACTTGTAAATTTCTGGAAGGTCTAAAACAAAGCAAAATGAAATGTTCTGAAATAATACATTTTTGGGTCTTCAGTTGTTAAGTACTGCACTCTTACTAGGCACATCTAAAGGTGATATTTTTCTAACACCCCCAATATCAACAGTATTGTATTTGGGAATGTTAACAAAGGATTACAGATACTTTTTTGTGTTAGAACATTAGAACATTAGAAAAATTCAGATGAGAACAGGCCATTCAGCTCAGTAAAGCTTGCCAGTCTTACCTACTTAATAATTCTAAGATAACATCAAGTCTAGTTTTGAAGATCCCTAAAGTCCTTCTGTCTACCACACTACTTGGTCAGTTATTCCATGTGTCTATGGTTCTCTGCATGAAGAAAAACTTCCTAATGTTTGTGTGATATTTACCCTTAACAAGTTTCCAACTATGCCCCCTTAATCTTGATAAACTCATTTTAAAATAACAGTCTTGTCTCCTAATAATACCCTTTTGCTTAAACTGAAAGGCTCAGATCTTTTAATCTTTCCTCACAACCCATCTCCAGCAGTTCTGGAATCAGCCTAGTCACTCTTTCCTGGACTTTTTCAAGCGCTTTTATTTGGTAAAGCCTGTAAAAACATTCTTATGTTGGTACTGAGGTGATACCATCATCATAAAAAAGAAAAATTATTATAGATACCAACTGGCAAATACAAAAAGCATGGAAATAAGAACAGGGCAAAAAGAAACACAACCTTTTTGATTGTGAGTGAAAAAAGACAAATCAGGATAAACTGCCCTCATAAACCAGGATTTGTATGATTATTTTCATAACGGTGAAAATGCAATTCTATTTTACATTTTTAGAAAGACAAAAAAAAAGGAAATGAAACAAAATATAAATTTGACACTAATGTTACAGGAAAGATACAGGAAATGTTAGCAGTGGTAAGCATGGACATATACAGGTTGTGCATCAATTTTGGATGATTACATTCTCCGCTTTTCCAAAAATAATGATCTAATGATGAGAAGACGCACTCACACTTCTGTCAAAGTCTGCACGTTGAACCCTTTGATCCAAAACCTAGACCTACCAGCCCTGTCTCACAGAGAGATAAGAAGTGGAATGCCATCCACCCATGAAAATAGTGACTAGATTTGAGGAGCTTTATTGAAATAATAGCAAAAAAGACAGATTCAAGTGAAACTCCACACATACTAGCCAAAATTTACATCATTATTTCAATGTCATTTCCAAAAACTGTTCTGCCTGGATAAACAGTTCATATGGAAGCAAGCAGTTTCTGCAGCTCTTTAAGCTAACTTGATTCATTATGCATTACAGGGTGTTGTGCAAAGACAGAAATTCCTACATTGAAGGGAAAAATACGCAAATATATGCACTAAATCCAAAATGGCTTTCCATTAGACAAATGATTATTAACTCTATTTGGTAATCTGAAAAGTAGAGATAGGATCACTCATGCACACCCGGGCGTCCCCTGGCAAGCTCAACTGAGGTAAGCACTACAACTCCGTGTCTTAAAGAGGTGCTGTCACTAACAATATCCTCTTCTTTCTCCACAGCTAAGAGAAGATGGCCAGTAAGGACACTGACAACCATCCGTGACATCACTAACAAGGACTGCCCCTCCAAGTCGCTCCTCTATGAAAAACGATAAAACAGAAAAGTGGCGGCTTTGTTCTTATCAGGAGCAGAGCATGGCACAACTTATAGAGCAAGTGACAATACAAAAATTGCAGCAGGCTGATGTGGTTTCATTGTCTTTTAAGTTCAACCATATTCACATTATTTTGCAATTATTTGTTTATGCTGGGGTTTTGTTTTGATTCAACAGGGTTACCAGGATGGTACCCCAACTTTTTTCTCTGCTCATGACTGCCTCCTTTTCACTGGTCACAGTAGATAGTGACTGAAGACCAGGTGGGTCACAATAGATAGTGATAAAACACCAGAAGAAGTGGTATCTACCACAAGTAGTCAGATACAGTTTGAGGATGGTCCTAGTCAGGTGATGTCAAGAGTTTACCTGTTCTGGGTCGCTTTATTGTAGTTGGATCATCAAACAGAGAATCTCCAGCAGGTCGTCGCCTAGAAAACTCTACATAAAAAAGATCATTGTCATTTGTTAAAATTGTATACTTCTGCCAATAAGGTTATTCTCTGTATGATATTATTCGCAAACGGAGTCAGTTAACAAATACTAATATAAGGTATTTAGTGCATTTTGCAATGAACATCACCATCACAAAGTACAATACAAAGCAACAGTAGGTAACAAAAAGATGAAAAGACAATAAAAATCTATAATCAATGACACAAAGAAAATGACAAAAAAATAATTACACCCAAAACACTTTTAAGTCTTTAAAGGTAACATATTTAGATCAGGTGAAGGAAAGAGAACTGAAAAATTATGACTGACCACAGTGAATGTAATGGAAAGAACAGGCCGAGATGCAGAGTGTTTGTTGAATGACATTTAATGTTGTGAAAAAAATAATTCCAGAATCAAGTCTGTTGTATAATCCACATGTCAGTTATCCAGTCATATGCTCAAAATGTGCAAAACGCATGCACTGTTTGATAAAATGTTAATAGTTCTTTCTTGGAAACCAGCATACATCAAAAACAAGAAAACGCATTCCGATAATATTGTGCTTTTGAATTAAAGACATGACACTTGATCAATGAATGAGGGGGAGAGGCAGGTCTTCAATTTAAAACCACAGCATTATGTGCATGCATTTTCCTGTTTACAATGTACGCTAATTTTTCTGGGAGGAACCATTAATAATATTAGCCAAAAAATGCATGCATTTTGCACATTTTGAGCATACGACTGGATAACTGACATGTGGAGAATGCAACATGAGTAATATAAGATATTTTTTGTTTTCTCCATGGATATTTTTCAGATTTTTTGCCATTGCACAGCACTGATCACCATTGGGTTTTATTATATCTCAAATTTCTTTTGTTCATTCTGCAATAAAACATGAGATTAAAACTACATGGGGTAAGTAACATATTAAAACATATAATTTTTGTGTGGAGTATTCCATTAAAGTAAGAAAATAGTATATAAAAATTACCTTACCTTGTAATGGATCAGTAGTGTCATCAAAAGAGCTTCCTGCATTCAAAAAAAGAAAATAAACATGAATATCTGAAGATCTCCAAAAATTTGCATAGTTATTTTACAGAGGCCTGATTACCCTGAGATGTAACTTATGTGAAATCTAAGAGCAAAACTAAATAATACTTCTAGCGATATACTTATTCATTTTCTGCACCCATCCTTATGTACTTTGGGTCTTTCAATAGTAGGGTCCATCCAGTTTGATGCTTTTGGGATTACAATGTAAAATATAAGACCACCCTTACTCAGGCTGCTTGTGAACCTAACATACACATCTTTGTAGTGAGTGCATAAAAAAGCCTTGCAAACATCTGTTAAAGTGTCCACTGCACGTACAGTGACTTGGCAGGGAATTGAACCCACGTCCAAGAAACAGTAAAGTAACTGTTATATTTATATATAAAAATATAGTGCTGTTTAATTAAAGAAATTAATGTAGACTTGTGCTCACTTCTGATAAAATATGAAAGTAAAAAGCTCTGTCTCAGGTGATTATAAAAAAGGGTTATATTAGTTCATTTTTCTTTGATTATTTTTCTGCACAATAAATCTTTCCTGGAGGTTTTCTTGTTTTCTACTATGGTTTGTTAATATGGAGCATTCACTTTCACTTCCATTTTGTACTTACAATGTGTTTTTGGACTTGTTATTTTAATTATATTTGAAAGTTCTATTACACCATTTTGTTTTCTAGTGAGCTCTGCAATTTTGTGACATGGTTGCTATTGCATTTGTTAGAGGTCTTGGTCGTGTTGTCATCAGCCTAACAATATATAACTGAGAGATGCCTTTAGATGATTATTATGAATATTCTCAAAACCTCTCTCGCATGTGCTTAGTTCGATTTCCTGGCAACGAATGTAGATGTATTGTTTTTTTTTTTGATTCTGAAATTTGTTTCACACATTGGCTTGGCATAAAGATTGGCTTAAGTTTTGAGTATGATCCTTTGCTAGTTTGCTTGTTACATTTCATTTCCTGATCCATCCTGCTCTCCAGCCCTCTGCCTCAAAAGTTTATACCCGAGGCAGCACAGAAAGAAGCTGTATATGGAAGAGATTGACTACATTTGAATAGGAGGCACTTGGTAAGATGCATCTACAGGGTGGTCCAGATCTAACTACTATGTTTGGCACTCTCTGTTAGGAATCATTCTATTAAAACAGCTAGGTTAAAAGAGGTCTCATACAGACTGCTATGGACCCTTTCACAATTATGGATTCCAGAGCACTACTAATCCAAAGTAAAAATTGATTAAGCATCAACTTGCCAGTGTGGACAAATGATAGACAAACATCTAAAGAAAAGATAAGATATTAAATTAAGGAAATAAAAATGAAAGTAACCTGTATATACATTTACTGAGCAAACCTTTAGAAACGCGCCCTGTGTTGGCTGAGATTGGCTCCAGCAGACCCCTGTCACCCTGTGTTAGGATATAGCGGGTTGGATAATGACTGACTTACTGACTGACCTTTAGAAACACTATACTAATACTGGGTAGGGTCTACTTTTGCTCTCAAAACAGCCTCAATTTTTTGAGGTATGAATTTTACAAGATGTTGGAAACATGGTACTCACATGGTACATGGTACATGACTGAGAAGGCCACTGAAGAACACTGAACTCACCGTCAGTATGAGACAACTTTCGCTTTGTGACATGATGCATTGTCATGCTGGAAATAGCTATCAGAAGATGGATACCTTGTGGCAATGAGTTATGCACATAGTCAGCAACAATATTCAAATAAGTCATGGGATTACAAAGATGATTGATTAGTATTAATGGGCCCAATATGTGCCAAGAAAGCATTCTCCATGCCAATACACCACCACCACTACCAGCCTGGACTGTTGACACAAGGCAGGTTGGATGCATGGATTAATTCAAATTGTGACCCTATATAATCTGTGTGCCACAGCAGAAATTATGTTTCATCAGACCAGGCACATTTTTCCACTATTCAACTGTCCAGCTTCAGTTAGTCTGTGTCCACTGCAGACTCAACTTTTTGTTATTTGCTGACAGGAGTTAAACCCAAGATTGTATTTTGATGTTGTAATCCATCTGCAGTCTGAGATGTTTTTCTGCTCAGTTGTACAGAGTGGTTATCTTAGTTGCTGTAGATTATATGTCAGCTTGAACCAGTCTGGCCATTCTCTTCTGAACTCTCTCATCAATAAGGCGTTTCCATCAGCAGACCTGCCGCTCTTTGGATGTTTTATGCTTTTTGTGTCATTCTGAGTAAATTGTAAAGACTGTTGTACAAGAAAATCCCAGGAGATCAGCAGTTACAGAAATGTTCAAGCCAGCCCGTCTGGCAACAACAATTATGCCAACATTGACATAACTGACTCATTCATGGTGATATCATACTGTGGCTACAGAACTGCACCCCTAAGATGTGTCATGCCCCTGGTGCTATGATCTAAAGCTCTCTTATCATATGCAGAAAAATAGCTTAACGTCCCATAGGGTGAGCAGAATCCTCTTTTTCCCTGACATATCCTCTTTTCAAGACATAAAATATCAGTCCTGAGAGGATATAGAAAGTTCCTAAAATTGTCCAGGATTTTATTTTGCATGCATTTTTGTATATTTCATATGTTACAACTAGATATTTTGAACATGCATGCTCCATAATTTGGTACAGCATGTTAAATACAGAGGTCTGTCTGTAAGATAGTCCACGATCCATGCCACCAGGTATGAATCTACTCCCATCTCTGTCAGCTTGTCCTAAGGAGCATAGGTTGGATGGTGTTGAAGGTGCTAAAGAAGTCTAGAAACATAATTCTTACAGCACCACTGCCTCTGTCCAAGTGGGAGAGTGATCGGTGTAGCATGTAGATGATGACATCCTCCGCTCCCACCTTCTCCTGGTATGCGAATTGCAGAGGGTTGAGGGCGTGGCGGACCTGTGGCCTTAGGTGGTGAAGCAGCAGCCTCTCCATGGTCTTCATCACATGTGACGTCAGAGCGACAGGCCGGAAGTCGTTTAGCTCACTAGGACATGATATCTTTGGGATGAGGGTGATGCAAGATGTTTTCCAAAGCCTCGGGACTCTCCCCTGTTCCAGGCTCAGGTTGAAGATGCGCTGTAGAGGACTCCCCAGCTCCAACGCACAGGCCTTCAGCATTCATGGCGATACTCCATCTGGACCCACTGCTTTGCTGGCACAAAGTCTCCTCAGCTCTCTGCTCACCTGCGCTGGCATTGTTATCACTCTTTAATTTAATATTGTTCTTTATCAGTATGCTGCTGCTGGAGTATGTGAATTTCCCCTTGGGATTAATAAAGTGTCTATCTATCTATCTATCTATCTATCTATCTATCTATCTATCTATCTATCTATCTATCTATCTATCTATCTATCTATCTATCTATCTATCTATCTATCTATCTATCTATCTATCTATCTATCTATCTATCTATCTATCTAAATATGGGCCTCATGTGACTAGAAAATCTGGAGGGGTTTGTTTCAACTAGAGTATGCATGGAAGTTTCATTCAGGTGACAACCATGAGGATGGGGCAGAAACACGATATAGCTGAACACCAAATTATATATAAAAAAAGATGTCCAAGTGAAAATGTAAATTTAAAAAGAAGTTAAAAATAAATACTGCTGATTTTAACCTGGACAAGAGTGTGAATCCAACTGTAGAACCAGTACGCACATGCCAAAAGCAAATAAAGACACTAGCATCCTAGAGGCTCATATTTACCCTACAAAGCACACAACTGCGGTTAAGCAAAAGAGCTCTTTGTCAAAAGTGAGACAATTTTGTGTGAGACCAGGTAAAATAGAGGAGTCAGTAGCTTCAGCTGAGGGCGTTTCGCCCTTTCACTCAGTTAAGAGTCACAATAGCATAATAATTATAGATTAATGGATTGGTCATCTGGCTTGATGTTCATCTATTTGACAGGCTATTTGTGGTCATTTTTACGGCCATGAGAAACACCAAAGGTAAACTTATTTTAGTATGTTTACAAATGTGCATTAAAGGGCAACCAATAAGGACTTCAGCAGATGAATATAATGATGAATGTAACTGGTAACACCATGCCCATGGTGCTATGGTCTACAGGTGTCTTATCATGTGTAGAAAAATAACTTAACGTTCCATAGCACATTAAGCTTCCACAGTTTAATAAAAACTGATTTTTGCAAATTAATCATATTTTTTTACTAAAAAAAATATCAGCAAGATTCATTACTTTGGAGGCACATGCTGAGTGTTGACTATCCCTGTCCTCTTTTTTGAAAACTAAAATATGGACACCCAATACGCAATTAAGCCTTCTACATTTCCAGAAGCATAATTCTCACCTTCACCAGCTGCTGACATCAATCGAGTTTCCAGCTGCATTGGCAAGAACTGGCAAGCCATACAGAGAGTCTGGATGATACATGACCGTGCTCTACAGTCCTTTTGTGCAATGATGTCCAGGATTAATGACAGCCTGCTCCTCTTTTCGGCAACTCTGTTGACTCTGGCTTGTTCCTCTTGGTTCAAGTAACCCGTGATCTGCCAGAGGACAACATCTGATTCCTGGCAGAGGACATCGACAAGCTCTGGCTTAACCGTTTCCAGTTCGGCAGTTAAATCCATCTCCTGCATCCTGACAATTCATCTGGAAAAGAGAAACCAGTGACTTTAACAGAACTCATACACACATGAATGTTAAATGACATCTCTCCATATACAGTATGATTGAAAGAGATGTTCTGAGATGCAGAGGGGCATGGAGAGTGACCATATCAGGGTTTTACCACATTCATATCTTTCTGCCATCAATTATGGTGCATAATGGACTTGAAACAGGGAATGCTGAGGTTCTATAAAAACATTTCAGTAGCATCATAGAAAAGGGGTGTTAAGGAGTTACTATAGTGCATATTTCTACATAACATAAACAAAAGCTTTATGAAGTTCTTGTTGTATATAGCACTAAGAATAGATGCCCCATTAGTAGCCCCTACTCTAAAGTGCTGCTAGTGCTTTGTATATCATATTAGGTCCAAAGTGTTTGCTAAGGTCTTATTACATAGCATTACTGAATAATAGATGCACCAATGTATGTCCCTATTCTAAAGTGCTACCAATATTTTGTATTTTTAATGTATTTTCCAGTATTTTGAGTGGGTTGTGCTCCCTCTTTATAATCAAGGCCCTTAAAGAAAGAGGGGAAGCAATGGCTTTACTGCCACAGGATGCTCCTGCTGCAAGAAAACATAACTTCTTATGAATTAAAATTAAAATCTGGGTGCTTTCTGTCTTTCAGAATATTCTGGAAGACTAACACTCCTATAGATCCTGCTGCAGGACAGGAATTCTGATAACATGAATGGAGTCAACTTATTTCAGGAGAATTATAAACACAATCAAGTTTTTAAATTGGGTGGCACGGTGGCGCAGTGGATAGCGCTGCTGCCTCGCAGTTGGGAGATCTGGGGACCCGGGTTCGCTTCCCGGGTCCGCCCTGCGTGGAGTTTGCATGTTCTCCCCGTGTCTGCGTGGGTTTCCTCCGGGCGCTCCGGTTTCCTCCCACATTCCAAAGACATGCAGGTTAGGTGGATTGGCGATTCTAAATTGGCCCTAGTGTGTGCTTGGTGTGTGGGTGTGTTTGTGTGTTTCCTGCGGTGGGTTGGCACCCTGCCCAGGATTGGTTCCCTGCCTTGTGCCCTGTGTTGGCTGGGATTGGCTCCAGCAGACCCCCGTGACCCTGTGTTCGGATTCAGCGGGTTGGAAAATGGATGGATGGAAGTTTTTAAATTGCTTTGAAAACTCTGTGATTCTTCTATCAAGACTGAAATAAAGCCTGGTTTACAAAGAGCTAAATTTCCTTGTTATTTGTGAAACACACAGCCTCAGAATGCATCAATGTCTTTTGATGTCTATCACTTGTAAATAACAAACTGTTCAATATTAGACGCAATACATCCTTTTCAAACACGACACCTCTAATATCCAACATGAAACTGGTGTCATACATGTGTGAATAGGAGACAGGTAAAGGGCCTGAATAATAGTAATTCCATGCCAGACCAGGGGTCAGCGAGGTGCACCAACTGCCTCTCTCAATCCCTTGCAGACCATTCTTGGGAAATCCCACCATGTTCCGGTGCCTCTGATGACGTCACTTCCGGTTCCGGCACCAGCAAAGACGTCTCCTTAGGTCCCGATGACGTCACTTGCGGTTCCGTCGCTGCTGATGATGTCACTTCCTCCGCTGGCCTTTAAAGCCACCATCTTACCTCCACATCATCAGTTCAGTAGTTGACTTTGATCCTTAAAGATCTTTGATTTATTTTCAGCCTTTTGCAGCCAGGACATAATATACGGGTGGCTACCCCAAACCTTTTTGATGTCTTTGTGTGATATTTGTGACACTGTGTAATGTGAGTGATAATGGAAGAAGCAGCCATTGAGAGGCATTGCTCAAAGAGCAGTCTGAGCAGGATTTAAAAAATCAAGTATACACCATACCATTGTGACATAACCTTATAGACCATTTTATCCATGCATAAATTATTAAACCAGCTTAATCCAGCTCTGAGTCAGGAGGCCAAAACTAACTAAGCACCAAATTACTCAATTGCAGTGTATGTTCAGCATCATGAATTAACCAATCAGGATGCCATATGCAAGGGATATCTTTTGTAATCTGATATGATTGTGTTCTATGTTTGGTTTATTATAACTTTTTCTGCTATCATTTTTTTAATTTATATTTTTTAAAATTGTTTTAGTATTTTCTCATCTTATAGGGGTTGTTGATCATGACAATTTTGATTATTACACTGGATTTTAATTTGGACTGTACTTTGGCATTGTTATATTTATATTATGCCATTTGTTTACATGTTTCCCTAGTATCAACCCGGAATTACACAGTGTGTGACATCATCAGAGCGACAGGATAACAAAGGCTGTCACTTTGGTCCCATCATTATCTAAGATTGCAGATAACTCTACAACTTCTTGCAATTGTAATTAATAGCTTTTTATTTTCTTTTTATGAGTTTTTGCTGTGTCCTTTTAACTTTGATTGTTGGTTTAGAGGTTTGTTAAAAGTTTTAGATGCACATATTTTTGATTTAACCGGTTACTATCCTTGCTTGCCTCTCAACAGTGTCTTCTCTCCTGATGATTATTTTTTACTCGCTAATATTTTCCATTCCTAGCAGGACAACCAAGTATTTAGTATCTAGACATCAATATTAGGAGTTGATGTCTATAAATGAAAAATCAGTACAATAAAGTTCCCTTCCGGGTTTCCCATAGTTCTTTAGCTAGTGTTTCCTTTTTAGGTTGACTATCTAATTAGTTAGTTGATTACCTTTATTAGTAGTAAAAATATAAGACTCAAAATTTAAGTTAACGTAACTTAAATCTTTCATTTATTTTCTGAAACTGCTTATTCCAATTGTCTCTGAAACTGTGAAGCAGTAATGCGAATTGCTATGATTAGGCCTGAGTAATACACAGAAAAATCTCTTAAAAGAGGAGAGGGGAACCCTAAACCTCTGGTAAACTAATAATAAAACCTTAAAATACAATTTCTAATTAATTTTATTTAACGCAACCAAAAAAACAACCAATAATTTAAAATAGAATTTAAAAAAATAATATTTATAAACAAATCTCCAAATGATTCTAACAAAGAATACAAATGTAGGACAAAAGAAAAAATACTAAACAATTACAAAAATATATTCTGAAATAAAGTGTTGAGTCTTTTATACAAGAAGCTAATCCAAGAGACAAAGCAATGGGTCAAAAATCAAATTCATAAATCAAAAATATAAACCTGACAAAAGTGATGACAAAGAGAGCTGAACAACATAAAAATGGAAAACTAATGCCTCAGCACTCACTTAAGTCATGTTGACTAATCCCCTTGGGTTCAACAGATAAATGATTATAATTATAAATAAAATTTAATAAAGAGCATTTGCAAAATAATTAAAAAAAATAAACACAACATATAAAACTTAACATTTTAACAAAAATATTATCATAGAAAAACATCACAAGAATAATTAGCAAAAAACAGCAACATAAACAAACTAAAGTAAAGAAAACTGAGACGAAAAACAGAGCCCTGGTAAGATCATAAGAGCTAACCCTTGTGCCACCTTACCAGATATATTTTTATGAAATTGCTCAAAATAATTTGAATGTGCGTTAAATTACTTAGGACTCTAAATTGTCTCTGTGAGCGGGCATACTTCATATGAAAGACTGTCTTGTATTTGATCAGCACCAGCCCTCATCTGACCTTAATGCTGCATTAAGCAGACTGCCGGACTAAGACAGACATCATGCTTAGCTTGTCACTCACTGCCCATTATTACAAAGCGTAGTTGTTACAGAACCCTGAACTTTAAAAACGCAAGGTTGTTGGTTTAGTCCCTAATTTTAAATCACAGTGTGTCCCTATGCAAGTCATTCACTTGCCTGTGCTCCTAAAGTAAAAAATGTGGATAATTATGCCAAGAAAAATGAAAGATGAACTGTTGAATAATTGTACGTTTAGAAGTAAAATCTTTAAAGCTTTTTATAACATGGATAGCACTAAAAACTCCTCAATACCAGAACACAAAAGCTCATACAGACATTGGGAAAATATGTGAAACTTCAAAAGATCTAACCCAAAACTGTTTATACTAATTATGAAGTTGCTTCAAAATATTAATATGAAAAGATCAAAACAAATGGAGCAACATTTCACACACATTTTACTTGAAATATGTCTATGCTACACTTTCACAGCTGTTTCGATCACTTTACCTTAATTATAATACAACATGCACAGGAACTGAATCATTTACGGAGATGGAAAAAGATAATGGGTTAGGTCAAAACCAAAAAGTAAAACGGAAGCAAAAATAAAGAAGAAACTGTGTTTGAAGTCCTTAAGAGGAGTAAGCTCTTTTAAGTTTTTAGCTCCCGTTTAATTCCTTTAAACAAATGAGGTCCCCTGTTGATTTCATAATTCACTTATGAACCTACTCCCCACCACCTGCTCCCTACCAACTTCTTTTTACCTACTGTAAACCGTGTACTTTTCCGAAAAAACCCTTGAATACCTGAACGTAATAAACATCTCCTGCTTCACAAAATGTCCGAATTCAGTTTTTCAATCAACATGTTCTCTGCTTTGTTCAACCTGCACTTGTTTTCTTCAGCTGAAAAGCACAGACCTGCTTTCGGTTTCTGTATGAGTTTGCCTGTGCCTTCTTAGGTATCATTTTTTATGCAGACGGTGCCAAATTAATTTTCACTTGCGTGCAGCTTTTGACAGCATATTGGTCTTTGGTTTAACCAAAGCGTTAGCAGTGCCAAAGGAGGGGCTGACAACAGATTAAAAGATGCCGAATGTGGGCTCTTTGCTAGAAAAACTTAAATTTAGTTTTAAATCAGAGCCATGCTGGGTAGGCATTAACAACCTATGAGTCCAAGTTCCATAATGTAGCCTACCCAGAGGCATCTAAAGGCTCACTGCTGGACATCAGAACGTTTCAAGCACAGAAATGGAAGAATAGATGAACAGCCTATGGTGGTCTGTGAGCCAGATAGGTACATGAGGTGTAGAGAGTGTTTTCTACAGAGAGTTGACACTACTATGCTGCAGCCACAAGTAACACACGTCTCCTCGGCTGAATGGCCACCCTGAATTCAAAAGTAAAGTAAACCTTTTAAACTGGAGTAAGGAGCTACACTATTGTAACCAGAAAATACATGCAATTATACTGACCCAACCAAACGTCAAGAAACTTCAGTTTTGGGACACACTCTAGAACAACACATCTCTAAATTACATTACATTTTCTTCTCTATTGCATATTAACGTTGTACTTCCTAATTACTCATATTGTACTCATTATATTTTGCTTTTGTAAATTGCACAGGATAAAGACATTGGTTAAATAAATAATAATAGGGATGTATGGTTAGATATGGTTACAGGAGTGATCAGTGCTGCTGTTGCTTTAGTGAGCTCATGTCCTACAATCCAATAACACACCCAGTCATTGTGTGGACTTTGTACACTTACCTTGTGTATGTGTAAGTTTTTGAAGTACTCTGAGCTTTTCCCTCACATCCTCAAAGATAAACTAGCCCTGTGTGACTGAGTGGACCCTGATGGACTGACAGATTCCTGACTTGAGCTCAGTGCTGCTGGGAGAACTTTGACCACTTGTGACCCTGAACTGCATTAAGTCCATTTGAGAATGAATGAATGAATGAATAATAAGAAGACGCCTCAGGTACTGGACATATTCTCAAAAAAACCTTTATGGTACTGGGTAGCTGTTGAGTAGATAAAATGATGCATGAATGGATAGACGGATGGAAGGATGTCCCTTTAACCCAAGGTGATTTGGTGATAAACTTGAAACTCAGAAGAAACTGGAGGCCTGTTAACTCTGTTATGTTGTGGCCACTGATCTGTGGAACTTGCATTAAATGGGTTTCTGTGTTATTGTATTGGAATATTGCCTGATTATTGCATGGTTTGTCTGTCTATGCACACTATCTTGTCTTATCTGAACTACGTGTACACTGTGGCCCCTGAGCTTCGTCATCATTTTGTCACTCTGTATACTTGTACTGTATATGGCTAGGATGACAAGTATACTTTGGCATGGACTTGACTTTGGAACAAGGGAAAGGTGGGAAAAGGCTGATCTTTCAAGGTAAAGCTTTGCTGTGGAAGCGAATGTTGAATTTAAAAAAAAGAAGAAACAAAATACCAAACAATACAGAAACAACAGGTAAGCTGACTCAAATGTGCTGGACTGTTAGATAAGATTAATGGAAGCCTGTCAAAAGTACATAAACATGAGTGGTGCAGAGTGAAACACCAACTGAAGTGTCAACTCTCCAGAACTTATTACATTCCTCTCTGATTACACAAAGTGAAGCAAGATTCAGAAAATGAAAACTTCCTCTGAGCACAGTATGTTCAGTCCTTTTTGGTTGCTTCATGAAATCGTTGCAGCCCTCTATGTTTTGAACCTGCTTATAACATTGCAGGGTTGCTGGGCGGTCAGAACAATTACAGACAGCAACTAACTCTGGAATAAATGGCAGTCTTTTGCAAGACATACAGGGTAATTTTTCCCAAATGTACACATATGGGCCAATTTACAGATTGATAATCAATGTAATGTGTATTAGCACTTGCAAAGAGAAAGACACATGAACCATGGGAGAATGTGCAAACTCAGTGCAGAGAATGAAAGATTTAAAGCCAGGTATCTTAATCTGCAAGGCTAACCACCACTCCACTATGCCACTCATTATGCTTATTAGACCAACTAATTTTTTTAAAGTTAGCTTAGGGTGCCAAACAGATCATCAAACTTCAAACTTCAATCGAACACAAGCATACCAAATAAGAAAAGGCCAGAAGCCTAACAAGGAATTTAAGCATACAAAATCCCCAAGAGATAAAGCCTGCTTTATTATGCCACAAATAGCCATAAAAAGTCAAGGGGCACTTTATTAACTGTGAGAGTTAAGTGTTAAATAAAAACACTCCATCAGAGCAGAGCTAAAAAAAAACAACCGCAGCCCTTTTTTTAATTATACTAGATCAAGTCATAAATTTAGTTCTCAACACACAGGGTGGTCAATGTAATCTAATCATCTGGGATTGTCAGGCAACACAGAACACAATTTAAGAGCATAAGGCTTTCTTACACTCAGCCATCCATCTTTTTAGCCAGTCTACAACACTTATTTATGTCAGGAATTAGTGGATGTAGTATGAGTCATGAGACAAAAACCAGTCCTAGAATGGATGCCTTTTCATCACAAGGTAGACACATATCTGGATTCAGTCATCCCAAGCCAATTTACAGTTACCAATTAATCTAATACACATACTAGTGAGAAAAGCAGGAGCATCAAGGGAAGTTCTCCACAGACACTGATCATGTAGGGATACAAACTTTCAGTTCAGTTCAGTTCAGTTCAATTCAATTCCATGTATTTTTGTATAACTCAGTCCCAAAGTGTTGTAATGCCAATTACATACACAAACTAAAATGCTAATGATGATAAGCACATAGTAAAGTAGAGCAAATTAAATTTGGTTAATATAACATCTCCATTAGCATTATACTTAAGAAATCACCAGTTGACAATGGAAAATGAAATTCCTTTTGAGAGTGTTTTTGGAGAAACAAACATCTGGAATGTCCACTGTCAGTTTTAACAGTCACATTCATGGATAAAGTCAGACATAGTCCATTGGCTCCAAAAGACTTTGAAGAAATATCCATCTCCACTGCTCTATCATGACACGTTTAATTCTGTTCACTCACTGATGCACATTTCACATCCTTCTTATAATTAACCTATCATTGAAGCCTATTTTGGCAACATCAGATGCAAGGCAGGAATGAACAGGACAACAATCCATTGTGGAGCACATTAAGGTACACACCCACACTTGGCCAAAACTTGTGGTAGCTACAAGAAGACACTGGCACAACTTTCATACTACACATAGACAGTGCCAGAGCTGGAATTTGAACCCAGAACTCTATAGCTGTAAGAGAGCATGGCAGCCCCTTCTGCTGTATCTATTAGATATTTATATACAGCATATATAATGATTATGCCCTATTGAGCATAATGATAATCCTGGGTCTTGGCCTGCCTCTACATGGGTAAGTGAACATCACCATCAACTAAGACTAATCACTTTGACCCTTCAATCACCTTGGTCTTGACTACAGTGAAGAGCATAAAGTTTGTGAAAGATTGATGTTAACCATCATGAGAACATAAGTCATTTTAAACCCAAGAAAAGGCAATTGAATCTAACAATTCATCTGTTTAGCCAACAGTTACTTGATAATCTTAAGTCTACTTAGAGCAATGCCTCAGTTACCTGAAAATGCTCCTGAAAATTCCTTTCCTAAAACATCTGGAGAATCCGCCTGACCACATCTTCATGTACAACTTCATTTCCATGTAACAGTCCTGTCATGACTGCACATCACTCTCAAGGAGGGACTTCCAAACATAGCCATTAGAGCACTTTAGTTCACTTGGTCTACAATTGTCCATCACTGTCACAAAAGCTCTCCTGAGCTCCTTCTGCTGGCTAACACAACCTCCATCAAGCTGGCTTACTGTATAGCAAGACAAACTAATATTTAGAAATATCTCAACATATATTTTAAGATAACTGGAAAATACTTAAATTGAATGGCAGATGTCTGAAAACATGTCGAATGTGATTCAAGATATCTTGAAGTAAATTCCAGTGCATTTTGATAAATACATTTCGGGATATCTTAAAATAAGTCTGTAGTCAATATAAGATACCTAAAATGCAATTCAAGATAGCTCAATATCACTTCCTGTAAAATCACCTATGTTTTCAGTGGGACTTTTTGTCTATTTTAAGATATCTTAAAAGGCATTTCAGATATCTCAAAATGATCTGTGTGTTACTTTAAGATATCTGGAAGTTCGATGTCAAAATGTATTTCAAATTTCTTGAAATGGAAAAGGTATTTACTTTGAAATATCTGAAAATGTATGTGAGATATCTTGAAAGGCATTTGAAATATCTCAAAATGTAGTGCAGAAATCTTAAAATACAAAGAATAGTAATGAAAGAACCCCACTAAATATGCTTCACCTCGAATTTGGCAAAAATAAAGCTGAAAAGTTAGGGAATTTGAGTCAACTCTGCAAATGCATTGAAGTCAAAGTGGGGGGGGGGGGGGGTTGAAGGAGGAATTGAAATAGTTTTGAGAGGATTATATTGGCGCAATGTTTTAAAGTGTAACTGTGAACTAGGGAATAGTCTACATATTATGCTGGAATGATTACTGTGGCCAAAATTGAGTTGTGAGGCGACAGTGCTAATCATTGCACTACCTTGCCTCTCTAAGATAAAATTATACTCCGAGTCCTTTATTTCTCTCTGCATCTTCTGACCTCTTGTCACTACAACTAACTAACACCTACCGAGTCTATGATGCAAACGATCAGCATTACACACTCTGGGGCTGTCTCTGTCACTACCCTATCTGTGCTACCTAGTGAGGAGCATAACATGCTTAATATAGCAGTGGAGACAAAGAATCTATGCAGAACAATAAAGTATTTTCATAATACTCTCCTTATGGTCAGCTGATACCCTGCAGCTACGTTCCTGCCTTGCAACCAGTGTCTTTCTGGGACAGGCTCTGGCTTCCCTGTGACTCTGCTCAGGATAAAACTGGTGTAGAAAATGAATGGATGGATGTTCAGCTAATGTATCATTTACAATGAAAATATTGTGAGTTTTTTATTTTAAATATGCATGGTGCAGATAAAGCCAAACTACTGATTGGTTAGTGACATCATGCATGTGTGAATACGCCGTAAATTTGTCATGCATGAGTGAAGCAGATTGGACAGTGCTATAAAGTGTGAGGTGGAGGCAAATGTGAAAATTCTGTTCAGGGGTGTTGCAAATCGGGCAGGCAGTGCAGGTTGAGTAATGACAGCCCCATCCAACACTGGTTGCTATTTCTCTGTGATTTCACACTGGCCTCACAAGGCTTTAATGGAGCATGGGGAAAAAAAGTTTGCTTAAGGCAGTCACACAGTGAATTTTCTGGCAAAAATTCACCAAAAACAACACAGACAAACTCAGCAACTTCACTGTGAACAACATTTGGAAATTTCACAGATTATCATCATGAGATATCTTTAAATGCTAATTTGGCATCCCATACTTCTGTGCTACAAAACACTGATACACCACATGCTAGGCAAGTATTCACAGCAAACAATCAGTCAATACCTGACATCTAATCATCACTCTGCTGCCTAGCTGCTGATAAACCCACTTCTACTTTAAAAAGAACTTTAGAACTACCTTTTCGGACATTGTTTAAACTCTGAGGCCTGACATTTCAAAAACATATAAGAAATATTTTGTGACTGACCCAGTACAGTTCCTCAATTCTTAATTACCTAATCAAAAACATTGAAGTTGAAGTCTTGCAGTCAGTCCATAACGTGCTCCCTTTACTTAAGTAGAAAATATGTTCCATGTATCTGTAATCTTCATTGGAAAGAAATATTGTTATTAAGTGTTTGTGCATAGTCTTAATACTCCTTGTTAAGTTACCTTCAAGCTTAATTTAAAGTATACCTTAGCACATACCTGCTCAGTTGCCCAAGTATTTGTCTATAAGTACTTTTTAATTTGTAGGCTGCTTTGGAGAGAAACATCTAAAAAATATTTTTAAATTTAAATCACAGGAGTTCAAACTGAATATGCCACCAAAGTGGACCAAACAGCCCTAATAAGGTATAAACTCCATCCATCCATCCGTTTCCCAACCCGCTGAATCCGAACACAGGGTCACGGGGGTCTGCCGGAGCCAATCCCAGCCAACACAGGGCACAAGGCAGGAACCAATCCTGGGCAGGGTGCCAACCCACCGCAGGACACACACAAACACACCCACAGACCAAGCACACACTAGGGCCAATTTAGAATCGCCAATCCACCTAACCAGCATGTCTTTGGACTGTGGGAGGAAACCGGAGCGCCCGGAGGAAACCCACGCAGACACGGGGAGAACATGCAAACTCCACGCAGGGAGGACCCGGGAAGCGAACCCAGGTCCCCAGAACACCCAACTGCGAGGCAGCAGTGCTACCCACTGCGCCACCGTGCCGCCCAGGTATAAACTCTTAAATTCTAATCCCATGTCTTTCAGTTGAAAGATTTTTTAGGCCCTATGGTGCACTGGAGGGTGGCACGGTGGCACAGTGGTAGCGCTGCTGTCTCGCAGTTAGGAGACCCGGGTTCACTTCCCCCCTGCGTGAAGTTTGCATGTTCTCTACGTGGGTCTCCTCCGGGTGCTCCAGTTTCCTCCCGTGGTCCAAAGACATGCAGGTTAGGTGCATTGGCGATTCTAAATTGTCCCTAGTGTGTGGGTGAGTGTGTGCACCCTGCCCAGAGTTTGCTTCCTGCCTTGTGCCCTGTGTTGGCTGGGATTGGCTCCAGCAGACCCCCGTGACCCTGTAGTTAGGATATAGCAGGTTGAATAATGGATGGATGGATGGTGCACTGGCTGTGGCACTGGAGTTTAAACTGCAATTCTTTTGGTTGAACTTTTGCCATTGGCTGCCTGTGTGATTTTGAGTTTCTCAACCTGACTAAGTCACAGTTCAAAGTTTCCTGATCCTGTAAGTCACCTTGGCTTAAAGCTGTCTGCCAAACACAAAAAACAACAAAAGTGAAAGTGTGACTGCAAGTTTGTACCATGTCTGTCTGGAAACCTTATAACAAAACTGAAACACATTTAGTCAGTTGTTATACGATCCAGAGGAAATCCCCTAATATGCGCAATAACAAGCAATGATAACAAATATGAAGCCTCCTGTATCTACACAAATCTTCATAATTTGTATTAAAAATACAAAGCACACATCCTGAATATCAGGCTTTAATACACAGATGAAAGCAGAAAGTGCAAAAAAGAAACATATATAAGCAAGGAAGGAATAAAGAGCTTGGAAATGCAAATACATCTGCATTTCCACCCCCCTGCCACCAAATTTTGCAATAGTTTTGCCAATCTATTTATTCTCAGGTACACAAGGTGGCAATGCCCTTTCTGGCATTGCATATAGTACTAGGGTGTTGTACTGTGTTAGCCATTATGAAAAGTAAGCTGTAAAACTGTCAGAATAAGCATCTTTAGAAATGAAATGGATACTGTATGTGCAAAGAAAATATATTTAAAAAAAATACATTCTAGCAATAAAATTCTTATCTCTCAAAATCATCCCTCTGGGTAATTAAGTTTAGAACATGAATGCACGGAATTCAACTGCATATTACTTCATAATTCGTTATGCTTTACACTTATACCACAAAAACTGTACAATGCATTCCCAAATGCATACAATAAAAATAAAGAATTTAAAATATTTTTTCCATCATCAGGAAGGTGTAAAATTGTTGAAATTAAGGCAAATGAATTCATAACGACATACTCCTTGGCTGAGCGCACAAGAGGATGTATAAAGAACGGGTTCAAGCAGAGCACTATAATCATCCTCCTATATGTTTCTATAGCGGGACTTCAGAGACCAAATCTACCCCATAGTTATTCTTTGAGCAGCCCCTCAGGATTTCAGCGCCTAATTATTTGCATGACTACTTCAAATACACTCTGTTGATCAAATATTTTATTTGAATATTCTTATGAAGGAAACTCTTGTGGTTACAGAATCTTGCAGCCCTTACAACAACCTTTGCTGAAGATGGGTCTCTAAAAAATCCCATGCTGCCTTTTTAACTATGTAGATTTCACCATGTAATTTGTGCCCATAAAACCATAATAATAATAATAATAATAATAATTCTTTACATTTATATTCATCATTATAAAATGTTTTATTCAAAAAACAAGATAAACTACATAATTACATTTTCGGACTATTCAGTGCAAACAATGAAAGCAAACTCTACCAAGATGGGAGTTTAACTCTGGAATCCATAATACAGCCAGTCCCCTTGGGATTAATAAAGTATCTATCTATCTATCTATCTATCTATCTATCTATCTATCTATCTATCTATCTATCTATCTATCTATCTATCTATCTATCTATCTATCTATCTAAGTAAGGGAACTTAACATATTATCAAATATGGTACAGTCGTACTTACTAATACTATTTAAATGTAACACTAACAATGCTTGTTTAAATGTGTATACTGCACTTAGGTTACACTGAAAACATATTTCATTCACTTTGTATATGTTTTATATACCCAAAGACCTTAAGCTGAAATCAAAAGACCACACAAATGAAAGGACTTTAGACCACAAACAAAATCACACTCATGTCTGTAGGCCAGTTTTTTTCACCTGTATTTCTTTTTCAGTTATAATTGACCAGTTTATGTCTGTTTGCATGTGACAAAGTCCTTGTTCTGCATTTAAATGATTTTATGCGTAGCTGTGTGTACAGTAAAGAAACTATTTGTGAGCAAACATCCACCACGCATTCTCAGATGCAAAATTTTTGACAAATACATCAAGATAATAATAATAATAATAATAATTAATTACATTTATACATTAAATAAGTGGTACATAGCTTGTATTCAAGGTGATGAGTAAACTAAGGACTTCAATAAAAAATATGATAAATCTTTCATGTTTAGACTGACGATAACTTTTTTCTCACTGACGATAGATTTTTTCCTGATCATTTTCCCATTTTTAGATCATGGGTAAATATGAAACTGATTACAGTTATCAGGGAATAAACTGGCACTTGAGCATTGGACACTCACTGGCTTCATCATTTTGTTATCAATCCCTCTAAATCCTCACCAACTATCTTTTCACTCAGTTGACACAATCATGTCAACAAATTGTACACAAAAGAACAGATTTTTTAGATGATACCAGGCTTACTGTATAGTGTATAAAACAATGAACTTGAGTTTAACTGGCACAGTTTTTATTCACAAATGCCCATTTTAGGTCTTGATTTGGCCCGCTGTTGATTTGTGAATTAAGGTATCTTGCAATAAAAGGAAACCCATGCAGGATCGAGATGAGTCCAAGTGCAGCTGGCAATACCACGGACTGGTTCAAGCTCAACAATGGACTTGGAGATCCCCAAAATTCTGAATCAATTATACAACATGGAAGATATAATGATGGAATTACAATTGCCAGACGTGCAATCAAAGTAACACTATCATAAATAAAATAAAATCACAAAATACAAAGTACTTGCAACATATCCAGTTCCTTTTCTTACAAGAACTAGTGCAATTTGCAATTCAAAATGGAAGGATGTCCAGTGACTGTAATAAAGAAGATTATCAAGAGGTCATACTGAAGTCTCATATATTTTAATGAAACTTCTTAAGTTTAGAAGTGCATACTTTTATATAGGAAAAAATGGGTGCCTGCATTCTTAAATATAATGGTTATATAATGGCACGTTATGCTTCTGGGTTGTGTGGCTACTTGTATAATTATTGCTAGATACAGCACCATTTCATTCTGGGAAGTGTTCTTTGCATATCAAGTTTGTTATTTGTGTTTTGAAAAATGTCCTATTAAAAAAATGAAATCTTGAAATATGTGGTAGGCTACATAGCACAACACTAACGGGGCAAGAAAACCTGGACTTAGCCCGTGTGATTGTTTGCAGCCAGAGTCCTTTTAAAATCATGGCCCATTGATATTTCACGGTTATTTACTGTATGTAACCTGCTATGGATATAAATAAATAAAGGTTCTTTCTGGAACATGTGGATGGGTATTTTGAGAACCAAAAAAGCTTCACAATGGCATCACTCTGGAGAACCACTCTGGCACCTTTATGGTGATAGTGTTCCTTTATCGTGTTATAACTTTCTACAGCATTTTATGTGTACATTTTCTGCTACGGTTCTCCACCACGCTCTCTTATGTCTAGTGATCTTATTAGTAGTCTACTAGTCATATGTACATCATCGGTACATCTAAGAAAATGATTAAGTTCTGGTAACATAAACACAATTTTCTAAGGTTTTATTAGCAATAACTCGAGACTTGTTTTCATCTCACTTAGTTTACCTTTTATACCTCCTTTAGCTAAAACATTATATACAGCGTGTTTAGGTAAAAGCCATAATTCCTTTGGGTCACAGCTCACCACCACTGCTGTCAGCACAAGGTCATGATAACTTCAGGTAAAAGCATGGCGCTATAAAACTGAGCGTCTAGGAAGCTCTTACTTCTACTTCTTGTCTCCAGTAGTCGATCTGTGAGTCGAGTCTGAATTTAACAGATTGCAGCTGCGTCACCGCTGGTCGGATACGATTGCCACGCCCACATCACACGCAATATCTACTTGCTAAAAGCCGTCCAGGTTTTGTTCCCGCCTGGCGCCCGGAGCTCTCTCCGACTCTGTCTGACTCCGAATTGGGATGAACGGGGTCAGAATATTCAAGACTGGACACCTTTTATGATATAAAAGGCATGGAGTGTAAATATACAGTAAGAGAAACAAAGCTTGCCTAACAAAATACACTGAAAAAAATCATTCTTTGGCCTAGCTTATTTTACTCATATAAATGAGTTTATTTTACATACAAATGGTAAAATTTAGAATTTACTTATATTTACTAGTTTACCCAACAAAATACAGGGACTTTCAACTTTACATTACTTATTACATTGCCTCTACTAAGTTTTTTGTTTAAATCCAATTATACATAGTTGGGCGGGCTTTTACTTTTGCGCATGCACACTGAGCAATTTCTCTTTCGTGGACAGTGATCATCATACGGGTATGCTCACTGAAGAGCTTCTGATTTGTGCAAATTAATCACCTGATTTATATTCATCGAACTGGCGGGTCTTTAAACCATTTTTCTTTACATTTCTTGGAATTGGTAAGATATTAATTATTTATATTTTATATCAGTTTTTTTTTATGTGCGCAGTTTTGTTAAGACGTTAATAACTTACATTCCATATAAGCTACGATAATGTGAACAGCTTGTTAAGATGTTTATGTTCTGCGGTTTAATCGCAGGCATTTATGTAGGTATTTTTGTTGTTAATTTGTCTACAACTCTCCAAAGAACTGACTGACTTATAGCGTGAAAGTGTGTGATTATAGTATTTATTACAAGTAACTTTTATTCTCCTCGTAATCAAAACCTGTTGAATGTCCTTTTTTTCCTCCATTCCAAACGCCATTTTTCGAGCACTTGTTTCGCGATAATCAAAGTTTGCACAATTTGCAACTGGATTTATAAATTACATAGAGCAATTAATTATCTGAAGACACGGAGATGTACAGCTGCTCGTGTAAGTTTAAAAAATCTTTAACAAAGATCTTACATTCGGCGTACTTTTTAAAATACTTGAGTATACAGTATCGCCAGTTTCAATATAAAGGTACTTCCTGGGTAAAAACAAAGTTTCAGAACAGATAACTTATGATGCTACAAAAACGTCATTGCAAGGGAGAAAATGGGGAAACTTAAAGAAGACTACAAGGCATATCGTTTCTGCGTTATTAAGTTGTTGAATGGATATTTTATGTATTATATTTTTATGATTCATGGCACATAAAATGGTTATTTATAAGAGGCATTCATTATTTTCTATCAGAATTTTGAATATATTCTCTTAGTGTACTATTTCGTATGGATAGCAGGTGGCAGCCAGTATTAACAGATAATTTGTATACTAGCTTATAAAGCAGATATATCTCTTAGAGTTATGTAATTATGTTATTATGGTAAAGATAAATTATTTGGAAATCGCAAGTAAAATTAATTTTGTCATTTGTTTACTATTTTTACACAAACACATTATACATTCATGCAAAATGTTTTGTGTGTTTAAATTTATGACAGGTAATCACCAGAAAATATATATTTATAGCTGCACTTGATACTACTCCATGTCTAAAATTACATATTTATTTTTAATAATTAATGCTGCATTATTTGCAATTCTTGTAGGTGTGAAATGAGGTGGTATTGTAATTGCTGCAGATCTGCTTAAGCACTACTGACTTCTTCACAACAATTTTGTACATGGTCAGATTTGTGCAGTAGCAGAAGCAAAGCACCCATGTTTAAAGGAGCCAGGCTCTTAGTCTGGTTATTATGGTTGGCAGACCAGCTTAAAATATAAAATGGCCAATTACAGGACAACATTAAGGTCCCTTGGATGCCCTGAGCTGAATTCATTAAAGAAGCAGTTGCAGGAAAAGTCTTCAGCAAGAAATATTAAAAAACCCAAGAAGGCTGAAGTGAATTGTCTTCCACCTTATCCAGCTGGGGAAATAAAACAAAGTCTTGAAAAAGAAAGAGAGAAGCTTTTGAGTGAGGTGAGGAAGAAAGATAATCACAGTGTTATCACCCACAAAATGGCCAAAACATTTTCTCTCCGAAGGATTGAAGATTTCAAAGCAAGATGGCCAGCTCTCTTCAATGCCACTCAGGTACTGAAAAAATGTAAGTAATTTATCTTCTAAATTATTTTGCATTGTTAAAGTTTCTTTTTTTCTGTGTAATATGGTGTAGTTTTAGAGCTTTTTAAATAAACAGTTGTTTGTTATCATTTCAGAATTGTTTGTAATTAGTTCCACTTTATGATTTGTGTTCTATGTGTGCAGATCAGCAAAGAATTCCAAAGAATCCCAACAATCCATCTGGTTGCAAAGTTTACGTCTTCCCTGGATAAATTCACACCAAGGCTGATAAGCATTTTCCGGAATAAGGGAGGTGCTGTAGAAAAAGAAATCCAGATGATGCTAGATATCTTATGGGGTAAGAAACATAAGTACATTCTTGCAGAGATATTTATTAAATGACCTGGTTTGGTTGCTTTTTCACAATGCCTCTTAATACTGATTTAAACAGGAAAATACTCTCCACAACTGCGGTGGGTTGGCACCCTGCCTGGGATTGGTTCCCTGCCTTGTGCCCTGTGTTGGCTGGGATTGGCTCCAGCAGACCCCCGTGACCCTGTGTTCGGATTCAGCGGGTTGGAAAATGGATGGATGGAATACTCTCCACAAGTGAAGAGAGCTTGTTCTCTGCTGTTTGGTAAAGTACTTTGGTGAAAATGTGGAGGATCTTCTCAGAGTACGGTATGTGGTAAGTGGATCAGTTTTATTTTTTTTCCTCTTCTGTTTGCGGAGATAGAGCCGGTATCTCAATATTGCATTGACTGAGTGGAGTTAAAAAAACAAAAAAAAAACTCTAATCTATACAGTGACAACTTTAAGAAACTAATAAATAAAATATATACTACTATAATATGTTAGTAACACTATATTCTTTCACTCAGTAGTTTATATTACTTTAATTTTTCTTTGCTTTGACAGTATATTGCACTGTTGCATGTCAAAAATAACACATATGGATGCTGATGCATAAAACATTGAAAACCAAAGAAATGACCAAGTCAAGTTTAGAAAAGGCTTGAAAGAAAAGCAATTGATTTCATTTGTTGGGTGATGCCCTCTACACTGGATGTCATCCATCCTGATTATAAAACATTAGTAATCTGAAATTTTTTCACGAACACTTTGATATTGTTTGGTACTATATAGAATTAGTTTCTATTAAATTGTATTGTGTCACGATTTGCTTTGCTTTTTTTGCTTTAAAACCTGAGATTGAAATTCTTCTCAGCCAGCTCTACCAGTGTAGGACAAGGAACAGTTAAAGTGTTTATTTTTTGGTGGAGTATTCCTTTGAAATGTAGATGTATTTGTTATTGATATTAATTATGGCATTTTATTTTCTTTAGGATGTTGAAGCTGATAGTATTCAGTCTGACTGGAGTCAGTATGCTCTCAAACTAATTGTGGCAAAGCATGAAGGAGCTCCTGATGCAGAACCAGCAGATGTTGGTGTGACTGTTGAGTAAACTAAATCTGTAAATAATTTTGGTGAATTTGCAACAGCATGTGCCATGTTACTATGTGTTATATATTCACTGAATCTAAGTTACCCTAAAGAGCTCAGATATAGTCAGTCAGTCATTTCCCAACCCGCTATATCCTAACTACAGGGTCACGGGGGTCTGCTGGAGCCAATCCCAGCCAGCACAGGGTGCAAGGCAGGGACTAATGCCGGACAGGGCGCCAACCCACCGCAGAGCTCAGATATACTTTAGAAGTATTCCAAAAATTGTTTTTGGAATTGAGTGGTCTCAAACGTAGCTCAAAAGTTCTTTCTTTAAAAAACAGGTTAATGTGCTAATGTTAGTGCTTTATTTTTTGCATCAGCTTTATTTACTGCAATATTAGAAGACCATATTGTTTTGTATATACAGGGTATGACCATATTTTTGTGAATTTATGTGAATTTCCCATTGGGATTAATAAAGTATCTATCTATCTATCTATCTATCTATCTATCTATCTATCTATCTATCTATCTATCTATCTATCTATCTATCTATCTATCTATCTATCTATCTAGGTCAAAAAAAGCATTGTTTACTGGATTTTTTTTTGTATTTACCTACCAATATAGAGGCCCTATTTTACATAAGAATTTGTTAAGGTGGGCTGCACGGTGGCACAGCAGTAGTGCTACTGCCTCACAGTTAGGAGACCTGGGTTCGCTTCCCAGGTCTTCCCTGCATGGATTTTGCATGTTCTCCCCGTGTCTGTGTGGGTTTCCTCTGGGTGCTCCGGTTTCCTCCCAGAGTCCAAAGACATGCAGCTTAGGTGCATTGGCGATCCTAAATTGTGCTTGGTGTGTGTGTGCCCTGCGGTGGGCTGGCGACATGCCCGGGGTTTGTTCCTGCCTTGCGCCATGTGTTGGCTGGGATTGGCTCCAGCAGACCCCCATGACCCTGTAGTTAGGATATAGCGGGTTGGATAATGGATGGATGGCCCTACTTTACACAAGATTTTGTTAAGGTTATTAAGTTTACAGCTTCACAGTTAACCTTATTTTGTAAAAGTTACATACTGTGAACTAGCAAACATTTAGAAGGAAATGAACAATTTGGATTGTAAAGTAAATTTCAGTGTTAATGAGCCCATAAGATGGCTGTAGGCTTTTGTGAAGAGAAAATAAAGGTAAAATAAAATCTACATTGTAATTACTGTTATTTGTAAAGAAAAATATTGTAGTAATGTTTTATACATTAAAATACAAAAACTATACTCTTGTGCTTTTTGTGCTTTTTTCCACTTTTATGACTTCTGTTTGAAAAGGTAAGAATATTGAGTTACGCTTACTCAAAAAAATTATGGCAATCAATTGCGTAAACCTTTTTAAGTTTATTCCAATTAAAATCTTGTGTAACTTATACATACACCATTTGAGTAGGGTTAAATTATGAACACTAGTTGTTTCAACTTAAAAAAGTAATAATTTTGTAAAAGAAAATGTTAGTTAATCCAACAAATTCTTATCACATTTTTATTTTCACTCAACTCAAAAAGCAATGTTAAAGTTACATTAATACCATTGTAGGATTTACTTAAAAGTAGTGTTAGTTGAAAGAACTTAAAAAGGTGAATGCAATTGATTGCCATAATTTTTTTAAGTTTATCCAACAAGTTATTTTTTTCAGTGTACCACGCATTATATTTAAAAGACATCTAAAAGATTTTCGAATTCAAGTTGCAATATGAATCTCAAATATTTGTCTTAGGCCTTGTTCAACAAACACTTTGATGTTTAAATATTCGGACTGTGCAATGACCTTAACTCTAAACCCAGAAAAATATTATTTCATATGTTACATGAAGAACATAAGAATTAAACGAACAAAAAAATCAAAATCAGTTGACGTGTTCAGATTTTTTTGAGAGTGAAATTTTAATTCTATTTTGTCCATCCATGCGAATGAGTAAAGGAATGTCCTCATTTAGACAGTGGATTTAAACGGACAAAATACTCGTTTTTATTTTATGCTCATTTATAACTTAATCTTCAGGCAATTACATATATTGCAGTTCTCTATTATACTTATTTAATATTACCGTTGACTAAACATTTATTGAATTATCATTTATTTTATACTAATTTATACATTAATCTAAAAACACATTTGTTGAATGAACTTTTATTTTAAATTCATTCAGAGTTTCATCTAAATGTACATTTCTTGCATATTTATTTTATGCTTATAGTTAAATCTCTCAGCTAACTAAACTTGTGTTTTAATGCAATTTTATACTATTTTAAAGTGTAATCCTCAGTTAAATAAATATTTAACTTTTATCATGTAAACATATAGATAAATCTCAATTTAATGCACTTTTACTTAATGGTATTTTACTGTTTCATCAGTCAGTTAACTGAATATTTATTAATTTATTGCACTTTTATAGTTTTGTAGTATTATTAAAGAGACTTATTTGCTCAGTTAACTAAATGTTTATTTAATGCTCTTTTATAGTATTTTAGTTTAATAAGTACAATATTTAATGCACTTTTACTATGCTAATTTATAGTTAAATTCCTCAATTAATAAAATATGTATTTAATGCACTTTTATTATATATATGGATGGATGGATGGATTTCTTTAATGTTCAACATTTTAGTTAACTATTTAGTGCAATTTTATTTTATACTAACATATAATTATGTCTCTCAGCTGCTCATATTTGCATTTATTGAACTTTTATTATGCTAACTTGTAGTTAAATATTTCAATTGACCATTTTAAATGCACTTTTACTTTATGCTAATTTATAGTTTATGGTAAGTTAATGAAATACTTATTTAATGCAATTTAATTTTATACAAATGTATTTTTTAATCACTAAATTAACTAAATATGCATTTAATGTTATTTTATTTTATGTTTATAGTTTAATCACTCAGTTAACTAAATATATAATAAATGCCCCCTCATGTTATGCTACCTTTTGTGGACAGGCTGAAGAAAATATTTTTTTATATTAAAAAAGAGCACGCAGGTACCTAGATCAGAAAATTTAAAGTTCTTTAATAATAAAAAAAAAGATTTAAAAAGATTAAAACAAAAATCGTGCATTTAATTAACCGAAAACTGTAGTTGTTGTTTTTAAAGTTGTATGCATTTTATTATTTGTTTTCACATGTGGTGACAAATAAACTTAGCAAGAATGAATCATTTAATTTGCTGAAATATCTACGATGCAATAATGTTTTGTTTTGCGACTAAATCTTTTATTTAAATACGAACATCTTAAACAAGCAGACATCGGTTGTGTAAAAATATTATAAATAACAGAAACAGTCGTGCATATGCGTGTCAATGATTGCGGCAATTATTAAAAATACCGATTTAAATTTTGAAACTGTATTCACGAATACTGCAGCCATTGCTAGACAAGCCTCGAGAACAGTAAGCGTAAAAGCAGAATTCACAAAAGCAACATTGCAAAGGACGGAGCGGGAGGTGGACCTTTCATTTCATTCGTTTGGACAGACGCGCTCAGGTGGGCATATCGGCAGCGGCAATATGAAGTACTATATGATGTACTGCTTCGGCTACTTTTTAGGTAATTAGTTAAGAAAAACAACGAACTCAATCAATCAGCAGGGTGTCGGTTTGCTTATTTCATGTAATATTGATTTGCGATTAAGTGTCAAAGATTATATCGAATTAAATATATTTCTTAAAGGACGCATATCACATGACATTTATTTCCATCTGATACTGATTTCCTTAACTGAATATTTTTCTCATGGACGTCGTCTCCCAGGAATCATGAACAGAGATTTAATACCGATTTAAAATAATATATAGAATAATAATCTATTATTAAAAGCATATAAGCACGTACTGTCATAAATTATGAAGACAATGTACAATTTCTGAACGCAGAGCGAAGTTTTCGGTTTATAGCAATTCCACATGTGTATTTGGTCCCTAAAAGTTACATCATCGTTACTTTTACAAGATTAACATTTAAAATTCTATTTAATTTTATGAAGGAGACTAAGATTGCTGGATTGGCAATGAAAACATATATCAAGTTTAAAAGGCGGTGTCCCCTGATAAACTATACAGCATGGTGGACGGGTCAAGCTACAAACACAGTGAGATGAGGCCTGGGAATACGTTCTTTTATTAGACTTTAAAATAACATAACACACCACAAAGGGCGTAGCAAGCCTCCTTGGTGGAGTGGGTCTTTTTTCCCCAAAAAAAATGACTTTTTTAAAAATTAGCTTACCATTTTGTTCGTATTTAATATGTTATATATTTCCCAGGCCTAAGGATAGAATAAACGGAGACAGACTTACTGAAACACTATTGAAACAATGACATTTATTATTAAGACTATAGCTTCGTCTCTCATTCTAATTCTTAAAAAGTATCGAGTTAGTGTTAGTTTCAGAGCAAAATGAAGCCAAAGTTTTTGTTTATAAATGAAATACGTAGCCTATATAAATTGTAAAATTGAGCATACTATTTTATAATAGGCCTACTAAACACTAGTTATTAAATGCTACATCAGCGTTCAATATTCAGCTTCAATAATTAAATTTTTAATTTGACTTTTGCAGGTTTTATTTAATAATTACCATATTTTTTGCTGTTTACATTTCATAGTTGGACATTGGACGTTTCTAAATACGGGAAGGCTTATTATTTATCTATTATTTAAAAGGGCATCTTTTAAGGCAGATTTGTCACCTATCAATCAATCAGTCAATCAATCTTGTATATATGCTGTTGTAATTTTTTTTTTAATTTATTGACTCATTTATATATATCATTGCTCTTTTTCGTGACAGTATTTATTTAATAATTACCTTATAATCGATCTCATTTTGGCAGAAATGGCGTTCCATATACGCTCCTGCCAACTGAGACTTCCAGCCTAATTTAATAGACCTGACTCTCGTATTCCAATGTTCTTTCTGAAGCCCACGGGATACACAACTAAATTTTATCAGTTGACAAAATCACAAAAGTTGCGAGCTCATGTTTACTAGGAAAATATTAGCAGATGATAGAAAATGGTGTCCTCGACTCTTGGCAACCCAAAGGCGCTGACTAATTTGATATTTTAGCTGTAGTCATAATGTATTGAGAACGTGAAAGTCCAGTTTGGTTTGGTTTAGGTTTTATTTGTCATATATTGGTTAACGCAGGGTCAACATACAATGAAATGTGTATAACGAGAAAAACAAGTCACTCAGCCTAGATCCAATAAAGCTAAAAAAAAAATTACAAGTTAAAAATAGACTAGTCATATAAAATAAAATGTGTACGTTTTAAAAGAAGTTATAGAGCAATATGAGTTGCGCAGCAGTACAAATGACAGTTATTGCACAGATAATGTTTTATAAGTACAGATGCATATTCCATAAAGTGCAGTTGCATGTTCCAGTCAGTATTCAGAGTGTGTGCAGGTGCAGTTTGTGTTTGAGTAGTGCAATGTAGATGTAATGCAATGTAGGTGTAATATAAGTGTTAGGAAGTGTTGAAAGGCCTACCTTGTGTTCTTGATTTTAAGAATAGTTGTTCTATTCTGTGACAATCGTATCCTTTTTTTCTCGCTCCTTTTGTCCCTTTTCAAAAACTATCAGTTGCTCCAATGGGCTAAGCAGCTGATTCATGTCGGCTACGCATTTTTTCGGCATGTATCCTAATCAGTTTTAATGTACGCATATAATATATATATATATATATATATATATATATATATATATATATATATATATATATATATATATAGCTTAAAGGATATTTATGAGGCACTCTGGTTTCCTCCCACAGTCCAAAGACATGCAGGTTAGGTGGATTGGCGATTCTAAATTGGCCCTAGTGTGTGCTTGGTGTGTGGGTGTGTTTGTGTGTGTCCTGTGGTGGGTTGGCACCCTGCCCGGGATTAGTTCCTGCCTTGTGCCCTGTGTTGGCTGGGATTGGCTCCAGCAGACCCCCGTGACCCTGTGTTCGGATTCAGCGGGTTGGATAATGGATGGATGGATGGATATTTATGAACATTATGCGCTTATTATTAATGGTTGGAACGCTAGCAATTTGGGTTACACCACTGTAACATAACATATTCAGATTCATTTTCAGCGTCTGGAGTGTATCCCTTCAGCAGCTTGAGGAAAGCAGAATATACCCAAATAGTAAAAGTAAGGATAGAATATGACAGGATAGAATAACTTATAGACTTTAGTATTGTTTGCAGTAGGAAAGTTACACAGGTAAATAAGCCAAGACACAAAAACTGATGTACACACACTCAAGACTTGTACATAAAGAATAATTACCTTTAATAATAATAATAGAATTTAGCTGCATCTCTAGAAGTAATAAAATTCAAAATGCGAATAGACACGAGTTATTTAATCTGTTGCTATATACTGTACTCTTAGAAACCTAAATCTGCAGGCGAATAGCAGCAGCTAAAAATTAGGAAAAATAGGACGCCCACTGTCTGAGAGAACCGAGTCGGCTTTCTTTCAGACAAAGAAAATTGATTATTTAATAGGCACAATGTGTTTGTGTGTTATTCTCTGCCTCTTTTGGCTTGTGCAACACCAAAGAAATGAGGACTTTTCACATTCGGATGGACGACGTTGTGTTATTTCTGCTAGTGTAACACGGAAGAACGTGATTGTGTAATAAATAATTTGGAGAAGGTATGCGTAACACCAACTGTGCGACATAACGTTGTATATATCACTTAACGATAATAACATTTCCATGAGACATTGTCAGTCCCTCTGGATCTAGTTCAGGCTATGGGTCTGAGCCTATGTCGACATTTTTGCATCCTCTTTGAAACCCGCTTACACTGTTAGAAGACGCGGCACCCTGTGTACAAGGCATCAGCCCACACTGGCCAGTCCGCCGCCGGGCACTCAGTGACTCACTGGACCCAGGTGAAGTGGCCATTTAGCACTTTCGCATATGTGATGAGGGAGGAAAACTAGATTATCGGGGGGAAAACCCAAGTGCAGGGGCACAAAGTCCACGCCGGCTGATGCAAGGGTTGGATTCGAAACCAGTGAAGCATGGAAGCGCTAAAAATGTATGCCCAGGCTCAGAATTCATTAATAATAATAATAATAATAATAATAAATGCATTTGGCACATTTCATGCACTGAAAACAAATCCTTGTGCTTTACAATACAAGTTACCTGAAGGTACTGTATATGGAAACAATAAAACCGATGCTAATAGCATGGTATTAAAATAATAACTTACTAAATAAAGTAAATAATTTAAAGAGTACCTAAAATGTTGCTAAAAATATTGCGATAAATTGTAATATTTCACTCTTTATTATAATTTGATAAGGTTACATAATAATTCAAATGTTGACTTTAAAATATGAAATATCACAGTCACTACCTAAAAGACGCGGTCAAATGCACGCCGAGAGCGCGCGCAGCAGTCGGGCAGCTCATGAAAGCGGCAGCTTGAAGGATACGCCTGCAGCGCGCGCCCTGGTCCACAGTGAGTATCAAGCGCTGAATTAAAAAAAAATAAACAGAATTGCAGCACGAGGAGCTCGCATTGGCTAAAAAGCTGACTGAGTACGCAGGAGCGTCTGGAGGAAGCAGGCATCACAGTACAACGCCTATGATGTGTTGTATCGAACGTGAAATCAAAGGCGCGTCATCTCTTTGTCCCGCCCTGCGTTGCGAGGCATTAGGCGAGTCGGTAAGCATTACATTACATTTGAACTAAGAAGATAAAAAGATAGACTGAACAAAATTACCCACGAGTACAAGGCCCATTTTAGACAAATGTCTGCCACCACCTGCATGCTGCGACATGCCGTCATAGGCTATACAAAACGGTTAATATTACGCGAACACTCAACCTTGAACAATGACAAATAACGCAGAAATGAAGAATGCAATTGCTTTAAAGTGATCTCGACAGTTGACGATCCTTAAATCCAACAAGAGCAGATTCACAGAGCAGCAGAGATCCAGTACATGTAATCCAGGGAGCCTGCGCGTTTCTACCCAAGAATTCGGACTTTACAAAGGATCACGTCAAACTGTACCTGAGCAACGTACACCTGAGGTTTATGAGAGTTTTAGGTTGGAGAGGAAAGAAAAAATACGTCCGGGTACTTACTAGTGCCGCCGATGTCTCCTACCAACGGGGGAGAAATCGAAAGTGAAACTTAAAACTCAAAGTTTTATTTTCGTGTTAAGCCATGAATTAAATAATCTAGAGGTCCATGCAGTCGCCCCCTAGCGACCCACGTTTTGCCGAAGTCGTATATTTAAACGTCGTCAAATAAAAAGAAGTACCCACGCCAATATTTTTTTTTGCCAATAAAAATGTAATACACCCATACTTTCCTGCGAACATGAGTAAATAATGGAAACATAATGATGAATTGTTAAGTGTAAATTTTATTTGAGCTATATGAACTTCTAAATGAAAATGCGTTACTTAAAAAAGGTCAGATACAGCAGCCAGACTTTTTTTCAAAAGTGAAGAACACATAATTTACTTTCCTTTTTCATGCAGTTAGCATGTTTTTTTATTTAAATTTCGAAAAAAATAGGTGACTTATATTAAATTTTATTATTTTTTAATCAACATGATATATTGAGTTTGTTATGTCAAGAATCATAATGTGGAGTAATTCTGTCATTATCCAAGCGAACCTGATTGAGTAAATGTCATATCTAATCGATGATACGACCAAGGGTCCACACGTCGAAATCACCAAGGGGGACCCTCAATGAAACAACTGAATACTCGAGACACGAAATCAAGAGTGGGAACAACCGCGCTGCATGAAACGACAGGCTTATCTGCGCGCAAATTGTTAAAAGTGAGATAAACTCTTAGCCAGAAACTCTATTAATTAAATCACCTACAGGCATGTGGGGATCTTCATCTGTAGAAATGTTACACCTGTTTGGGCTTGTGTTCTCCGAAACCCTTTCATCCACTTTAATGGGATTTAGTAATGGCTGGATGCCCTTTATAATGTGTACAGTACTGTAGTCTATTAGTGTTTATCGAAGGACTGCACGTGACGCAGCGGTATCTCTGCGCCTTTTAGTTTGAGGTTCGCATCCAAGGTGCTTATAGCGTTGAGTTTGCATATACTCCCTGTGTGTTCGTGGGTTTCTTTCCCCAGGCCAAAGAAATGGTCGGATAAGTGAACTGGCATTGAAATTGGCCTTTCTGTGGGTGTGTTTGCCTCGAGATGGACTGGCGCCCTGTCCAGATGCCCCTGCTTTGCGCCCGATGACAGTTGTGACAGGCATACATGCGGCCCTGCCATGGATGAGCGAGTTAGCAAAATGGATGGATGGTTTATAGGACTGGCAATATTAACGGGCCGTCAGAAAGTAAAAAATTAGTGCGAAGAAGCAACCGTGCACTAAAATATATGAGCAATTCACAAGGAGGTTTCAACAAATCACTTGAGTAATCTCTTGCGATAGAAAATGTTGTAACCCCAGTGAACAAAGGCCGTGAATGCCAATCACAAATTACTTATGACAAATTATCTGTGGTTCACAATCTTTTAAGCCTTAAATGCGTTGCTGACCGTAAATTGGGGGTTATTATGCAAATTGTAAGAATAATTTGAGCTGTAATATTGTAACTTAATAAGTCTCCTTCACAAAGATCGTCTACATAGCATAACTTCACTCGACACTTAATGAACGACACAAGAGTACATTTAACAGAAACAAGGTTAAAGTAATTTAGCAGAACGATTTCTATGAAAAGTTCTGTCAAAAGTCACAGTTCAGATTAAGATATACAAACTGGACATGCGACAGTGTCAGAATCATGATCTAAATTTGCATGAATCTCATTAAAGTTGTTTAATTAGATTCATGCAAATTTATATCATAATAATCAATTAATATTTAAATAACAGCATATTTTACAACATGTATCACATAGCTAATATTCTTTTCATACTTCATTCTCTGGAATGTTTCGATCCTAACAGCATTCAGACAGGCCTAACAGTCCAAACTGCCAGCATAGCATAATAGAATAGAAAATAACATTTTGAAACCCGGTTAATCCAATCCTGGCAGAATGAAACAAAAGGCAAAAGGCTGGATAGGGGTCACTGACAATATTACTTTTGTAATTCTAATATATTTATGCTGTTTTTCACAACTCTTAATTGGGTTAAGCATGTTTGAGAATGTAATGTGTTGTGTTTTTCGTGTTTTTTTCATGTTGCTGTAGTTTCGGTGAAGACAGACTTTTCACTGTATTTTTATTTTGGTGTATGTATCTAAGAAGCATGTGCAGTATAAAATACACGCCAATGAAATTGCCTTTTTTCTTTAATTTTTGCGTGTTAGTTTCTGTTACAGGTTGCGGAAAGTTACATTTTATTACAAAAAATTTAAAAAGGCATGATGTGTTCGTCTTGACAGGAAACTCCAAATCAGAACATCAATAAGATGTATTTTATTTGATATACCCTTCATGAGTACTAACAGAAAGCACAAATGATAGTAGATTTCAGTCCAATAAAATAACAAAGACGTAAATAGAATATTAATAGACATCTTAAAAATTCCCGTTGCGAGTGAACACGAGGGTGTGCTTGTATAGGAATTAACTATCGGACAATTTAAAAGATAAAGCAGCCGCCATCCATTCACCAACTGCGGCGTGCGGTGTTCCATATGTCAACATTCGTAGCGTAGCACAGCCAGATAGCTGCGAACGTAAACAGGTGAGCGGAGTCAAACCAACAGCAGAAAACCAGCCAGACTATAAACTGAGCCATCAGCTGTCTGCATAATGAAACAGCTTGTCAGACCTCATCTATTGCGGCAGCGCCTACCCAGTGGTCCTCACCTGCAAATTATTGAGGAGACCGCGTCCCTAGACGTCAATTAATATCTGCAACACGGTCAAACTAATTTGCTTTCAGTGCTAAAATTTTAGCTTGATTTATGCTTAACCTATTATGAAAATGTTTACATGATGTGTTTTATAAAATGCTCAGCTTACCTTTTCGTGCAGGTGAAGTGAAAAATGCAAAGCCGCGCCAAAAGTCCTAGGCAATGTGATTTTCAGGAGTCTCTGCATTTATCACTACATCCGTAATAAAGATAGTGTAAGCTGTCATTTATTATTTTGGAAATATTGTAGGATGTCATTTATCATTTTGGTAATAGAAAGCCCTGTGTTTGTATTAAATCTGTGTTACTTACTTATTGTTGGGTCTTTTATGTTGATACTACCTCTGGTTATTTACATTTGAAACTGTACCTGATTGGGTTAGCGAGCCAGTACGATCTGGGACGGAGCGCATCTTTGCCGCGTTTCCTTGGTCAGGCGGTTTAAGGAGAACAGGTTGGGCTGGATCGATGCACGAGTTGCCTAGTGAACTGTTTTAGCTCTAGTAGTAAAGTGTCTGGCTATTCTTTATACCGGCTACCATCTACTGAGAATTATGCTAACAAGACAAGGCTTTTTACGTGTCACAATTGTGTGGGAAGCTAGCAGTTTGTCAGGCGTACACTCACTGAGCAAATTATTACAGGGGCACTATGGTAGTTCTGGGTAGGGCTTCATTTTGTTCTCATAACAGCCCCAGTTCTTCGTGGCATGTATTCCACAAAATCCCCTTGAGATTCTGTATCACGTTATCATGATTGCATCACAGAGTTTCTGCAGATGCACATTCATACTGCGAATCTCCACATTCCACATGCTTCAATGGCGACTGGGGAGATTACTGAAGAACACCAAACTCTTTGTCATGTTCATAAAACCAGTTTGAGATGAGTTTTGCATTGTGACATGATGCATTATCATGCTGGAAGCCACTAAATTATAAATTGTAGTTGAAATGAAGGGATGCACATGGTTAGTAACATTATTCAAATGGGCCATGGCTTTCAAGTAATGATTGATAGGTATTAACGGGCTCAAAGTGTGCCAAGAAAACGTTCTCCATACCATTGCCTTACCAGCAGCATCCTGGACCGCTAACTGGCCAACGGAGGCTTGGGCGAACACATTTGAGCTTGTGCCATGCTCAATTCTTTTCCCAAACTGAACAACAACATTTATTTATACACTGTAGCACATTTTCATATAAACAATGTAGCTCAAAGTGCTTTACGTGATAAAGAAAGAGAAAAAGACAAAATAAAAAATTCAAATTAGGTAACACTAATTAACATAGAATAAAAGTAAGGTCCGATGGCTAGAAAAAACAAAAAAAAATCTCCAAACAGCTGGAGAAAAAATAAAATCTGCAGGGGTTCCAGGTCACGAGACCGCCCAGCCCCCTCTAGGCATTCTACCTAACATATATGACCTCAATCAGTCCTTATTGTATTCAGGGTTCTCATGGAAGAATTTGATGGTGGTGGTCATGTGGACTTCTGGCCTTTAATCCATCAATGTAGGGACATCACGGTGCTTTGATTAGGTGGTGGTGGCACAGTTCGCCACCAAAGAAAACCAGAAAAAGAACAGAAGAGACAGTAGGGGTTAGTATGGATTTTGGAGCCACCATGAATAATAATGATAATTAATTGACTATGCAGAGCATCAGGATTTAACTAAAATGAAGCTATGAGAAAGCCACTTTAAAGTAATGAGTTTTCAGCAGTGTTTTAAAGTGAGAGATTATTTAAGGCTTTGTAAACCATAAGCAGTATTTTAAAGTCAGTTCTAAATGACATGGGTAACCAGTGTAGTGACATCAAAACTGGGGTGATGTGCTCGGAATTTCTTTTCTGAGTTAAGATTCTGCACTAGTTGTAATCGATTTATGTCTTTTTTTGGTAGTCATGAGAGGAGTGTGTTACAGTAATCTAGCCGACTGAAAACAAAAGCGTGAACTAATTTTTAAGCATCTTGCAATGTTATAAGAGGTCTAACTTTTGCTATATTTCTTAAGTGAAAAAATGCTGCCCTAGTAATCTGATTAATATGTGATTTAAAATTCAGGTCAGAGTCTTCTTCTTCTTCTTCTTCTTCTTCTTCTTCTTCTTCTTCTTCTTCTTCTTCTTCTTCTTCTTCTTCTTCTTCTTCTTCTTCTTCTTCTTCTTCTTCTTCTTCTTCTTCTTCTTCTTCTTCTTCTTCTTCTTCTTCTTCTTCTTCTTCTTCTTCTTCTTCTTCTTCTTCTTCTTCTTCTTCTTCTTCTTCTTCTTCTTCTTCTTCTTCTTCTTCTTCTTCTTCTTCTTCTTCTTCTTCTTCTTCTTCTTCTTCTTCTTCTTCTTCTTCTTCTTCTTCTTCTTCTTCCGGCTACTCCCATTAGGGGTTGCCACAGCGGATCATCTTCTTCCATATCTTTCTGTCCTCTGCATCTTGCTCTGTTACACCCATCACCTGCATGTCCTCTCTCACCACATCCATAAACCTTCGTTTAGGCCTTCCTCTTTTCCTCTTCCCTTGCAGCTCTATCCTTAGCATCCTTCTCCCAATATACCCAGCACTTTCCTCTGCACATGTCCAAACCAACGCAATCTCGCCTCTCTGACTTTGTCTCCCAATCGCCCAACTTGAGCTGACCCTCTAATGTACTCATTTCTAATCCTGTCCATCCTCATCACGCCCAGTGCAAATCTTAGCATCTTTAACTCCACTACCTCCAGCTCTGTCTCCTGCTTTGTGGTCAGTGCCACCGTCTCCAACCCATATAACATAGCTGGTCTCACTACCGTCCTCTAGACCTTCCCTTTCACTCTTGCTGATACCCGTCTGTCACAAATCACTCCTGACACTCTTCTCCACCCATTCCACCCTGCCTGCACTCTCTTTTTCACCTCTCTTCCACAATCCCCATTACTCTGTACTGTTGATCCCAAGTATTTAAACTCATCCACCTTCATCAGCTCTGCTCCCTGCATCCTCACCATTCCACTGACCTCCCTCTCGTTTACACACATGTATTCTGTCTTGTTCCTACTGACCTTCATTCCTCTCATCTCTAGAGCATATCTCCACCTCTCCAGGGTCTCCTCAACCTGCTCCCTACTATCGCTACAGATCACAATGTCACCAGCAAACATCATAGTCCACGGGGACTCCGGTCTAATCTCGTCTGTCAACCTGTCCATCACCATTGCAAATAAGAAAGGGCTCAGAGCCGATCCCTGATGTAATCTCACCTCCAACTTGAATGCATCCATCACTCCTACCGCAGACCTCACCACTGTCACACTTCCCTGGTACATATCCTGTACAACTCTTATGTACTTCTCTGCCACTCCCGACTTCCTCATACAATACCACAGCTCCTCTCGAGGCACCCTGTCATATGCTTTATCCAGGTCCACAAAGACGCAATGCAACTCCTTCTGGCCTTCTCTAAACTTCTCCATCAACATCCTCAGAGCAAACATTGCATCTGTGGTGCTCTTTCTTGGCATGAAACCATGCTGCTGCTCACTAATCATCACCTCACTTCTTAATCAAGCTTCCACTACTCTTTCCCATAAGTTCATGCTGTGGCTCATCAATTTTTTCCTGTAGTTACTGCAGTCCTGCACATCCCCCTTATTCTTAAATATTGTCACCAGTACACTTCTTCACTCCTCAGGCATCCTCTCACTTTCTAAGATTCCATTAAATAATCTGGTTAAAAACTCCACTGCCATCTCTCCTAAACACCTCCATGCATCCATAGGTATGTCATCTGGACCAACGACCTTTCCATTTTTCATCCTCTTCATAGCTGTCCTTACTTCCTCCTTGCTAATCCATTGCACTTCCTGATTTACTATCTCCACATCATCCAACCTCTTCTCTCTCTTGTTCTCTTCATTCACCAGCCTCTCAAAGTACTCTTTCCATCTGCTCAACACACTCTCCTCGCTTGTGAGTATGTTTCCATCTTTATCCTTTATCACCCTAACCTGCTGCACATCTTTCCCAGCTCGGTCCCTCTGTCTAGCCAATCAGTACAGGTCCTTTTCTCCCTCCTTAGTGTTCAACCTCTCATACAACTCATCATATGCCTTTTCTTTAGCCTTCACCACCTCTCTCTTCACCTTATGCCTTATCTCCTTGTACTCTTGTCTGCATCTCTCTAACTATCCCACTTCTTCTTTGCCATCCTCTTCCTCTGTATACTCTCCTGTATTTCCTCATTCCACCACCAGGTTTCCTTTTCCTCCTTCCTCTTTCCAGATGTCACTCCAAGTACCCTTCTTGCTGTCACCCTTACTACATCTGCTGTAGTTTCCTAACTGTCTGGTAATTCTTCACTGCCACCCAGTGCCTGTCTCACCTCCTCCCTAAACTCAACCTTGCAGTCTTCCTTTTTCAGCCTCCACCATTTGATCCTTGGCTCTGCCCTCACTCTCTTCCTCTTCTTGATCTCCAACGTCATCCTACAGACCACCATCCTATGCTGCTTAACTACACTTTCCCCTGCCACCACTTTGCAGTCTTCAGTCTCCTTCAGATGAGCTCTTCTGCATAGGATGTAATCTACCTGTGTGCATCTTCCTCCACTCTTGTACGTAACCCTATGTTCCTCCCTCTTCTTAAAATATGTATTCACCACAGCCATATCCATCCTTTTGGCAAAATCCACTATCCTCTGACCTTCTTCATTCCTCTCCTTGACACCATACCTACTCATCACCTCCTCATCTCCACTGTTCCCTTCACCAACATGCCTATTGAAATCCGCTCCAATCACCCCTTTCTCTCCCTTGGGTACATTGTTCATCACTTCATCCAACTCAATCCAAAAATCTTCTTTCTCACCCATTACACACCCAACTTGCAGTGCATATGCACTAACAACATTCATCATCACACCTCCAATTTCCAGCTACTCTGCCTGACACTCTTTTCACCTCCAAAACACTCTTGATATACAGTAATCCCTCCTCCATCGCAGGGGTTGCGTTCCAGAGCCACCCGCGAAGTAGGAAAATCCGCGAAGTAGAAACCATATGTTTATATGGTTATTTTTAGAATGTCATGCTTGGGTCACAGATTTGCGCAGAAACACAGGAGGTTGTAGAGAGACAGGAACGTTATTCAAACACTGCAAACAAACATTTGTCTCTTTTTCAAAAGTTTAAACTGTGCTCCATGACAAGACAGAGATGACAGTTCTGTCTCACAATTAAAAGAATGCAAACATATCTTCCTTTTCAAAGGAGTGCAAAGCAAGCAGTCAAAAAAAAAAATCAATAGGGCTTTTTGGCTTTTAAATATGCGAAGCACCGCCGGTACAAAGCTGTTGAAGGCGGCAGCTCACACCCCCTCTGTCAGGAGCAGAGAGAGAGTTAGAGAGAGAGATAAAAAATCAATACGTGCCCTTTGAGCTTTTAAGTATGCGAAGCTCCGTGCAGCATGTCCTTTCAGGAAGCAGCTGCACACAGCCCCCCTGCTCACACCCCCCTAGTCAGCGCAAGAGAGAGAGAGAGAGAGAGAGAGAGAGAGAGAGAGAAAGTAAGCTGGATAGCTTCTCAGCCATCTGCCAATAGCGTCCCTTGTATGAAATCAACTGGGCAAACCAACTGAGGAAGCATGTACCAGAAATTAAAAGACCTATTGTCCTCAGAAACCCGCGAAGCAGCGAAAAATCCGCGATATATATTTAAATATGCTTACATATAAAATCCGCGATGGAGTGAAGCCGCGAAAGGCGAAGCGCGATATAGCGAGGGATCACTGTACTGTTCCTTCAGAATAACTCCTACCCCAATTCTCCTCCCATCCACACCATGATAGAACAATTTGAATCCACCTCCAATCCACCTGGCCTTACTCCCCTTCCATTTAGTCTCTTGCACACACAATAGTTACCCCTAAATTCTTTATCTCCGTCTTGACTTTTAATCCTAAAGCATCAAGTTTATTTCTAATAACCTCATTATATCCATTATTGCCAATCACTAAAATTTCTGTTTTCTCTTTGTTTAGTTTGAGAAAATTACTACTAATCCATTCGGAAACACAAGTGAGACATTGTGTCAGTGAATCAAGAGAGTCGGGGTCATCAGGTGCTATTGATAAATACAGCTGTGTGTCATCAGCATAGCTGTGGTAGGTCACGTTATGCCCTGAGATAATCTGACCTAATGGAAGCATGTAAATCGAAAAGAGCAGCGGACCCAGGATAGAGCCTTGTGGAACACCACATAGAATATCATGTATCTTTGAAGTATAATTACCACAACTAACAAAGAATTTTTTACCTAACAGGTAGGATTCAAACTAATTTAAGACACTGCCAGAGGGGCCCACCCATTGACTAAGGCAATTTCTAAGAATATTGTGATCAATGGTATCAAACGCGGCACTCAGATCTAAGCGGATGAGAACAGATAAACGGCCTCTGTCTGCATTTACCTGCAAGTCATTTACTACTTTAACGAGTGCAGTTTCTGTACTGTGATTTGTTCTGAAACCCGACTGAAACTTATCAAGAATGGCATGTTTATTGAGGTGATCATTAAGCTGCATAATGACTGCCTTCTCTAGAATTTTACTTAAGAAAGGCAGGCTTGAACACATCACGCATGCGCATACGGCGCAAGGGACTGCTTTTAACGTGGATCTAAATTTTACACAACACTTGACATATGGGGAGAGTAAAGTAGTGGATTACAGGGATACACACTGAAGAGAAAATAGCCAAGATGAGAAGAAAAAGAGGAAGAAAAAAGCAAGCCGTGCATGTTAGCAAAAATAACAGATTTACTGAAATCTACAATCACGTTAAGTGCAGGTAATTAGACACAACACAAAAGTCCTGAAAGCTCAGAAATTCTCCCAAAAATCAGCATTTTCTCCAGGCGATTCACAATACAGTATTCCGGAAATTCATGTTTCTGTTGATTATTTTGGCAATATCTCAGTGATAAAAAAAGAAACTTTCCATTTTTCACTATTCTTTTCTGAACCCCATTCATTGCCAATTCCGTCAGTTCAAGCATGCCACGCGTGCAAATCTTGGCACACTTCAAAACAAAATTGAGGATGACCCCAAAAAGAAAACACTCAAACTAATTTTTCGTCAGAGTACATAAAAGTTTATCTTTGCCTTATAATTGTTAAAATAGCATTACGTTAGATCTTTGCGCTGATTATAACAACGATTTTGCCACAGCCAGCCAGATAGTTTAAGCAACTGCACAAGACAAGTTGAGGTGTTACTATTTGTTTTGAATAAAAACTGCAGTAATTCTGTGAAATGCATGATTATTTTGTATTTATTAAGTGAGCACATCATTTACAGAGGCAAGGTGGAGGGAGGGCTGTAGGGGCATTTCAATGTGTTTCTTAACACAGCGACAGGAAAGTTTGAAAGAAAAAATGACGATGACAGCAGTGGTTTAGGTGACCTCTGTTCTTGTAGAGCACAACCTGCTCGTTCAGATTAAGACATAAAACTCTTTTTGAATTTGCTGTCTTACAAAATAAATAAATTCATGAACACATGCTGCTATGGTTTTGGGGTATCTGAGGATATGTAGGCCAGGTAAACATGCTGAATGTAGTTAAAAAGGTTTAAAACAAAGAATATTAACCGATGCCCATCATGTCATTGCCGTTGACTGCAATGTTTTTCTGCTATCCTTGCTTGTGACCAGTGTGGCCTGTAAATGAAGTTTCTCCTCACTGAAGCTTGTGGAAAACAGGCTGACGACTTCTGTTACACAGGAGTGGCTTCAGAGACGGACCTTAAGTCAAAGGAAACCAGAGCCTGACAAGATGTTAAGGCCCTTTCTCTCAACCCCTGCAGCCAGTCAGTGCCAAATTGTGTGTGTTATTCAGCTAAACGCCGATGTTTATTTTTATTTAGGACATCACCCACAATCGTTATAGGAGTTTAATATATAGCATATACTACATCATTTGCACAACCATAATTTGCATTAGGATTACGTAAAGAGTTTGAAATTGGTGAAAAACACAATACACGCTTTGCTTTCAGTAATAAAATAAGTACCGTAAAATCTCCTTAATAACACGACCAGCATTTACGCGAAAACAGAAATGAGTCGATAATTACAGTATTCAGACTGCTAATAATGGTTCTGCCTTGATGCTGACTTTAACTGTTCTCGGACAGAGAAGAGATTGGCGACTGCTTTTTTTAATCGCAGAAGCCTTTAGAAAGGGACAATGCCCAATGTTTCAGGAGGGGCTGGATGTTGCTGACACTAAATCACAAATTATTTCCAATGGCCATACTTTTACATGTTTATGTTTAGCAGATGTGTAACACCGCTTTAAAAGTAAAGGCAGGTTACCCCCTCATAATTTGTGTCACTGTCAAAGAATCAGTTTACATTTGTACAGGTTTATAATATAACCAGTAACGGCGCACTGCACGATAACGTGCAGTGAATATACTTGACTTGAGCATTCCTAGTTTTAAGACTCTTTCTCTGTACGTTTAGCATTTGTTTGCTCAGAGGTTGATGCGCTTGATGCTTCCTGAGCAGCTCTTCTTTTCTCCTCCCTAGCGGCCCGCTTCTTTTCTTCTTTCATCGACATCTTTTCACGTTAAAACTGATTAAGTCAGTGTTTGTGTTGCAATTACTTAGTACGTTTTCTTTAATTTTTCACTTAAGCTGGCACTTAAGCCTTCAAACTGCCTCAAGAATGATTTTAATTATGAAGAGGTAGAGGAAGTGATGGTGAAGGTGGTAGGGATGAGAACAGCGCCCATACGCATGTGCCGCAAGGCCTCCCTGCTGGCCGCTGCTGCGAATTGATTCCACAATAAAATAGCCAATCATCACCCCGAAAGCGGATAGTAGACATCACGTAGTATATGTGTACCAAATTTCAGTAGATTAAGGGTTATGGTTTCATGTTTTGAGATAAATTTTATGTGTGAATTTTAAGTGTAATTGGGACACAAGGCCTCAAAAGGTTGGCCTTCAGCCAATAATAATAGAAAAACCTGCTGTGTGGTGAGAAAGATGTCAGGAAGGAGAAGAATGTTCAATGTTAGCAGGTCAATCTAGCAGAGGGTCACATGAGGGCACACTCCTGAACTGGTGTGTCTTGGGCTAGTAAGGAGACTGTCTGGTCTGATGAGGTTACCACCAGTGAGAGCTTGGTGTTCAATGCCAACAAAGCGAATAAACAATCAACTTTTATTTTATATAGTGAAATTTCTGTAATGACCACTATACCAAGGTGCTTCACAAATATAAGGAAGTTGTGCCATTATTTACATTGTTCTTTAGAATGGGAGCATGTGCAGGTCAAGTACCTTGCCTAGAGCTGCCCTGTGAATCAGAGTTATGGACTGAACTGTAAGCTTTGGGTTTTAAGGTCTAATGTTTTAGCCAGTAGGCTACTGGAAACGTAGTGTCCAGTCTGAAAGACACACAGGTCCACACTACATCTGGACACCTGGCCTGTTAAAAGAGTATCTGAGCCAGCAGAAGCCAACACAGAGTACTGTGACACAGAGTCCATATACAATAGCTCTCAAGGGCTATCCTGACTGTAGAAGTGATTTTTGGCATTGAACATCACAAGGCAATTGAGTTTATAGTTGGGAGCAGGAAGCTGTCAGCCATCTGATACAGAGAAAGCATAGACAGATATTATTCCCCAATATTATTCACATGTAATTGAAGGAACATTTAGGTAGGCCATACATACAGTAGCTGTACATATCCCACTGTATAAAACTAAGAGAAGATTCTTTTAATTAGTGTCCATGTCAGTTTCTCTGGTCCTGTTTTCCATTCAAAGACGTGCTATTAGCTGAAAGGGTGACTGTGGGCATGCAAGTGACCCGAGATGGACAGAAGTGTTCTCCAGGGCTGGACAACACTGGTGTGGAAATGCATAGATGGGTGGAAACAAATATTTGTTATTTGACATAACTCAGTTAGGCATTATAGCACCGATCTACATGATTATTTCAAATGTTTGATTTCAAGGGATGGTATAGTGGTAGGGTGTTGTACCGTTGTGAATGCAATGAGAAGTCAACTAAAAAGATTACAATATGCAAGCTTTCGAGGCAACTCAGGCCCCTTCTTCAGGCAAGATTACAAGGGGCCTGACTTGTTTCGAAAGCTTGCATATTGTAATCTTTTTAGTTAGCCAATAAAAGGTGTAATTTTGCTTGACTTCTCATGGGATGATATAAATAGACAAATGTCCTGTTGTCTGACAATGCTTCTTTATTAAGCTAATTCACTTTGTAGAGAATTCAGTTTTAGATGGCAGGAAGTGGTGGTGTTGTTTAATAAAACCACAAAAAGAAGAACTTTGTGAAGCAAACCAAAACAACTCAGCATTAAAATTCTACATTAACTGGCTCAATAAATTCTTTAGAGAGGTTATTGAAATGAAGGAGACATTATTTTGAATGGCTGTTAGGTTCTGCTTCAGACTTATCAGTTAACATAAGAGAGGGTCTCATGGCAAAAATAGATTTCAGACTATAAATATAAAGCTATTTTTCAGCATAGCTAATGAGTCATGTGATTCCTCACCATACATTTTACAACACACAACTAGACCTTGAGGTATTTCATAAACGTTGACAGACAGGAAGGACCGAAAGTTAGGCACACACACACACACACAAACACACATAAAAGAAGCCAGACCAAAATAAACCAATTAATGTCAAAAACTAATTCTTTAATATCAACCTCTGTACAACACCAAAAAACCACAATAATTAACTCCAGAATCCATAAATCAATTTATTGTTTAGTTACTGACATGCGTAATCCAGTTATGTCAGGGACTGACCCTGTGTGGTGTCTGAAATGTACACTAGCAGACAAACTTGGGGCATGACTTATTCAAGTGACTGCCAGTTATTAACAGGGATATTTTTCATTACTTTGTTTTATCCCTTGGCATGGGAGGTGTGACCATTTGAATCTATATGACCACTGAAGCATTCCCAAAATAAGCAAAAAAAATGTCTCTAGTTCTCGTCTATCATGTCATTCCTTTGAATTTAAATTTCATGAAGGTGATGGTAGAACCCAGCCGGGCAATTAAAGATAACGGCACACCGTGTGATGCTCATTCACTCATCGGGTGCAGCAGGAAAAGGTGTGCAGCCACACTACTGTAATCTTACTGTTACTATTTAATAACACTTGTCAGCATAATAGTTCGAATAAAATCGTTGAAATTCTCCTCACCGTTGACATCTGTCAAAACACAGCAGTACAGGTTTAAGTATTACATAAATTGTGAGATTCAAGACTCCTGCAGCCCAGGGAAATATACTGTACTTACCATGAAGGCCTAAAATGAAACAGCAACACATTGAATTTAGAATTGCATGGCTTTAAGTTGTGAAAGGGCAACCCACAAAACCAAGCATGCAAACTACACACCCACCATGGTTTGAACACATCATTGTGTAGCTGTTCTGCTGCTGTCTCAAACACTATGCAGCCAGGTTCATATTGTGCAAGGTGCAAGGTTTGCAAACAATTAAATAATAATAACACGGGTCAACAAGTCATTTTTATCAGAGATAATTTTGTGTGTGTTTTGTTGTGTTTTTAGGCTGATTTCAAGTCTTTGTTTAGTTTTTCTCTAGCACATCTAGTTTTTGTGACGAAGCTAATTATATATTGCATGATATTTGTTATAATTAGCCTAAGCGTATTACAAGATTTAATGACAGTTGTCTATATTTTTATGTTGCAGACGGCATTAACTGCAGTTGATTTCAGTTGTTGTCATGCCTAGAAATTGTATTAATCATCCAGACATATTCTGTTATGTGTATAATTCATTCACAACGAAAGCACAATGTCACCCAATTACCACAGATCTTAAGAAGATATACAAATTGTACTTCGGTTGTCCACTTGGTGACCAGGATAAATCTTGGGCTCCACATGTCATCTGTGCCAGTTGTTCCAATGGTCTGCCTGACTGGCTAAATCTGTGAAAGGCAGCAGTGCCATTTGCAATCCCTATTGTGAGGAGGGAATTGCGAGACCATCCGAACGATTGCTATTTTTGCTACATGAACACAAGTGGATTCTCAGCTAAAACTAAGCACAAAATTGAATATCTCAGCCTGGATTCTGCCATCAGACCTCTCCTTATCAAGCTAGTCTTGATGAAGAACTTTGTAAAGGCCATGGGTAAAGTGAACTCACTGGGTTTTCAATACCTTGTTGAGAGGTTTCCAAACATAAAAGCACTGCAAAAATGAAGGAAGGGATATTTATAGTTCCACAGATCAATTCTGTTTTGCAGGATGACGGTTTTTAACAATCTCTCTCCTCAGCCAAATTAGAAACTTGGGAGACATTCAAGTGGCTCTGTGAAAGCTTTCTGGGTAGCCATGAGTCTCCTGCATACAAGGAAGGAGTTCAGAATCTGCTTGATTCATACCAGAAACTGGACTGTTGCATGTCATCTAAAATACACTTCTTGCATTCACACCAGTTCTTTCCAGAAAATTTTGGTATGATGAGTGACAAGCAAGGAGAACATTTTCACCAGGACATTCAGTTATTCTGCCAAGGTTTCTGAAATGAGAGTATGATGGCCAACTACTGCTGGATGCGGTATCACAACAATTCAGACACATCGTACACGAGAAAACCCTACTCTAAGCATTTTTGAAGAAACAGTGGTAGATGACTGACACAGTTCAGTATATCTGTGCCACAGTATGTGCCTATTTGACTTTGCACTGAAGATATTAAAACATTTACTTCATGGATGCTAATGTTTAATAGCGCTTTGAGTACTGAGAAAAGCACTATATAAATGTAATTAATTATTATTATTATTAATAGAAAAATACATATAAGTACACTGTAAACTAACATTACTCATAACTCAAAAAGTTGACGTTGGTGGAAAAGACTAATTTAGATAAGTGTGTTGTGGTCTCTGATGATTACAAAATAATTTTTGTCACCTTATATAATTATTATTCAGTTTATTTGCCATATAGAATTTCTTATTTTAGGAGTTTGTCATTTTTCGCATACCCCAGTTTACCCTCCAGAGACAGAGAGAGAATCTTGGGATTCTGAGCACAGGGTCAGCTATTTGTACAGCACCCCTGGAGCAATTGTAGATTAAGGGTCCTGCTCAAGGGCCCAATGAAGTAGCATTCCTTCTGGCACTACTGGGATTTGAACAAGCAACCTTTCAAGTACCAGCACAGATCTTTTAGCCAGAAATACACCACACCACCTTATTTCATATGATACCCCGTGCCTTTTGAACCCTAACTCCTTGGCATATAGTAGTTCTAGAAAAAACTTAATTTAAAAAGGACAGTCAAAAAGTTTTTGCACTACAAAGTAGTGTTGCCTGTGTCACTCATTCTGTCATCTGGAGCTTGGCTCATGAACTTCAAGATGCCCAGAGTTTGATATGTTTGAGGCCTGAGGACACAGGACATAACATTTCTCCACATACTTTTTCTTTTTCCTCACTAGGACAATCCGCTTCTTTTATACAAGGATAGTTTTCTATGTAATGATGCATCTCTGTCATTTTTCTTTTCCATGAAGTGGAATACAGAAATGTATGACTTCTTCAGCGGCTTTTCCAAATTAGTTTGTTTGTAAATATTAATGGACCTTTCCTAGCTCATCACTTTCTGCCTCATCTATCCTTGACTGAGAACCATGTTTTAAACACTCAAAAGTTATTTAAACAAATGCTAGCAACCATTTCCCTGGCAAGAATAAGGTGGGTACTCCTGTACCTTGAGAATGCTTTTGCAACTTTTTGAGGTTCTCCACCTCAAAGACATTATGTTTTTTAATCTTGGATCTATTAGATGTGCAACAATTCAGGTCTTGATGACAAATTAAAGCAATTAGCCACACTGCGTAACAGAGTCAAATGAATCAAAACATGAATTAGAACAGAAATTTGAATAACAGATTTTATTCTAATAATAACAAAATTCCAGGCTACTATATAATAGTCTTTGGCAAGTAAATTGCTATAAAGCTCTCTTGAGGAAGTCCACCAGCAGATGATGAGGAAAGCCAAAATCAAGCTGAATGATGACGTATCCCTGTGATATATAGCAATAAAAGGTTAGGCTGCAGTACAGCTAATACTGAGAGTTACTGTGATCCTTTTACTTTGTGTTACCTTTTCTGTTATGACTTGAGGGTTGATTATTTCGAACAAGTGAAGTCCATTTCTGTTCATCAGCTCCGTTAAGCCATTTTCAAGATCTAATTTGGACATGTAAGGAGGACAAAAACATTAGCACTTCAGGACATGGCTGCAAAATGAAAAGGAAATCATTTTTCAGACATGTCAAAGTGCCTTGTTACATACAGTGATTTTTTTTTTTTGTAAATTAAGTACTTTTAGACAAAAACAAATTGAAGTTCAGTAATTTACTGGAATTGGAAAAGAAAGTCTATGCTGATTCTTACCATTACTGCCATAAGAATTTTTTACATCCCTGATACACTTGAAATTAGTATGGAAAATGGATCCATAAATCAGTGGTTCTCAATCCCTAGGAGGGCATGAAGTAACAAAAAGGGGGGGCGCAAAGATGTGAAAGAAAGAAAACAAGAATCGAAAATATGAAAAATACATCTATTGAAACCAAAACAAATTAACTTAAACTACATTCTGATACTAGAAAAATAAATATAGAGTTAGATAAATGTTGATAAAAGTTAAGTAGGTATAATAAAATATGCATCTATGATATATCATTAATTAAAAAAGAACAAATTGGTATTAGTGGGCTCCTTTCAAAAAAACGTTTGGGGGGTGCGATTAAAACTGTTATGAAAACTTGGGTCACAAATACTTAAAGGTTGAGAAACGCTGCCATAAATAATGGGTATATACCCTGTATTCATATACTTGAATGTTTTAACCTACTTATATTTTGGGATTCATGTCCCTTGGACATTAATATACTAGTCCCAGATTGGGCCTTGAAAATGAATTATTCAAAATGTATGCGCGAACTGCCTAACATACATAACATAACATACTGCCGTACATCTTTCACTGGTTCTTTACCTGCTTGTATTGTTTTGTTTTTACTACTTTATTTATTTATTTATTTATTTGTTTGTTTATTGTGGTTTGGGTTAACAGAAAATAGCAAAAAAGAAAAAAAAACTAATCACGCTTTTTGTATTGATTAGGGGGAAACTTTAGAAAAGACTGTTCTTAATTTAGGGATGGTAAAGCAAATTGTTTACAGTTGGAAAAAAAATATGAAAGCAATCAAAAACTTTGCGCAAAAAATGGTAGCCAATTTAGTTAACAATTTGCTATTTAGTAACTGTAAATAAAACTGGAAATGGTTGTTATAATATAGACAGTCAAAAGGTCAAGCAAAGCTTTTATGTGGAAATCTAGAAATAGTTGCGTCAGGATTTGTGGATAAAACGTCCCCAGCTGTGTTAATCAGGTGACTGGTTCTTCCATCATGACAACTCAGCTGCCCACACTGCTCTGAGTTTTCAGCAGTATTTCACCAAAAACGGCATGACCCCTGTTTGTCACCCTCCCTATTCACTTGATCTTGTCCTATGTTACTTTTATTTTGTTTCCCCAGATGAAAAAAGTCCTCAAAGGGAAACGTTTTGCTGATGTGGAAGACGTGAAACAAATAGCGACAGAAGCCCTAAAGGGGATCAAAATCGAGGGTTCCAAAACTGTTTTGAGCAGTGGAAAAAACGTCTTGTTAAGTATATTGCATTAAACTGAGAGTACTTTGAAGGTGACTGAAACTAGAAAGTGTAAAAATGAATAGACGATTTTTTATATACAAATTACGTATAGATGTGTAAAATTGGACACTTACTTTATGATAACGCTAATACACAGGTATTATAAAAGTCACCGTATTAATCTGATTGTGTACGTCTTTGAACATTTACAAAAACTGAGTGATGACATGGACCAGCTGCTGCTGTAGTAAGTGCTCTAGCTTTGTAGGACACCTCATCACAAACAAAGTCACTGCTGGTTGCTTTATTTATGACTGGCTCAGGTTATCAGTGCACTTGGTGTGAAGGACACTTACATGAGACAACCTTCGGAATTCCAATTTTTTGAACTAGCTCTTTAAAATAGTCCATGTCTTCATCCTCTCCCTGCAATAAGAAAAGAAGGATAATAGCAACAAGAACCTACCACACAGATGGTCAGAGTTTATGTTCCATTTTGTGAATATTTCCTGAGTAGAACACCTACCTGCTGGTCTCTATTGGAGGTTGACAGATTTTGGATTGTTATCCTGATAAGAAAGTACAAATAGATTTAATAGCCACTGGGGCAGAATACTTTATAGGCTTATGTTGGACTGATGGAACACCCAAGATATTCTTTTGGAGCCTGGAAAATCTAATATAAAGTATTAATGAGATAACATTGGCCAAAAATAATTGATTTTTTTATTGATTTTTTTCCAGTAGTACTTAATTTTGTGGCACACCACTATTTTTAAAATAAATAATTCTATATATGTGGAAAAAGTCACCTCCACTTACACAATAAATCTAAGATGCAATACACTATAACCAATACTCAAAATATCACAAAATAAAAAAGCAGCAAATCCAGTGACTGCCCCACATGACACACAGGGCTTTAGGAGAAAAAACACAACTGGAAAAGGGCTTGGTACATTTTATGGTGATTAAAATGTGCTCAGAAATAAAAATGTTCAGAATAGGCTTTAATTGAGTTAAGGATTACACAAACACAATTGCTTTGTTAAAGTTCTTTGCTGTTGTTTCACTTTACTCTGCCTTTGTAATATCTAGCACAGTGATAATTGAATAATATAAATGATATCTGAAAGATATAATATTACTTAAGGAATGATCTGGTGACTTAAAGAAAGAAGCAGCTTTCTCAAAATAAGTTATTTTAACTCCCCAAAGTTGTAGCATTGTGATCACTGATAAAAATTTCTGTCAAGTGCGCTATCCATCTGTGACAGGGAAGGGTTGGGGGATTTGTTTTAGTTTGAATTATCTCCAAATGTCAAAGACAGGGACACATATGAGGTCATCCCACCAGGAAAAAAAGCTTTGACTGGAAGGCATGTTTGACCAGGCAGTTTACAATCTAATTAACAGTGTATCCTTTCTTTCTTGTTTGTCTGAAATTGGAGGGGCTCCTTACATATAGTAAGAAAGCAGCTGAATTGTGGGCTGGGTTGTGCCTGAGCTGTTTCATTGGTGAATGCTGCACCTCCACACTGATCTAGACAGTGTATCAGGAGCTGCACAGCCACAATAATGGAGGCTTGTATGCTGCAGGCTCTCTCTTTGTCATGTTTCATCCCGAGGAGAGGTCGTGTCTCTCTGCATTTTTCCACTGTTGCATATATGGAGGAAGCCATCTCTCTCAATCCACCCAAAGGCCAAACTGGAGAAGAGATGATGCCTGATCAAGACCAATCAACATATTTAGTTAGTGTCTCACCTGGTAATCCAAACATATTGGACAGTTAACATGAACCAGATTATATTAGTGTTTTGTCACCTCATTGTGCTATTTTGGGTGTATTATCTACATGAATAAATGTGTGACTTTCTATTCTGCCTGGTCTGGTACATATCTAATTGCCTGGTTTACAGGTGGAAAAGAAGCGGGAAGTGTTTATCTACAATAGCTGTCAACCCTGACAGTGTGGTAAAAGTTTGGAAAGTGGGTCATTCGGGAAAATACGGTCACCCTAGGATCCTATCACAACAATGCATTAATATATGTGCTGAAGGAGAAACTTGTACATTTTCTAGTATACTAAAACCTTTTTGTTGATAATTTTTTTCTAGTAATGTAAGAATGTTATCTTTAACAAAACTGTGTTTCAAGTTTTACAAATATTTTTGGTGAAAGCAGTAGGGTTGCTGGCACAGTGACTTGTGGTACTGCCTCTTGGATCCAGACCTAGCATCTTGCCACTGTATGAAGTCTAAACATTCCCTCTGTATTTACTTGTTTTTTTTTCTCCAAATTTTCCTCCACTTCCCTAAAACATATCTTAGGTTAATAAGCGACATTGTTGGACGATTCGTGTTTTGTATCCAGTACTGCTGGAGGAGGCTCTGAACTTGATCAAATAGGTTTGAGAATGGCATGTTAATCTAATCTACAGCAGATGATGTCACCTAACTGATAAAACTGAATGACTGTAGCAAATATCCAGAAGTTTAAAGGAAAGGACTGGGTGTCCTTTAAGAAACAGGAGGAAAAGTGAAGCAAGTAGTACTTACTGTGCAGGCTTTGCATCCAAGAAGAGTTTCTTACTTGAGTATGAGGCTTGGACAATCACCTCAATGTCCTAGGGGTGACAATACAAGGATTCTTTGCTGTGATATCAAGTATGAAATGAGAGCCAGTTATTGAATTCCTATATGTCTTTAAGAGAGCCAAACCTGTGAGTTTAAAATATCATATACTGCAATATACTGTTAAGGGAATAAAAGCAATCTTCTGATATGTTACATATATTTATGGTTAAATGGCATGTGGTAATTTAGGTGCTATCGTTTTGCTGTAGGTATATGATAACCTTTGGTTTTTAGGACCAGCTCTGGTTGTAACAGTGATGCAAATATGAAATGAACTAACAGTGCGCATGCCTGGGAGATATCAAACATTAAAAGTAAAAACATAGTGACACTCATGACACCACGTTATGAATGACAGGGTGTTGAGGGGGCCATAATGAGCCTGCTGTAAAAGGTATGAAGAAAAGGCAAGGGCCTTCACCTTAATATTCATCAGCAACAGAAGAAATCCAAATCAAAATAATACTTTGTTGTTCTTGTGTTCTTTTTCTACAATTTCCTATTGACAGCTTTCACATTTGAACCCATCCAGCCTCTCAAATGCCCTTATTCTAATTTGTTGAAGTTCCAGTTTATTGCAATGTCCCAAGATTTGCCCCATGTCGGTTATTATCTTCATTTGAAATACAGAATTTCTCATTCAGAGACATGCTAATTAGGAAAAAACACATTTTACAACATCTTATCTTTGTCTGGTCACATTGCTATATTTATTGTCAATTCTGATGTTAGGTATTGTTTGTAAAACAATGTACTAATTTTTTTTTTTTAATTTTTAAAAGATCTCATTTTAGGAAGGGGAAAAAATGAATGCAAAATGTGGGTGTTCTGTCTTACTTGGATTTATCTTTTAATCATCACAGTATGCAAGGCCTACTTTCTTTACCACAGACATATCCCACAAACCAACTGTAATTTTCACAAATATCTGAGTTACTACTCAACAGTTAATTCAAAACGTTTTATTAAGGATCAAAGCTAGAACTAAGACATACAAACTTTTAACTCCAGGTCATAACACAGTGCACTGGCTATCAGTTAAGATAGTAAAGGATTTTAAAAATCTAATTTTTACATAAAAATGTGTCATTTTTTAATAATTTTGTAGGTTGATGACTGTAAGAGGGAGAGCTTTTAACACCGGAGTGTGCAAACTACGGTCCATGGGACAGTCTGCCACATACATGGGTGTGTATGTTTTTTTGTCATGCTTCTGTGTTCTTAAAAATTCTGAGTGTACTCAATGTCATTATGCATGGTCACTTTATTAGCAATTGATTTGGTTGGCTGCAGCACCCTTGAATGTGGTCATTGCACAAATCTATGTAAAGTGTGCCATTTACAAATGTGGTAGATGGAGATCAAAAGGAGAAAGGATATCAAATGATCAACCTATTAGCTGATCAACATAGATTATTCCTGTACCTCTGCCATGTGGCAGTTTGTGAGTTTTGCAAAACTTTTTCTGTGAGGCATAACAGGAGGATAGTTACAGCTTTCTGGGGAGCTCATTCCAATTTTGGTGTAGTGCTGTCAGTTTACCTTTTTCCCCATTCTTCAGACTTTACAATAATTGGTGTTCTAGATGTATCCCAGATAGAAGTAATTGAACTCCAGTGCAGTAGTAAACTTAAAAATAAGTTTACCAATATTTCTTTGCTTTATTTCTATAGATTGTACATGACTCCAGATTTGATTCCAAGGCTTTACACGCTGGCATTGAGCATGACTTCATTATCTACCAGTACAGTCACAAGCAGGTCCTTTTACAAATGAAAATTACTAAAAGCAAGCACAGAATTGTACTAACAGATGCAGATCTTTGCACTGAAATAATTGTTACAACATCCATAATCTCAGCTGATATTGCCAGTTTGTGCAATGGCAAACAGGTTCATGTTCATGGCCAGAAGAACATCATAGCAAAATCACTTTATTTTAAAATTACTGTTTCATTGGTATTGAAGCATTGCACCTAATACCTTTAAACAAAATATTTTATAATTAAGCCACTTTTTGGAGTCACTATTTTTAAAGTTAATGTTCGTCATTAACACAAATGCTAGACTGCCTAGATTCACAGGTACACCTAGATTTTACACAGCACAATTTATGATCAATTATTGACAATTTGGCCCCCACTGCCACAAGAAAAGTTTTCACTCCTGCTTTAGCATTAAGACTCCCAAATTCTATATTAGAGACAATAACAGCATTTAAAATAAGGCTTCTGACTTATTATGGTGGACTGTTATTTACGTTTCTAATGAGGCTGTTCATTTACTTACAACAGAAGCAACATCAAAACTTTATTGTATTTTGCAGTAGTCGCATGTTGGCCAACATTGTAGTACATTATTGAAGTGATCATGAAGAGATGCTGGAAGACCAGATGGTCAAAGGCAAATGGATAAGACGTATGTTGAGAATTTTGTTTTTTTCTTTTTCAATTGTGAGATAGTCTTAGTTTATTGATTTAAAAACTAATAATTAACTGCATTAGCATAATAAACCTTGCTACTTCTCAACTCCATAACATGCTCATAAGTAAATAATGGATTAAATAATCATACATCAGGTCAGGTTGGGGAGCATCCACTGTTACAGCGTGTTGCCGTACCCACCACACAACGAAACAGCTTGGGATCCTGGTTGGCTACCCACTCAGGCAGACACGCAGTCCAGTCCCACCCCCTGGAAATGACCATCTATCTGCTGCAGCCAGGTGTTACGTGGGCGACCCCTTGGCCTAGTCAAGCCACTCAGCTCCTCAACAGTGAGGATCCTGTGACCTGGATCACGCTCTTGGAATCATGCCACATGGCCGTAGTGCTGTTACTGACGCTCCCTCACAATGCAGGATTCATTCGACACAAAATCAAACCAGTGGTACCAAAGGATTCTCCAAAGAAACACAGTATCAAAGGAGTCTAGTCTTCAACTCAGGTCACTGGATAGTGTCCATGTCTTGCAAACATATAGCAAAACAAGAAGCACCAGGACTCTAAAGACTTGGAACTTCATCCTTTTGCAAAGATATCGGGAGCCTTACACAACCCTTACCAGCGACCTCATGACACCCCATGCTCTCTCAATCCGTCTACTGATTTCATAAGAGTCACCAGAGACATGAATGTCACTGCCGAGGTAAGAAAACCTCTTGACAAGTTTGACACTCTTTTCACAGACAGATACGCTACTGATGGCTTTGTCCAAGAGGTCATTAAAGGCCAAAGTCTCAGCATGTCTCACAAGGCAGCTCAATCAACTGAGTCGAAAGATTTATGAAAATTAGCAAAGGCTGCAAAGAAACTGCTGGTATTCGCATTTGCGCTCCATGAAAACCCTCAGTGCCAAGATGAAGTGGATGGTAGACTTCTTAGGCATAAAACCAGTCGCTGGTAGGTGAGCAAGAGTTCACGGATCCTATTGAGGATGACCCTAGCAAGGACCTTACCCAGAACAGAGAGCAGTGTTATCACCCTGTAGTTGCCGCAATCCAAGTGAACACCCGTCCCTTTCCAGATAGGGACGACAAGTCCTGTTTTCCAGTCAGTTGGGATGACACCCATCTCCCAAATGGAAGCAAAGATTGCTTGTAATGCCAGGAGGACAGGCTTACCAGCAGCCTGGAGAAGTTCATCAAGGATACCACAGATCACTGCAGCCTTCCCTACCCTCAGCTGGTTCACCACCTGTTCAATCACAGTGGGACTGGGGGGCTCACAGCATATTGAAGGTTCAGCCTCAAGAACTGTGGATGCAGAGATGTGTCCAACATCGTAGCCGGAGGACCAGCTTTAAACAGCTGCTGAAACTAGCCAGCCTTGTGGGTCACAATTGCAGTGTCATCCGTAAGGACCGTTCCATAACCTGCCCTGACTGCGATTCTTCAAGGAACAGATTTGGATGTGCATAATGCTTTGATTCCTCTGTAAGCAGGATGTGGTTCACTAGACCATAGATGGTGTGTCACTTGCTCACAGATTCCTCTAACAAACGCCTCCTTATCTGCACTCAGAGCCCTTGCTGCTGATCCTAATGTGATGTGGGAGACCTTCTATGACAAGACCCTGAAGGTTGCTGAGGGCTGTGTTGGTGTTGCTGGTGTTCCCAGAAGGAGGTGTTTCATCTCACAGGGCACCTTGGACATCATCGAGAGGAGTTGCAGTGCATGGCTTGTTGGCAACTCCAGTCTGCACTGGGAACTGAAAACGACGGATGCAAGGGTTAAATATTCACCACAACTGGAAAAGCTGAATGAAAATCATAATGATGGTGAAAATCTTAAAAACCAGGTCAGAAAAGACTGTTATCCCTGTGTGGCATACCTACAGTAAATGATAGGTGCATTTTAATGAAAATATACCAAATGCACATTAACCGCAAGATAGGGAAACTGGGAAATAGCACTTCACTTAGACTGGGAGCCCAACTGAAAACAAAAGATGTCTGGAACAAAAATCTGCAACTACATGGGGTCCCCAGGATTGACTTTGAAAGCGGCTGGTTTAAAGTATATTAAACTTGGAGAGATTATTTATGATGTAATCCCTCAAATACCCACTAGATGTCATTTGTGGTCTGGAAATCTCAAAGCAAATCCTTTCACCCCTTCAGCCTGGTCTTGCAGCATTCTCAGGCTCACATGAGAAAGGATGATGTCACTTTCAGACACAGCCACTGCTTGTAAAAAACAGATGAGTCCCTTCAGTAAAGTCTCATCTCTGTTTCTTATAATTCTTTCTTATTTAATAGAACCAAAAACATCTAGGAGTTTATAGAAGAGCTTTACCGTTTCAAAGTACAGCCTGTGAGCCTCAGGCTGGCTGGAGTTGGTCCTAATCTCCACTGCAGTTAAGGTCCTCACAATTGTCCCAAGAGGAGATACTGAGAGCTGCGGGGTTGTCAGGCTCCATAGTTTGGCTTCTGGATCTTCAGAGGAAAAAATCTATATGGAAAAAAAAAAGGCTGGGGTGATGTTTAATTATAATTGATTGCAATTATATAGCACTTTTTAACTACTCAAAGCTCTTCACATAGACAATTGGAAAACACTTGAACCACCACTAATGTGCAGCATCAATCTGGATGACGCAACAGCTGCCATTTTGCACCAGTACACTCACAAGATATTAACTATCAGGTAGTGAAGGGGTGAGAGCTAGTTAGCCAATAAGGGAGAGGAATGATTAGCGGGTCAGAATGACCAGGCCATGGCGGGCAATTTAGCCGGACATTGAAGTACTCTTTTCAAAGGATGCCCAAGGATCAATTATGACCACAGAGAGTCAGGACCTTAGTTTTATGTCTCATCTGAAGTGCCTGTCACTGCACTGGGGCATTGGGGTCCACATTCTGACCACAGGGTAGGCGCCCTCTGCTGGTATGAAAAACACCTCTTCCAGCAGCAACCCGAGCATTTCTTACTTGGTCTCCCATCTACTGGCTGGGCCCACACATGCTTAGGTTTAGGTGAATGACCTGTTCTGATGTACAGGTGGTCTGGCTACTGGCAACATACATTTAATACTGCTTTAAAAGTTGCACTGTAAAGTGAATGATGAATCAAAATAGAAAAAGCTCAATTAGAACTGAAGACAGGAGATTCAGGTAAAGCTAGGAGTTCCTGGTTGATCAGAAACAAGTGCTGTTTCCTCCCAAAAATCTCCTTTGTGACTATTGAAGGAGAGAGAGAGTTCTGAATTTTAAGCCTCAATCAACCAGCTGAATTTGGTTGTGTGGTGTTTGCTGTAATTTTAACAGAAACAAACTCAAAAAGTCACCCTGCGCCATACTTTGCAATGTTTCATACAGAGGAAATGATCAAAGCTTTAAATGTGTTTTCATTAATTTGTTGAGTTTTCAGATTCACTTCTATGATAAAAGAAGCTATGGGAATTATAGCATCTTATTTATTGCATAAGTGAGCTTTGTTTACCACATCTTCAATATGATTATCTTTATATGACATGCTACATGTTGCTCAGACATACAAGAAAACATGTCACTGTACTCTGTACACATGGCATAAACTTTAACCTGAAATGTTTAAAAATCACATTGCTAATCAGTCAATGCTCTGTGTACCATGCAAGGCAGGAAGCAGTCCTGGACAGGTTGCCATTCCATCACACTATGAACACACATTCACACACTCATATGAGGCCAAATTTGAGTCTCCTATTCTTTCTGTTGGAACATAGGAGGAACGTCTAGAGATAAATGGATGTGAGTTCAGCTCTCTTTGGGGCAGAGCAGACACTGCTATGTCACTTTATTGGAAAGATGACAATGTCAAAATAAACAATTTGTGAAATGAATAATATTACCTGGCACTGCAAGTTAAGTTTCCTAGGTTTGGTGCCAGATTTGTTTGTAGTACTGTGTTTACAAGACTGGGACCACTGAACATAAGCAAAGCTTTTGAATGGTATTTATGAAGTTACCTTCTGCAGAATACCTCTGGTATGATGATTACGGAAGAGATCCTGAAACAACAAAACATCAACAATGAATTTACATTTATAAATGCCTGTAATCACTTAATGCAGACCATACTTCATAAACATTACTTGAACTATAAACATAAATAAGAAAATGAAGCTGATATTTAACCAGTCAGTGTCATATGTTATCATTTTAGTACTCAGTAGTACATCTGCTATTCCAGCAGTCTTATTAGCACAGTAGAGAATTCCCATGTAGGGCACCCATCTATGACAGGGCACACTTATGCCTATTATCATGTTCACTCACAGCTCCCGGCAAATGGATGGAGACCTTTAGTACAGGTGTGCAGAGACCTTGGGTGTATCAGCAATGATAGGCAGAATACATATATGAATACACTAGACTGAGGCTTCAAGTACCCTGGTGTCAATTCAGAATATAAACACATTATTCAGAATGCATCTTAAAAAGCATGATGGAAGGCAATGCTAGTCTGTGGAGTGCATTTACATTTACCTTTAGCTCCTGTCCCATGATGAGCTGTACAAGGCGCTGGTCATCATAAGCAGCCATCACCAAAGACCTCAGGACTTGGTCAGAAATCCAGAAATAAAGCATGCGGGATTCAGTGAGCAGGTCAGGAGAGAAGACTGACTCTTCAATTACAGATGTAACATTTTTGTACAGTAGTAGCCCCTGGAAAAGTAAATGCAGGCATTCATATTTTAGCAAGAAAAACATATCAAGGAAACCCTAAGTCAACTATGGACTGTTTTCTGCGGCTAGGTGAAAATTGGTACCATAAACTAATGCCTAGTGCATTTTAAACACTTCACAGAGATGTCATTAAATATAAATGGGTTTACTTGAACTAACTATGTCATCACCTTGTCCATCTGTTTAGTATTTGGATCCTATTGCAGTGATGTTTCCTTCTGAGGGTATCTAGCTGTGACTGTTAACAAAATTTTAAAAATTTGAAAGGTCATATCTTAATTAGCTACAGTATTGACATGTGACTACCCCCTTTATGATCTTAGAAGGGTAAAGTAGAAATTATTAACAGTTCTTTTTTTTTTTTAACAAATAAGTTACCAGCAAAAAAAAAGTGATAAGCAAAGAAGGACACTTCTTGTGATGAGGTACCCAGGGTGATTTTTGCATACAGCCATAAATGCAAAAGGCAATAAATAAACATGCCTTTTATATATTAAATACCACTGTCCAAACCTCACCTTGTGATGTGACTCAATGTGGTCTGCAGTAAGAACAGGGGAGTTGGTCACTGAAATATCCACTCCTATGTCTCCAGAACTGAGGAAAAGTCCTGCAAAAACAACACAAGTCAGCCTTGGTGCAACATTTCATTCTTTGTAGTGAATTGACTCATTTAATCTGTTTTTTTTTTCACCAATTCAGTTAAACTGAAAAGGGCCATCAGTTTGCTAAACTAAATCGGACTTCTGTGGCTCAATCATGAAAACACTTAAAGAATCATTCAATTAAATAAGTTAGGAAGTTCACGTAATATATTGGATTGTCAGATGGTTCCATTTTGTTGAAGTGACCCTCATTTCAGACGATTGCTGTCAAAGTTTTTCATTCACACACAGCAAAATGGTTGTGTTAAATTAACTATTACAGTGTCATAGTAACCCTAAAAGTACTGTATATGGAAAGTGTGGACCCATAATAAAGAGTTAATTTAACACTGACGATTTTGTTGTGCACTCATTCAGAGAATCAAATATATATTGCTTAATTAGTACATGTTTCAGAAAATGAAACTAAACAACTAAGTGGAATCAATTTCAGTGAATCGGATTTGTAAATTCATTTAATTTGTTCGCTTAGATTGTTTGCTGAAGAAGAACTATCTGTGGATTAACCATTTCTTTAAAAGGGCTGACTAAAATGCTGAGCACAGCAACACTTTCATAAAGGGACATGAATGTCATGTCCTCTGCATTGTTTAAAAGACTAGGGGGCTCTGCCCCCTGCTCGCTTCGCTCGCACACCCTCAGGTTTGGTTTACCAGATATACAATTTAAAGAAATTGTTAGTTTCATGTGAATTGTTATGTATGCATTATTTTCACTTTTACTTTAAAACTTTTGTAAAAACAATACATGTCCTTTATTTCTGGCCCCGGGCGTGGTTACATCTCTTTCTTGCAGGACGTATAACGCTGCTCACGTTGTGAAGGGTGGGGTGGGGTGGCTGAACGCACGCTAAGGAGAAGCGGTCGGATCACCTGCTGGCTTTCTGCTGCTGGCGAGCTGCGTGTTTTGCTTATCGTTGTTTTAAGAGCTGGGAGCACATGAAGCATGTCTGCAAACAGCAATCCAACAACTCCTAGGTCAGCTGTCCGTGGACTTGTTTTAAATGATGTCTCACTGCCTTGTCTCGCGTGATGTTGTAAAAACAATACTTGTCCTTTATTTCCGGCCCCAGGCATGGTTAAATCTCTTTCTCACAGGATGTATAACGCTGCTCACATTGTTGGGGGGTGCGGCTGAACGCATGCTAAAGAGAAGCGGTCGGATCATCTGCTGTCTTTCTGCTGCTGTTGTGCTGCCTGTCGATCATTTTAAAGCCTGTACAGCAGCTGTCCTTTTGCCACTTCATGTCTCTGCCGCTTGTGGGGGGGGGGGGTTAGGGTGACTGAACGCACACAAGGAGAAGCGGTTGGAAAATCCACTGGGTTTCTGCTGCTGGTGAGCTGCATGTTTTGCTTGTCGCTTGTCGTTGTTTTAGGCATTTGTATCGCACCAACGTTTTTTTGAGCCTTTTTTTGAGTTTTATGATTAGGACCTTAGTAAATTTTTGGCATTCTGCTATTTCAGATGTTTATAACTCTAGACCTTTGTATCTTTATTGTGTTTTTGACTTACTGTGCCTATTCTTCTTTAGTGTATGTTTAAATTACTTACTCTCAATTATTGTATTGGAATTAGGTAATTGAACTTTATTTAAGATATTTGTTTAATAAACCTATTAGATTAAAGTTTAGTCTTTTTTGCGGCTCATGGTGTCCTTTGTTCTAATTTTCCTCCAATCATATTGTGAATTCTGTATCAGATCTCAAACAGTTGAGTTTTCTCACATTTTCGTTAAACTCACTAATTCACGATTACCGCATATACATGCGGATAAGTTCTCCTGTGGATAAGTTGGGACTTGATTTTACAGTATAATTTGTGGTATTTTATAATGTCGGTTGTATAAATGGAATGCGGAAAACTCACGCTATTGGTACAAGGGATTATGATATGTTAACACCCACCTGAGAGAGAGAGTAACCACGGAGCACACTGTCTTTTTTTTTCTATGTGGGTGTGGCAAGGCGCTGTATCAGCGCGTGTTCTTAACCTCTCTCTCTCTATGGTGGCTACGTGATCACAAGGTAATACCCGAACTATTCCTAAGCAACGTTTGCACTGATTTGTGTTTTTTGTATCTCACACCCTCATACATCTTTATCGTAAGAGCATCTCTTTTCTACGATGGAGCGTTCGATCAGAAGAAAATATGAAGCTGGTTTTAAATTAAACGTCGTTGAAGTAGCGAAAGAAATTGGCAACTGCGCTGCTGCAACCAAATTTAATGCATCTGAGAAACTGATGCGAGATTGGAGAAGGCAAGAAAATGTAAAAAAAAAAAAAAAAAATAAGTGTCACATTTTAGAATGGGCAAATAAGTCGGCGTCTGATTTTATGATCGATTTTTTGTGTTTCAAGACCCGACTTATTCGTGAGCATATACAGTAATTGGGTATTCCTGCCTTTCACATTGCAGCAGCTGCTATGACTCTCCTAAGATAAATTGAAACTAAACCGAATAGCTGAATAACAAAGCAATTACCTGCTCGCTGCTGAATAAACTCTGCCAAGATGTTAGCAAGGTTATTGATTTCCTTGCAAATCTGTAAAAATAAATTAAACAAGTCAGACACATGCCAGTCTTACACCTATATGTATTAATTAGTCCAAAGGTAAAATCCAAAAGAAATGCCATGTGAAATGAAACAGATTAGGTGGTAGGGTACACAAAGCTGGAAAAAAGTTTATAGCTTCCGGATATTTTAAACTGAATAGAATAAAAGAGAAAACCATGAATGCATATCACAAGTACTATTTTAACAAATGTACATCCAAAATAAAAACACTGCATTTTAACCTTTGAAGTCATATCAAGGAAATATTACAATTGCCTTGTAAAGAAAGTAGCATTATACATATAGTAGGTAGTTGGAGTTCACATGCTAGGGAAATCTGTGGAGCCACCATTTGTTTAACCAGTGGTTAGTACATGCTGCCTCATGGACTCAGTGTTTTGGCTCTGACTCCTTTGCCTGGGTGTTGTCCATGTAAATTTTACACATTCCCCCATGTATGGTGGTTACTCTGATTTTCCTCCCACATGCTTAAAGATGTCAAGAAGTGCAAATTAGGTTACTGGTGACTCTAAACTGGTCCTGTGTGTGCAAGAACGGATCTTATGAGGCACTGGCATCCTGTTGAGGCCTGTTTTCTTATACCCAGTACCAACCGCAAACCCTGAATTGCATTAAGTGGGTTTGACAATGTATGGGCGGGTCAAAGTTATAAGATAAACTGTAGATTCTGGTGATCTTTGTTGAATTGCTACTCAGTCAGCATAAAAAGCAATTAAGCAATACTTCGTACCTTTTTTATGGAAATAAAAAGTGAATGATATACACTCACTGAGCAAATTCTTAGGAACACTATACTAATATGGCCTCCTTTTAATATGGCTCTCAAAATAGACATAAATTCCAAAAAATGTTGGATTGAGATTCTGGTCTATATTGTCATGATTGCATCATGCAGTTTCTACAGATTTGTCAGCTGTATATTTTCCTCATCTCCTACTCTACCACATCCCAAAAATGTTCTATTGGACTGAGATCCACTTACTGGGAAGGTCACTGAAGAACACTGAACTCATTATCATGTTCATGAAACTAGTTTGAGACATGGTGAATTATGATGTTGGATGTAGCCATTAGAACATGGGTAAAATTTGGCAATGAAGGGATAGACATGGTCACTAGCAATACTCAAATAGCGATGATTGATTGGTATCAATGAGCCCAAATTGTGCCAAGAAAATATTCTCCACATCACTACACCACCAGCAGCAGCTTGGACAGTTGACACAAGACAAGATGGGTACAAGGATTCATTTTATTCATGTCAAATCCTGACCCTACCAACTGTGTGCCTCAGCAGAAATCGAGATTCATCAGATCAGATTACATTTTCAGTCTTCAACTGTTCTGGTGACCCAATGCCTACTGCATTCTCAGCTTTCTGTTGTTGGCTGACAGGAGTGAAATCTGACATGGTCTTCTGCTATTGTAGCTCATCTGGCTCAAGGTTTGATGTGTTTTTCATTCCATGATGCTTTTCTGCTCGTCACAGTTGTACAGGGTAGATATCTGAGTTACTATAGCCTTTCTGTCAGCTCAGATCAATCTGGCCATTCTCTTTTGACCTATCTTCCTAAAATGGTGTTTATTTCCACAGAACTGAATGTTTTTTTTTGCTTTTCGCACCATTCTGAGTAAGCCCTAGAGACTGTTGTGAAGTGAAGTAAAAATCCCAGAAGAGCAGCAGAAATATTCAAACCAACCTTTCTGGTACCAACAACCATGGCACAGTTGAAATCATTGAGATCACATTTTTATCTCATTTCTGGTGTTTGATATGAACATTAAGTGAGTCATCTGACCTGTAGCTGCATAATTTTATGCATTGCAATAATGACCCATGATTGGCTGATTAGATAATTGCATGGATTAGCAGGTGTACAGGTGTTCCTAACAATTTGCTCAGTGAGTGTATATTAAAGTGTTAGTTTAATTCAAAAACAACATGAAAATAAAACTACATTTCTGCCTGACTTCATTTTTCTTTTTCTCTTTATATAATAAAATTAGGTGAAATTAAAAAATTGTTCTCTAGTAGCTCAGGAGTTCCCAATACTATGTGATTGCAGCATAACACAGTGTGTTGACATCTCCATTACCTGGCTTTTAATGACGAGTCTCACAGTATAAGAGACAAAGTCTGTGAATAACCTCTTAATCCAGCTGGGCCTAAAAGAAAACATATTTGAAAATGTTATTAGTTTGGGATTATTTTACCAGGTGAAGCAGGGATTTTTTTTTTGCTTTTCTACTCTTATTCTGAAAGCAGGAAAAGGAGGATAAGCTGTATAGAAACAAGTTTTTTTGTATTTTGTAATTTCAAGCTCATTCTCTTGATCTTGTCTTCTCAGTCAAATCAAAAGGAAACTGAAGGAAAAATGCTTTATGGCCACCAGGTGGAGTCTGCCTCTCACAATACTGACCAATTGCATAAAAGTCTTTTGTAGTTTGGACTTCAGTTATCTTGAAATCATTCCATGGTATAGTGGGCTCCAATCCGTGCCTTCAGAATAGTCAGGTTTAGAAGCTGTACTCATCTATTGAGTTGTCAGATAAGTCAATTGAACATACTATATACATTTAAGATTTTGTTGCATTTTCATTTTTACTTTGGTGTTGTAATGAAAATACAGCAGGCAGGGGGATTTCCTTTGTTTGTTGCCTTTTCACATTGTCAAGCTGAGGGACTGCCACTGATGTAATTTGTAGTTTATATTCATGTACAGCATTACAAATGTGCTGATGCTGCTATTCAAACTGTGACATTGGGGCATATTCTTTAATTAACGTCACCAGTTTAATCAAAGAAAAAATGTAACCATGACTTCAGTCAGTGTTTACCAGTTGATTTTGTGGTGTTCATACCTTTACTTGCTTACTTTTGGCTTTTGTCTAACTTACAGATTACTACTTTGGGTTTTCTATTTGTTCCCATTAGTATTCATTTACTTGCCTGCTCTTGCATGTGAATTTTCTGATTTGATGGAAATATTATAAGGTGATGTTTTCCTGCCACATGTGAAGTCTGAGTGGGTAGAATAAGAGGAGGGCTTACCCCTAATGAAAAGCATCACTCCCATTGGTGAAGGGCGCATTTGTTCTATTGTTATAATAGGCTATAGTCCAACTAATGTGTCTGAAAAGAAACCCGCCGCTAGCTGATATGGATACACAGACTGGGAGGCCATTGTAACTGTAAAGGGTCTTCTTTTGAACATACAGGATATGTTGATAATATAGTGACAGTGGGCTTCCATTCCCAGTCTGAGCTTCTGAAACAGGAGGGGATCTTCATAACATCTAGAAAAGGCAGGGACCAGCTTCATTACTGCATATTGCATAAATATGCTTCCTGCAACAGGTGCATTAATTTAAAATGACATGCTCTAAATTCCTTTCTGTTTCTAAGATAAGTGAGTGCATTTTCACTTATTTTTAAGGAATTGTTGCCATTGTTTAGTTTTAAGTATTTTTCCGACATTCTCCTGTTATTTCTAGGGTTTTCAAGATGGCTACACTGATTGTTCCTCTCATGTACGTTGCAGGACATAAGTGTTCTTGTGTATAGCATTAGCATGCATATAATGTCATGGCTGCCAGTTTCTTCCCAATAAAAGTAACTCATAAATACAGAAACTTTGCTAGCATTTACAAAAGGATTAAAAAACAGCTGCCATATTTATGAGTTTTAAAGTTTAATTTAATGTACATTTCCCACTATTAGTGATTACTCCGTTTCTCCCTTTTATTTATTTTTTGGGGAAATTTGTATTTGTAAAGAACTTCAAGCTACACTTTATATAAAAATGTGCTACTGTTTATAAATAATTGTTGTAGTTATGGATTCAGCGGGTTGGAAAATGGATGGATGGATGTTGTAGTTAATGGTTTTTTTTTGCTTCACATTTTTGTTATTTAAGCTTTTTTGTTTTACACTTTGAACATGTGTCTTTTATTTGGATTTTTCTAGTGTTAATTGGTAGTATGTAGATGGTAACTATGTAGGTCAAGACTGTCCAGTTTAGGTGTGGATGTGGGGGGCATTCCAGCTCCCCAAACCTGAGACAGACAGACAGACAAACACAGGCACAAGTTCAGGAACACACAAAGGTTTTCATTCATGGGAAACTCTTCCCTAAGGGTTTCCCACTGCAGCAACAGAAATACAATAAAGTACCAAGTAGCCCACTGCAATACTTTGTCTTCTGTCTCATTTTGCCTCCATTCCTCCTCTCAGACATTTTCTTCTCCTTTCCAACTCTATCTCCAATTCCCAGCATGCCCTGTGGGAATCTGTGATGGTGTAACCACTCAGGGTGACTGCCATCTAGTGATCTGGGGGAGATAATGCCTTGAGCAGACTTCCATTACAGAAAGGTTAGATAAAAGAAGTAAAAGAATTAACCCTTGCAGGCTCTTCTCTCTTTTCTTTCTTTTTTTTGGGCTAATGCTGAGGTCTTTGGTGCTTTTAGCCCCATGTTTGTGTTTTTCAGTTTGCCTTCCCATCACTACTACACTCTAAGCATTTGGGCAAGACTGTTTGTGTCTGCTCTTTGTTTTTGTGTTGTTGCTTGCTTTAGGAGCTCTTCTTACAGCTTTTTTGTATTATTTGATTATTCTACATTGAAGACAGAACACAATGAAGGAAATGACAATCAAAATACAAGCGTTATGGCAGATAACTAAAGAAGTTACAGGAAGAAGAGGACTAAAAATTTAAATAAACATGTGAATATTTAAACGGTGTATGCATTTTATCTATTTTGTCTGGTTTATAATTGTAAATGCTTGTCTGCACTCTGAACCCAACATCTCAGAAGAACACTAAATATTAATACATGTTTGTCAAAACATACAGTAGTTACACTTCTTCCATACACCCATGCAGTTACTGATACCCCTTCTAACGGAGTTTGAAAGAGGGATGCATCTGTCTTGAAGAATCTGAATCAGAATTACAAACATAATGTTGTATGATGCACTAATTCCAACACGTAAATGCAGGTGACATTCTAGAGAACATGGCACTTGGAATGGTGACACCCTGACCAGTTTTCTGCACCTGTTCACTTTCGATGGCTTGTTTTTATTCTATTTTATTATATTTGAATTATTATTTACCATGTCTTCATGTTATTTTAGTTGGATTCATTTGTTTTTCTGCAATTTTGCACTGTCTCTTTAAATGTAATTACATTCTGTGTACTCTGTGGGTGGGACCCCAAGAAGAGGGGCCACCCTGATGCCACCAGACCTGAAATTCCAGTAGAGTCTAGCTGTAGACCTCCAGAGTTCTGCTGTTTTGAGCTCTGTTGCACAGTAATGATGTTTACCATCCTTTTCATTTTACATCAGTGATGTTACATGATACGCCCAGTCATCTGCATCTTTCTCAACAAACCTACTGCGTACCTTGCACTTCATTCTCTTCAAATATTCTTACACTATGGTTAAGATTAGGGTTGTGGAAGGATTATCTGGGGCGTAAATAATAACATCTGTTGAGTAGGTGTGTCCTGCAGTGGGTGTGTTATGTAGTACAACTAACTCACATAAATCATGTGACATAAATGTGCAATGTGATTTGCTGTGCAATGGAGCTCCTAAATCGTGACGTTACAGAGGTGTGCAGTTAGACCCTTCTCAAAACCTCATTTGGACTGCTTAAGTCCAGGAAGAATGATTGTCAGGTAGTGGTGCATTGAAGTTGTTGAAGTCTGCAAGTATTGCGTTTATTGCTTGGATTTTCTGGGTTTTTGATTTCTTTCTGTTGTGGTTGTTGAATGATTCTACGGGATTGCATCTTGGAATATTATTACCTGGTATTGCCTTTTGGGAACCTTTTTGAATTATTTTTGCTATTGTGTGTTTTTATAACTAAATGTATTAATTTATAAAGAAGCTTGAAAGCCAGAGTTTTCACATCTTTCTCCCTCTGGTGAGGCATTTCAGTATTTCTGAAATTGTTAAGAGTATTTTGATCTTTAAAAGCGTGTTCCACTGTTTTGGGTCATGGTCTGGCTGAACCCTGTAGGTTCCTGTAAGCTGGGCAGAGGTTAAGCCTGTTCTGGGCTGGACAGTGAATGTCCTGGCCTGTTTTGTAGGCATTTCTGGAGGCCTCAGCAGCCTTTCATCATGTTTCTAACTCTGAATCACAACATCCACAAGGACCAGATTTTTCAACTTAAGTGCGTCTTATCTCTCTACTGTCTTTGGGAGAAATAATAAAACATATAAAACAAAAGATATTTCTATTTCTATTTTGCCCTTCATTAATATTTATGTCCAGTTGAAAAAAAAACACAGTAGATCTCAGAATAATGTTGTGTCTTTTGAGAAGGGAAAACACACCACCTAAATAAAAGTGCTCTTACTGTTTGTCCCCTTGAAGATGTAGGAGCAGCTGGTGAAAGGTCAGGTAACAGTCTGAAGTGTCAGCTGCCACACGGTTTGCCTCTCCGCAGTCTGAAGGAGAAAAAAAAAATCAAGAATTTGAGACAACATGTAAATCAATGCACTTCAGCAGACTTCACTCTCTTAATGGACCTGCTTAAGTGTCAGTGCACCAAAGTTACTTCTTTTATGGTGTTAAATATCTTACAATTCATGGATTAAGTCATCTTTTAACAGGGGAAGACAAAAGTGCCTCTGAAACTGAATTGAGGATATGAAGATATATGAGACATCAGCAGCAGATATATGTAATTCTTATTGTTATGATTTCATGTCAGATGACTTGCAAAATATATAGAGAGATGTGGTACAAACATAAAAACAAACAAATAAACAAGTAAATAAATTAACCTCCAAATGTTTATAGCAAAGCTATCAGCTTCCCTTTACTAAACACAGGGTCAGAAACATGGAGGCAATATACACTTTACAGTTTTACAGTTTCCATTCTTTTGATCCTAGCTCCTTTTTAAGCTTAGTTTTAGTTAACTCATTTGATATGATTCAGAACTCTTAATCACCCCTGTTTAGAAGCATTCATCAAGCAATGAAAAATGCCTTTTGGTGTAAATATTCTGCTGATTTCAATTGCTTATTCTTGTTGAAGTTTTTACATGTTTTGATATTAGAATTTGTGTAATGGTGACCTACAGGAAGTAAATTTTGAAAAGGATTTCAGAGTTTATGTTGACGCAAGTGTTTTCTAACTGAGCTAGTTCATACAAGTCCAAAATGCTCCGATCAGGTTATTTCATGCTTTGAAGTCCATGCAGCAATCTTTGGTGCTTAGCAACTGGTATCAGGAGTCCTGTGTGCACTGTGACAGTAGGACCATAAAAGCATGACCACAAAATCCATAATCATCAGGCAGTATAAATAAGGAATAATAAAATGTTGAACTCACACAAAAGTGTTCAGTACAAGTAATTAAAAGGTGTTCAGTACAAAATGCAAGATACATTAGGAGAACCGTGGCTAAATCTGGTCACCATAATGAAAGAAGACATGACGGCACTAGAAGATGTTCAATGAAAGTCAACAAAGCGCATTCCAGTGCAAAAAATTAGATACATTAGGAAAGTGAACTACTAAAGTGAAGTTTCACTGCCATGAGCAATATTGTTATCTGAGGACAATGGCCATATTTGCTTACTTTTTAAAAAGCAGGCAAATTAATTTGTGGAATAAAAATGAGATTTAGGGATCATATAATCATTTAGGGGTAATATAGTTACTGCACATAAGGTGTTTTGGTAATGTTTTCCACATTAAAATATAGCATGTAACTTAGTATTAAAGGGTCAATAATGGTCAGAAACTTGTTCAAGCATATCAGGAAACCAGACAACGGTCAAGGGGACAACAAAGAACAAGAATATACTCAGGGATGGTTGATTTCATACACAGGATGTTTTAGAAGAATTAAGAACTCAGCAGATGTCCTACACCCAGCAAGACTGGATAGTTGTCACATACACACACATTTCAAGTATAAGAGCTCTCCCTTAGTAGATTGTTGTACAAGGTCCTCCCTCAAGTAAATAAAGGAAGCAATGAACCAGTTTTTCTCCTGCCTGGTTTCTGACTCAAAGAGGTCACAGTTGAGGAAAAGATTTCTTTCTTTAATATATTTTCAATTTCATTTCTTCCACAAATTGCAGGTGTTTTATGTATTTATGTACTTACAAGCCACATAGCCTGTTGAAGACAGGTAATAGAATAAATCTACACATATTTGATATTTCACATCTCTTGCCTTATGTGAACACTCAGCATTCCTGCTATGCCTTTCTTTGGTATCCTTGTGTGTCTTAGTCTCTCTTCCCTTGCACTTCCACTCTCGATTGTGTTCCTTTACAGCCTGCTTCTTTGAATCTCCCATTTTGAGGCACATTATTCAGCTCGTGACTACCAAAATGGTAGATGGACCCCCATTACCTGCTATGAAAACATCATTCGTGTTCTTAAGAATTTTTCTTTTATTAGTATATTGGGAGAAGGATGTTAAGGATAGAGCTGCCAGGTAAGAGGAACAGAGGAAGGTTTATGGATGTGGTGAGAGAGGACATGCAGGTGCTGGGTGTCACACAGCAAGATGAAGAGGACAGGAGGATTTGGAACAAGATGATCCGCTGTGGCAACCCCTAACAGGAGCAGCTGAAAGAAGAAGAAGATTAGAAGGCAACTCACAGCATTCCTTGTATATCTTTCTTTGATATTCTCATGTGTGTCAGGTGTTTCTTGCCTCAAAAGCAATCGACTGAGCAATCACATCAAAACTGATCAAAGCCAAACTGACCAATCAGATTGTTTGGAGGGTCTGAACACCCACAAAGATATTAGCATTTTATTATATAGAGGTTGGGGAGCATGCGCTTATAGCACGTTGCTGCATCCACCATACAATGAACCTCCTGGATTGGAACCCGATTGCAACAGGTGACACCTCACCACCCTGGAACAGTGTGTTGTTTTTTACGGTGGCTGGAGTGCCAATCCTGCCTCCAACCCCCAAGTTTTCCCTGTAAGTTGGAGGACCTGCTTGCAGGGTTGGATGCAGATTAACGTCATACCCAGGATGAAGCAATTGCAGGTTCCTTGGCCTGGTCCAGCCGCTCAGCTCCTCAACAATGAGGATCCTGTAAACCGGATCACCCTCGGGGAACAGCCACATGGCTGTAGTGCCGTAACTGACCCTCCCTCACAATGCAGGCAATGTTGCCTCATTTGGGACTCCATGAGCAATCACTCATTCGACACAAAGTCCAACCAGTGGCACCCAAGGATTCTCCGGAGAGACACAGCAGTGAAGGAGTGCAGTCTTTGTCTCAGGTCATTGGATAGCGTCCATGTCTCACATCCATATATCAAGACAGGAAGCACCAGGACTCTAAAGACTTGGATCTTCATCCTTTGCATAGATACCCCTTTCCAGCGACCTCATGACCCCCCCATACTCTCCCAATCCGTCTACTGACTTCATAGAAAGAGTCACCAAAGACATGAATGTCGCTGGACCCCACAACCTTTCTCAACACCCAGTCCTTTCAAGCAGAACAGAGTAGGAGCAAAAACCCACCCCTGATGAACCCCAGAATCAACTGGGAGAAATGCAGAAGTTCTGCCTCCACTCTGCACAGCACTCACAGTACCAGTGTACAGGCTCGCTGCACAGCAAAATCTTAGAAATAGAATGAATCATCTGGCCCTGCGAATGAAACCAGATGTCAAGAATTCACGTTATTATTGACTCTGACCTTAATTACAGATTGCATATTAATATTGCCAAGACTGCTTTCTTTCATCTAAGAAACATTGTAAGGGTGCGATCTATTATAACATTTAAAGAAGACAAAAAATTAATATGTGCTTTTGTATTTAGCCGACTAGATTCCTGCAATGGTGTCCTATCAGAGCTTCCTAAAAGGGACGTAAATCAGATACAGCTTGTCCAGAATGCAGCAGCAAGAATTTTAACCAAAAGGAAAAAAATATGAGCTGCTACTATCTACTATCTAGTAGTATCTTTACACTGCTTATGAGTGCCTTTAGAATAAATGTTAAAATACTTCTACTTGTACATAATGCTTTAAATGCCTACATCTCAGAATGCCTCTTTCTTTAAGTACCAAATAACAATCTTAGATCTGCAAATTCTGGTTTATTTGTTATTCCAAGAACTAAGCATAAAAGAACCGGTGAGACAGCTTTCTGTTCTTATGCACCTAAAATTTAGAACAATTTACAAATAGAAACACACCAGGCTAGATCTGTGGAACATTTCAAAAAACTTTGAATGATCTGGTTTTCCAGTAATTATGTCATACTATAGTGATCTGAATATAAGCTTAGTTCTTCGAAGTGTTATTAAGTGCCCAGTATTAATCCATTCCTTTTTTAAAATTTTTTGTCTCCCTGCGTGGTGCTGCTATGTTTGTTTTTATTGATTAATCTGTGGAAGACACCTTGAGTTGCATGTAAAGGTGCTATATATAGTAAAGTTATTATTATTATTATTATAGTACCTGGAGCTGGGTAGGTGGTTGACTCACAACTTTTTAGATTTGGATTCACATCTACTAAGGTAGGCCTACAGGCATAGCAGGATATTTTTCACTTTGTTTATTTGTACATTAATTTCCCATTCGTTTGATTGCTGAATATTTTTCATGTTAAAAGCTTAATTGTTCATTGTTGTTAACATTTCTTTGTCTAGTGTACGTCTGGATGGGATGCCATAAGGGCTCCTTCCTGTTCCACTTGACATATTGGCCAATATCAAATGACTACAGAATTGGACTCATGCTACCTAGATACTGACTAAAACTAAAAAAACACAAAATAACAAGTCTAGTGCTAGTAAGACCAGGAATCAGTGGACAATCCTAACTGGAAGAATACAATCTATTGCTATCTGGACATCCTTGTAAACAACAGTCTTCCGTTTCACTTGCTGTCTCTGTTTAGCACCTGGTATTCTCTGCTGCTACTTATTTAATACCAAATGCCCTAGGGGAAAGGTTAGTAAAAGGTAAACAAATTACGGTATCCAGTTATTCTTCCATCCATCCATTTTCCAACCCGCTGAATCTGAACACAGGGGTCTGCTGGAGCCAATCCCAACCAACACAGGGCACAAGGCAGGAACCAATCCCGGGCAGGGTGCCAACCCACCGCAGGACACACACAAACACACCCACACACCAAGCACACACTAGGGCCAATTTAGAATCGCCAATCCACCTAACCTGCATGTCTTTGGACTGTGGGAGGAAACCGGAGCGCCCGGAGGAAACCCACGCAGACACGGGGAGAACATGCAAACTCCACGCAGGGAGGACCCGGGAAGCGAACCCAGGTCCTCAGGTCTACCAACTGTGAGGCAGCAGCACTACCCACTGCGCCACCGTGCCGCCACCAGTTATTCATGCTATACAAAAAGAACTGAAATGAATGTAAAGTTCATTTTATGTAACAAATTTATACAGCTGACAGCTCCAAGTGTGCTTTACAAATACAGATCTCTCGTACAATTGTTTTCATATGTTTTTACATTCAGAGCACAAGCAAGTGTGGATACCTGCTTGGGGTCACAATGTGAGTCAATAGTAATACTGAATTGTAAAGCTTGTGGTTTACAGCCTGCAGGCCGCAGCACTTTACTACAAACCTCCACAAAGCTTTAGTCAGGGGGAGGCTCGGCAGCAGCTGTTCAAGCCTGTAGAAGGTCACAGCCAGTACCGATATGGAAGTCACCTGTGTCACAATCACAGATTTATTATTAAACCTGTTAGCTTTTCCATAAACTGATTAGAATGAATTGTTCCATTTGATGTTATGAAAAAGTGTGATAATATATTTACATTTTGATACAGTCTAAAGAACAGTGTATGAAGAGTTCAAATATATTTCTTGAATTCAACATGAATCCATCCATTACCAAGGCTACCTAAACCAATGTAGGATTCTGAAGCCTGCAGTGGCAACTTTGGGTGCAAGGTAGCAATTAGTCTTGGGCATTTCGGGCCCACTCACAAACATACCAGCACTATGATATGGAGCCAGTTTAAAGTCACCAGATAATCTCATCAGCACATCTTTGAGATATGGGAAGGAAATTGGAGACAAAAAAAAAATCCGGAGAACCTTTCAAGCCTTAGACTATAAAGGTGTGAGAAACAAAGTGTCACCAAGCCACCCATTGGGCCAACACAGAATATAATTTACAGTACAAAGAAATTTTGCAGTTTAAGTAAATGTGTTCATTATTATAAAATGTGTTACCTTTTTTATGTATACCTTTCCCCATGGTTTACAGAAAATTCAATTTTGAAATGCATCCAGGTAATGCTGTGCATTTCTGCTACAATATATTATGTTCACCATCATGCAATTGTGAGAGCTCAAAGGTTATGTTAATGAATAAACTGTGATCATTTAGGTCACAAGGACCTGGAAAAAGCTGTTGTAACATTATTGTTATAATTAAATTTGGCAGAACTGTGTTTACATGTGCAATTAGGAAACAGTTTACGGGTTAAAATAAGTGCATTTGCCTGCTGGACCAGGGGTTGGCACTGTCCTCTAACTCTCTCTCTACAGAACAACACAAGAAACCTCAGCCTAACCATAATTTCCAGTCCCCAGATAACACACTTCCGCTTCCTGTCCATCAGATCCCGCCTCCTCCTGATGTCACTTCTGGTCCCAGAATGCTGTCGTTTCCTTCCATATTTCCTTCCATATACAGCGTATACCGCTTCCTTTTTGTTATAATCAGTTCTGTTTTGGACTCCAGTCTGTAAAGACATTACTCTTTCGCCTGACGCCTACAGTATATGGGGGGATTCCCCCAAACCTTTGACGTTGTCTTTGTGTTTAATTTACACATTATACTATGAAGCTAACAGTCTAGTTTTCTTGTATTCTAATAATAATTCTTTGACAGCACTGTTCTCACTACTCAAAGCACTTTTCATAGTGAGCGGGGAGCAACTTCAACCACTACTAATGTGTTGCATCCACCTGGTTGATGTGCTGGCAGCCATTTTTACATCATTACGCTCATCACACATTAGCTGTTAGATGGTGAAGTGGTGAAAGAGATAGACAATTAGAGATAGCGGATGATTGGGGGGCCAGAATGACTAGGCCATGGAGGACAATTTAGCCTGGACATCGCAATACACCCAGCTCTTTACGAAGGATGCCCATGGATCTTTAATGACCACAGAGAGTCAGGACCTCGGTTTTACATTTCATCCAAATTCTGCAGGGTGTTTCAATACACAGAAATGAGTTGTGACACAGCCATAGCTCTCGACAGTCTCCCTCCCTGCATGGTATCGGTCAGTAGAAGCATTTACTAAACACTTTTAAACATGAATCAGCACAGCATTCACTGGACTGCACACTAGAACATGCATTGCTGGTTTATCATTAAATTATTTTTTCACCAGCCCTTTATCTCTACAATGCAGGAAACTCAACAAAACTCACTTGCATAAAATGTGCAGACTGTGAGCTACAGCTTAACAATAAAAAGGTTTACCATAACCTTCATTCAAGCATACCAGCTACAGTTCACATCACAAGATGACAGATTTAAAGCCACTCCAGCACTGCCATACCCCTGGACCAGGATATTAGTGTAGGCCATGCAAATCTGTTATTGATATGTAAAGGTTTTCCATAAGCTAAATGTGCAGCACTAATGTCTAAGCAAATGTTTAATGTGACACAAAACGCTTCAGATCATCTTGTGGTGCAGTCTCCTAGGCAGTGGTAAACAGAAGTGTTTCTGCAGCTATTCCCAGGTGACATCTTTGTCTCCAGCTTGCTTTCGCATCCTACTTCTATTGATCTCTCCCAGATAGTCTGTCATGGGCATTGTTCTAAATGATCTTATTTCTTTAACAGACCTTCCTTTATCTATTCACTGCAGCTTTGTCTCACTTGATCACTTTTCTCTGTCTACCCTGACACACTTTCTTTTTTCAGGTAGAGTTTCCTAGTGCACTAGTTCTACACAAAAGGGAAGTGAATTCAGTCATGGCTTGAATGGGAATTGCCCAATAAGGGCATTTTTATTAAGCCATGAAAATACTGTACATTGGACACTTTTAATGTCAGCAAAGAACATGGTCCTAAGAAAGTCATGGAATAGACTAAGAAAAAGCAAAGAAAGCAGCACAGTGAAACCTTTCAGGTCCATCCCTCATTAATACTTACATAGCCTGGTGTTCACCTGCAGGTCTATATGAGACTCAATTTCGAAATCAACAGAGTGGCTCACATTAACGCTGTGAAAGGAGCACAAAGAATTCACAATATACCAAATCCATGCTGCCTATCATCTAGCAAGTCCAATATTTTAGATTTGGGTCTTAGTACATAGAAAGAAAAGGAAAAGGCTTTAGGAAGATATTCTTGAACTATGTCAGCAATTATACCTTAATGAACAATAGCACATTTCTACTTATGTTAATTGATAACAAAAAGAATATTAGAGGCATATCTAGGAGTGAATCTGTCATGTGCATTTGTATATGCAAGGGTCTATGCCAGGGAAATTTGAGATCCAGTGTGAAATTTGAAAATATACAGTTAACTCTGATATATAGGGTTAGCATATATTACAGTTTATATATCAAAAACTGAATCCAAAAATATTGCATTTCACACTATATTTTGAAATTCAAGGCATATACAGTATAATATAATATACTGTATATATTAAACTCGACTCTGTATATTCAAACTTTACTGAATACATGGGATGCCTTCCAGGAGATATATATATATACTGTATATATAATATATATATATATATATATATATATACCTCCCTCGGGACATTAGAGGGCAGCCCTCCTGCGGGGCTGTGGCTCCAAGGATTCCCACAGGGCATGCTGGGAGTTGGAGTTTGGCACAGCCCTGCTGGGTTCCATGGGGGCCGCCAGGGGAAGCATCTGAGCCCTACTTTGGCCTTTCACCAGCTCTGGGAGTGATTCCAGGTCTGATTAACAAGCCACATGGAACACTCCCAGGACCAGCTTAAAAGGGGCCACCAAGTCAGGAGGAGGTGGACAAAGCTTGCCAGGAGGGAAGTGGAGGCGGAGAAGAAGAAACAGAAAAGGCTGTTGGGCTGGACTGTGCTATTGGGTGCTTTATGTACTGTGCTGTGGGGAGCAGAGAAAGAATGCTTCCCCATTTGAATAAAATGTGTGCTGTGTGGCAACTTCGTATCTCTGCCTGTCTGTGTCGGGTTACTGCGGCTGTACATGCCCCAGTGGTCCACAATTGTGGAACACCAGGGCACGTACAGCCGCCCTAACCCAACACAAACAGGCAGACACAATTACAGCCCAGCACACATGTTTTATTTACAGCTGGCAGCGCCATAGCACCACACCATAGTCCTTCTGCCTCCTCTCCTCTATTTCAAACTTTGTTCTTCTTCCTCCCAACTCTGGCTCCCCAAATGGAGTGAGGCCGCTCCTTTTATGTTGGTACTGGGAGTGTTCCAGGTGGCTCATTAATCAGACCTGGAATCACTGTAAGGTGTGGTAAGAGTCCAATGAAGGGCTCTGCAGCTCCCTCTGGCAGCCCCCATGGAGCCCAGCAGGGCTGTGCCAAACTCCAACTCCCAGGATACCCTGCGGGAATCCATGGTGCCGCAGCCGACCAGGAGAGCTGCCCTTTAGTGTCCCAGGGAAGGTATTGCCTTACTGATGCTCTCTACCCCGGACTTTCCATACAGTTGGAGTACCGGCCAGGTAATGGCCGTGGCCGCCCATCACAATTTATATATATAATATATATAATATCCAGCATGCCTTTTGGGCACCTATGAGGTGATCCGAGCTTGGACTCTCTGCCGCCTAGCATCACCTTCCACCTCAAGGATGTGCCAGCTGGGTAAGAACGCAGGTCGTCCCTCACAAAATATATTGGGAAATAACTTCAGAACTGTTTATTTGGTAATTCCACCCTGAGTCTGTAGTTGGCACAGTCACTTATTGCTACTTCTGTCCTTTTGTCCTCAGACCTGAAAATCAACAGTGTGAGGAGCTATGATGTCACTTCCAAATCAGATGACTTTGCCCCACCATTTCTGCTGAGGAGACCTTAAACAGACCGCCACAACATCAAATAGTCAGTGAATGGATTTGCATCTGCCAAATGTTACTATACAACGATAACTGCTATTTTTCTGTTCTCAACTTTTTTGCCTTTTATCCAACTAATTACATGGGGTTCACCTTGATGATGACCCAACTGTTTATCTTGTTTGCTCCTTGTTCTTACTGTATACAGTATATATATATATGTGTGTGTGTGTGTGTGTAGAGACAGGTGATGATTAGGGGGGGCAGAATGACTAGGCCATGGAGGGCAATTTAGCGTGGGCATCACACCCTGCTCTTTATGAAAGATGCCCAGGGATCTATTATGACCGGAGAGAGTCAGAACCTTGGTTTTATGTCTCATCCAAATTCTGCAGGGCATTAAATGTGCAGCAATAAGCTGAGGCACACAGAAATGAGCCATTTACTTACACAATTACATATAGAAAGTAGAAACTTTAGATTTGAATTGACCATGGGAGGCGTAAAACTTGAAAATACACATTAAGAGATGGATCTAGAAGTCATGATGAACTCATTACAACAACAATAATATATTTCTTGTACAGCCCAAAATCACACAAGGGATGTCTCAATGGGCTTTAACAGGCATTGATGTTTCACAGCCCCCCTGCCTTGACTCTCTAAGAAGACAAGAAAAAACTCCTAGAAAAACCTTGTAGGGAGAAAAAAATGGAAAAAATCTTGGGATCATTACTATCTACATCGAGACAGAGTACAGAAGTGATCAGGAAAACTAATAGGATGCCAATAGCATTATGGGTACTGTTACATGAATATAGAACTTGAACATGACAGGCTATCTATCCTACTGAAATAAACAGACTTGGAGTAGAGAAATTAGAAAGAGCAAATGTCTCACTATGGTGACCAAGGACTTGAACTTCAAGTCACACGCTGCCTATGACTCTGACCTTAACGCATTTCTATTTTAGTTCTGTGAATGTCCCTCTGTGCATTTAATTAGACTGTGTTTCACTGCAATGTTTAATAAAATGTGTAAAGATTGAGAAAGGCATGAAAGCAATATAAAAATGAAAACTTAATAATTATGTATGGACTTACAGCCACCCTCTATATCCATAGTACAGAGTGCCTTTGAATGAGGCTCTCACGTTGTGGATGTCCACTTTAATGACACTATCTTGTATGAGATCCACTTCACTTTTTCCAATTGAGAGATTGAAAATTTCTAAACTGATAAAAAAAGAAGAAGACAAAAGGAAAAAAGAAAAAATATCATCAATGTAGAAATGTGTAAATAAGACAAAGAAACAGCCAGGCCTCTTTAACATAAATCCACAAAGAATATAATAAACATATTTCCAAAGAAAAAAAGGATGTTCATATTTCATTTTACATATTTCCAGTGTGGTTTACAAACAAATTAAAATACTAATTATTATTAGAATTATTTTTTTACCACTTCAGTGGCATAGATTATCCCAACTCCAGAAGATTAGGTTCAAATCTTGGACTCTAGCACAGTCTTCTCCAGGTTGTCCATTTTCTTCTCACATACCAAATGACGTGTGTGTTTTAACTGGTTTTGAATGTGTGTGTATGCAGGTGTGTAAGTGTACTTCTCAGTGTTGGATTGGTAGTCTTATCCAGTGTTGGCTCCTATCTTTTGCCCCTGTGACTCTAAATTGGACAAACTGGGTACAGAACATGGATGGATCAGTGGTCTTCAATGGCTATGCTGCTGTATTTCAAGCAGCAAAGCTTCTTTTTATTATGATAAAATTTTGCCCTTATTGCTGAAGGTTTAGATAATGTAACCTATGAAAAAGTACCTCAAGTAGAATAACTCAATATGAATATGTAACTGTAATCTAATACAACAACAAATAACAAAACTGTATAATGATAAGTTGGTTATAGACATGTCATCAGCACCATTACTAGCAAAATCAGCTCATTCAAAGGTACAAAAGGCATAGATGAGTCTCAGCGTGGCTCTGCTGGGGCTGTACAGTGAAAGTAGAGAACATGACAACTTCAAATATGGTGGGTTGAGATACTGGGACACCATGACTATTAGTATGAATGATGTTGCGGTTGTGTCCAACAATCTAATGTGATTTTACACTTTTCAAATTTTCAAATGTTCATATCTTAAGTTTTCCTGCCATTACAAATGGCTGACAGTTTCCTGCATTCCATGGGTGCAAGATTATCACACCATCATGTCATCACCATAGCCTTTGTTATGTTTGTGCTCATTGCTCATTCTTTTAATGGTTCTGCATTGTATGTGTGTATGATTAAAAGCAATTGCAGAGGCCTTTTCTATAAAAATAAGCTTGAAAACACAGAAAAATCTGTCAACTTTTCCAATCCATATTGGAGACCAGAGACCTTCTTTGTGAAGTTTTCCAACTGCATAATTGTCTTTTTTTCCACTAATATGGTGTCATTTTTTTTAGCTAGTTAGTATAGGCAGGCACTCGCATCTGATCACCAAGAATCAGGTGAGCAAAGTGAGCCTGTCCAGGGGGGTCTCTTCAATAGCTTCCTTTCATCAGGTTATCCTAGGGTCTGCAAGGGAGTAACACACCATGCAGATGTCTTGTAAAACTCTCTGTGGCAGCTACACCGAAGATGACAAAGATGAATCACGTTATTTGGGCCATTTCAATGTTTAAGTGGTGACAGGTAGACTCAATGATCTTTATCAGCAAAAATGTTATGTTCTGCAACTTGACAAGTAACATGTTTTTACAGTTGCAGATAAATAGATAACACTGAAGCACTGCCTGTACTTTGTAGGAATTCCCTACAACCAAACAGAGCAGCTATCTTGATCCTGAGTATGATAGATAGATAGATAGATAGATAGGTAGATAGATAGATAGATAGATAGATAGATAGATAGATAGATAGATAGATAGATAGATAGATAGATAGATAGATAGATAGATAGATAGATACTTTATTAAACCCCAAGGGGAAATTCACATACTCCAGCAGCAGCTTACTGATAAAAAAACAATATTAAATTAAAGAGTGATAAAAATGCAGGTAAAACAGACAATAACTTTGTATAATGTTAACGTTTACCCCCCTGGGTGGAATTGAAGAGTCGCATTGTGTGGGGGAGGAACGATCTCCTCAGTCTGTCAGTGGAGCAGGAAAGTGACAGCAGTCTGTCGCTGAAGCTGCTCCTCTGTCTGGAGATGATACTGTTCAGTGGATGCAGTGGATTCTCCATGATTGACCGCTCTGCTCAGTGCCCATCGCTCCGCCACTGATGTCAAACTGTCCAGCTCTGTGCCTACAATAGAGCCTGCCTTCCTCACCAGTTTGTCCAGGTGTGTCTTTATGCTTCCTCCCCAGCACACCACTGTGTAGAAGAGGGCGCTCACCACAACCGTCTGATAGAACATCTGCAGCATCTTATTGCAGATGTTGAAGGACACCAGCCTTCTAAGAAAGTATAGTTGGCTTTGTCCTTTCTTGCACAGAGCATCAGTATTGGCAGTCCAGTCCAATTTATCATCCAGCTGCACTCCCAGGTATTTATAGGTCTGCACCATCTGCACACAGTCACCTCTGATGATCACGGGGTCCATGAGGGGCCTGGGCCTCCTAAAATCCACCACCAGCTCCTTGGTTTTGCTGGTGTTCAGTTGTAGGTGGTTTGAGTCGCATCATTTAACAAAGTCCTTAATTAGGTTCCTATACTCCTCCTCCTGCCCACTCCTGATGCAGCCCACGATAGCAGTGTCGTCAGCGAACATTTGCATGTGGCAGGACTCCGAGTTGTATTGGAAGTTCGATGTATATAGGTTGAACAGGACCAGAGAAAGTATGGTCCCCTGTGGCGCTCCTGTGCTGCTGACCACAATGTCAGACCTGCAGTTCCCGAGAAACACATACTGAGGTCTGTCTGTAAGATAGTACATGATCCATGCCACCAGGTATGAATCTACTCCCATCTCTGTCAGCTTGTACCTAAGGAGCAGAGGTTGGATGGTGTTGAAGGCGCTAGAGAAGTCCAGAAACATAATTCTTACTGCACCACTGCCTATGTCCAAGTGGGAGCGGGATTGGTGTAGAATATAGATGGTGGCATCCTCTACTCCCACCTTCTCCTGGTATGCGAACTGCAGAGAGTCGAGGGTCTGGCAGACCTTATTATCAATATTTAGAAATGTATAAGGCTGTATAATTTAAAAATTTTCAAAGGCTGCCCACATGGTTGAACAGGTGTCAAAATCAAAGAAATCATGATAAATCATACTTACTTATTTAATCCATATGATACCTTTCCAATGAACATAACCGATTTTTCTCCTTTCATGTCAGGATACTTTGCATGTTTAAATGCTGCTTGGATTACTTGAGTGGTCTGCTCATTTACTGCAATAAAAAATAACAGCTCTTCTAAATTTGAGTTTCACTTTTCATATACAATCAACACACAATTCATATACAGAACCCATGTATAGCATTGCATCTAAAATATGCATGTGGACATACAGCATAGAGTATCACCGACACACACTTACTGTACATTGGCGTTTTCATTCCTAGCCCATTTTAAGCCATTCAGAGACACATGTGCACATTTTACTTTAGGCTACATCCACACTACTATGTTTTCATTTGAAAATGGCATTTTTAAATAAAAATGATCTCTGTCCAGGCTAGTGTTTTCACATCATTTACAAAAGTATCTCTGTCCACACTATAACAACAAAAATCACAAATGGCATACACACGGGCCTGCATGCGTCAGTGGAAATATAACACCAACGTCAAGGGGATTTATCCTAAAATCGTAGCTGCCAATAAATTATTTGCATTTTGCGTATGAATTCAGCATTCAAGCTGTCTGAAACACAATTTAAAAATCATACAGATAAGCAACTCAATAAACAATATGGAGAGCAACTCTTCTATGTTGGCTGTGTGGTGTGGGAATATGGTTTTCTTCCATGAACAGTGAAGATTAGGGAATGAGCACGTAATAAGCACACACACAATGCGAGCCTGCATTTTCAACTGTATACGGATCTGGAGAGCCTTTCCAAAGCCTCCAATATCATGGGTTAAAAATGCTGGGTTAGCACAGTGGACAAAAGGAGAAAACGGAGACTTATGTCATTTTGCGCTTTTACACAAAAATGTAATATTATGTAAGTAGTCTAAGTCTGCAAAAAGCTTTTAGTCGTATTTACACAACAAAAACAAAGAAGAGCAAAGGCACATAGGGACAATAGTAATGAATTATTATTATTACTAGTCATTTAGCCCGTTACAATAACGGCCGCTAGAACAGCAGTGCATAAACATTAGTAGGAACAGTCTATATTAAATGGCAAGGGACTTTGACCTCATTCTTTTTGTTGGTCGTATTTTTCTTTCTTTCAGCCTTACTTTTGTTGATGTTTACTTGCTGAGCTGACCGTTCTTCGTGGGCTGCCGCCGTGTATTATGTGTCTTTAATTTTCTGTGCCAGTAATACTGTCTTGTACGGCTCTATTCAATAAGGGCGCGTAGATAATTTAGTTCAAATGGCTCTGGAATATGTGAAGAGCAACAGGTGCAGATCTTTATTTACGTGCGCCTTTATTCACTGCGCCCAATTGAGGTCGTCCTTTTGAGGCTCGCCTTTTTGTGCGCGCCCTTATTGAAGGATACCGTCTTGTACGTCCGCTGGCTTGTACGTCCGTAATATACCTTTAATTTTCTCTGGCGGTAATACAGGCGTGCGCGTCGGTAATATGCCTTTAATCTCCTCTGACAGTAATACTGGCTTGTATGTGGCTGTAATATGCGTCACTGTATTGTGTACCTTTAATTTCCTCTCGCAGTAATACTGGTTTGTATTTCCGTAAAACACCTCTAACTTTCTCTGACAGTAATATCGCGCATAGCACCGTGCTCTGCGCATGCGCACTTCACCAGAAGACACCCCCACACGGACACCTGGACGCACATAGGGATTATATATATATAGATTATAAGTTAAAAGCCTCTTAGTGAAAGCAAATTACTTTAGAGCAGTATTTAGCCTTGATAACTATGTCAACAGACAAAGGCGTTGCCAGGACATACGCTTACTTTCCAAACTCCTAAATGATTTGCAATACCGCTGATATATTTTTTTGTTAGCCAGATGAATGGAACTGGGAAGAAAGAATTTCTGGCAAGTTTTGCTGGACTTTAAAGCGTTCAGTCCACCCATTCTCACCCCCACCCCTTGACCCACCAATTCAGCTCATTTGAGTGTAAGGGATGGCTGTCATCGCCATGATGCCTCTGTCAACTTTGAGCAATCTAAGTTTACAGAGGAGAAATTAGTCTTGTTTGCATTTTGCTCTTTTTGTTCAGACTATTATTGATATTTACATTCACTTGCTATTTTCATCTCCTCTCCCAAAACTATGTACAGATTTCTGTATCAGTAAAATACCATTTTTCTAATTTTTATGGCATTCACAGAAATAGTTATACTTGCATGTTCCCACCAAATATACAATGTTAGAACAATCTGGACGAGAATAGGCCATTTGGCCCAACAAAACGCTCCAGTTCTATCCACATCTCTCTATTATAAAAGGAAATCCTGGGATGAGACTTTCTTGGAGATGTGCAGAAAAAATGTGCTCTCTCTGCTCTTTCTCGCTGCTATAAATGTAACGCTCTTTCTTAGCCAAATATGTACCTTACCTACGTGTGTGTAAAGGATGCTGATGAGATATGAAACATAACCAGCAGTCAATGTGCAGGCTGCCAGCTGAATAGTAAATAAGCTATTCTTTTGGGTTCATATATTTGCAAATCTGACTCTGAAGGAGTCAGCACCTCACCAGCCATGAACCTCACTGCACGTCATTGGTGTAGTCCACTTTGGTCTGAACCTGAGAGGGATAACCTTCTTGGGCCGTTGAGACCTGTCTGAGGAGAGCAGGACTACCTGGAGAAGCTGGCATAAAAGATTGCTATGTTGCAGACACTTTGAGTACTTCAGATGAGTCTCCTGGCTGCTAGAGTCCATCTGCCATGGGTGTTTGGTCAACATGGAGTCTCACAGGACCAATGGATATATGTTACCTTTGAGGCAGAGAGGGATGGGCAAAAGGATAAAGCAGCATTGAGGTGCCACCAAAGTGCTCAGTAAGTGCCATGCCTGTAAACGCTGATCTCGGACCTGCTCTTTCACCATCTTCTCCGGTAGTCTTCCCCTGCACCTTTCGGGCAGTTGAGCATGTGTATGAGATATACTGTATATGTGTTTGTGGTTACTAAGAGAGCGGTGGGAATGACTCTGTGGGTGTGGTAAATGATAAACTGGGAGGCAAGACTCAAGGAAAATCAGAGGACTAGTGCTTGTATGATGTGGATTAATGGAATACAGTGGAAATGGCCAAGAACTGGGAACTCTATTAGCAGAGGCAGAATAAGATTTGGATTGGATTTGTGCTATGGATGTGTTATAGGACAGATGGAAGTGCATGATATTGGAAGATTACAGAGGTTGGGGTGCAGAGATTATGGTGTAGGTTTTGGCAGAATGAGGAAATGGGCAAGTCGGCAGAGGACTGGGCACTTTAGGGACAGATGTAGTATACAATTTGCATGGCAGGTGCACCTCTTTCACATCTATAGGGCAGGCTATGGCAAGAATAAGGGGACTACTGATGTCACAGACTGATGTTTTGGAGCACAGTAGAAATGAGAACGATGGCATCAGATTGGGCAGCATGGTGGCAAGGGTATAATATATTTTAGCCTTGATTTGTCCTGTGGGTCTGGTACAGGACAGGCCAAGATGTGCACTGACACTATGCTGAGGACCACAAGAACATGAAGAATGATCAGATAGATATGTATAAATGAAAGGCACTATATAATAGATAAGTGCTGCTTCAGTTTGTCCCCCCAAAAACTGCGCCTCCACCCAAATTCTTTTCACCAGCCATCACTGTTGTTTTGAAAACTTTTGGTATTGATTGACTGTTTCCAGATCTCAGGTATAATGAATGCCACAACACAGTAAGGTCAGGATACTTTCATTTCCTTCCACATCTTAAGAAATTAAAGATAGTTCACAAAAATATTTGTCTTTAAAGGTTACTTGATGTCTTCTGGATTTGTGTATCAATAGAAAAGAGCATATTTTTGAGTTCCAGACACCCATCCATTCCATCCATCCATCCATTCTCTTCCACTTATCAGAGGTCGGGTCGCGGGGGCAGCAGCTTGAGCAGAGATGCCCAGACTTCCCTCTCCCCGGCCACTTCTTCTAGCTCTTCTGGGAGAATCCCAAGGCGTTCCCAGGCCAGTTGAGAGACATAGTCCCTCCAGCGTGTCCTGGGTCTTCCCCGGGGCCTCCTCCCGGTTAGACGTGCCCGGAACACCTCACCAGGGAGGCGTCCAGGAGGCATCCTGATCAGATGCCCGAGCCACCTCATCTGACTCCTCTCGATGCGGAGGAGCAGCGGCTCTACTCTGAGCCCCTCCCGGATGACTGAGCTTCTTACCCTATCTTTAAGGGAGAGCCCAGACACCCTGCGGAGGAAACTCATTTCAGCCGCTTGTATTTGCGATCTCGTTCTTTCGGTCACTACCCATAGCTCATGACCATAGGTGAGGGTAGGAACATAGATCGACCGGTAAATTGAGAGCTTTGCCTTATGGCTCAGCTCCTTTTTCACCACGACAGACCGATGCAGCGCCCGCATCACTGTGGACGCCACACCGATCCGCCTGTCGATCTCACGTTCCATTCTTCCCTCACTCGTGAACAAGACCCCAAGATACTTGAACTCCTCCACTTGAGGCAGGATCTCGCTCCCAACCCTGAGAGGGCACTCCACCCTTTTCCGGCTGAGGACCATGGTCTCGGATTTGGAGGTGCTGATTCCCATCCCAGCCACTTCACACTCAGCTGCAAACCGATCCAGAGAGAGCTGAAGATCACGGCCTGATGAAGCAAACAGGACAACATCATCTGCAAAAAGCAGTGACCCAATCCTGAGCCCACCAAACCGGACCCCCTCAACACCCTGGCTGCGCCTAGAAATTCTGTCCATAAAAGTTATGAACAGAATCGGTGACAAAGGGCAGCCCTGGCGGAGTCCAACTCTCACTGGAAACGGGTTCGACTTACTGCCGGCAATGCGCACCAAGCTCTGACACCGGTTGTACAGGGACCGAACCACCCTTGTCAGGGGGTCCGGTACTCCA